>NW_021703778.1:54871659-55081084 GCF_005190385.1 Monodon monoceros | reverse complement strand
CATTCTCCAGGATACATCATATCTTGGGTCACAAATCAACCCTTGGTGAATTTAAGAGAATTGAAACTTTATCAAGTATCATTTCGACCAGAGCGCTATGAGACTAGATATCAATTACAGGAAAAGATCTGTAAAAAAATACAAACACATGGAGGCTAAACAATACACTACTTAATAACGAAGTGATCACTGAAGAAATCAAAGTGGAAATCAAAAGTACCTAGAAACAAATGACAATGAAGACACGATGACCCAAAATCTGTGGGATGCAGCAAAAGCATTTCTAAGAGGGAAGTTTATACCAATACAATCCTACCTTAAGAAACAGGAAATATCTCGAATATAAAACCTAACCTTGCAGCTAAGGAAATTAGAGAAAGAAGAACAAAATAAAAAATTAACAGAAGGAAAGAAATCATAAAATTCAGATAAGAGATAAATGAAAAAGAAATGAAGGAAACAATAGAAATGATCAAAAAAACTGAAAGCTGTTTTCTTTGAGGAGATAAACAAAATTGAGAAACCATTAGCCAGACTCATCAAGAAAAAAAGAGAGAAGACTCATATCAATATAATTAGAAATGAAAAAGAAGTAACAACTGACACAGCAGAAATACAAAAGATCATGAGAGATTACTACAAGCAACTCTGTGCCAGTAAAATGAACAACCTGGAAGAAATGGACAAATTCTTAGAAATGCACAACCTGCGAAGACTGAATCAGGAAGAAATAGAAAATATGAACAGACCAATCACAGGCACTGATATTGAAACTGTGATTTAAAAACTTCCAGCAAACAAAAGCCCAGGATCGGATGGCTTCACAGGCGAGTTCTATCAAACATTTAGAGAAGAGCTAACACCTACCCTTCTCAAACTGTTCCAAAATATAGCAGACGGAGGAACACTCCCAAACTCTTTGTACGAGGCCACCATCACCCTGATACCAAAACCAGACAAGGATGTCTCAAATAAGAAAACTACAGGCCAATATCACTGATGAACATAGATGCAAAAATCCTCAACAAAATACTAGCACACAGAATCCAACAGCACATTAAAAGGATCATACACCATGATCAAGTGTGGTTTATTCCAGGAATGCAAGGATTCTTCAATATACGCAAATCAATCAGTGTGATAAACCATATTAATAAATTGAAGGAGAAAAACCATATGATCATCTCAATAGATGCAGAGAAAGCTTTTGACATAATTCAGCACACATTTATGATAAAAAACCCTGCAGAAAGAAGGCATAGAGGGAACTATCCTCAACATAATAAAGGCCATATATTACAATCCCACAGCCAACATCATACTCAATGGTGAAAAACTGAAAGCATTTCCACTAAGATCAGGAAGAAGACAAGGTTGCCCACTCTCACCACTCTTATTCAACGTAGTTTGGGAAGTTTTAGCCACAGCAATCAGAGCAGATAAGGAAATAAAAGGAATCCAAATAGGAAGAGAAGAAGCAAAGCTGTCACTGTGTGCAGATGACATGATACTATACAACGAAAATCCTAAAGATGCTACCAGAAAACTACTAGAGCTAATCAATGAATTTGGTAAAGTAGCCAGATACAAAATTAATGCACAGAAACCTCTGGCATTCCTATACACTAATGATGAAAAATCTGAAAGGGAAATCAAGAGAACACTCCCATTTACCATTGCAACAAAATGAATAAAATATCTAGGAATAAACCAACCTAAGGGGACAAAAGGCTTGTATGCAGAAAATTATGACACTGATGAAAGAAAGTAAAGATGATACAAATAGATGGAGAGATATACCATGTTCTTGGATTGGAAGAATCAAGATTGTGAACATGACTCTATCACCCAATGCACTCTACAGATTCAATGCAATGCCTATCAAACTACCACTGGCATTTTTCACATAACTAGAACAAAAAATTTCACAATTTCTATGGAAACACAAAAGACCCTGAATAGCCAAAGCAATCTTGAGAATGAAAAACGCAGCTGGAGGAGTCAGGCTCCCTGACTTCAGACTATACTACAAAGCTACAGTAATCAAGACAGTATTGTATTGGCACATAAACAGAAAAATAGATCAATGGAACAGGATAGAAAGCCCACAGATAAACCCACGCCCATATGGTCACCTTATCTTTGATAAAGTAGGCAGGAATGTACAGTGGAAAAAGGACAGCCTCTTCAGTAAATGGTGCTGGGAAAACTGGGCAGGTACATATAAAAGTATGAGCTTAGAGCACTCCCTAACACCATACACAAAAATAAGCTCAAAATGGATTAAAGACCTAAATTTAAGGCCAGAAACTATCAAACTCTTAGAGGAAAACATAGGCAGAACAATCTATGACATAAATCACAGCAAGATCCTTTTTGACCCACCTCCTAGAGAAATGGAAATAAAAATAAACAAATGGGACCTAACGAAACCTCAAAGCTTTTGCACAGCAAAGGAAACCATAAACAAGACGAAAAGACAACCCTCAGTATGGGAAAAAATATTTGCTAATGAAGCAACTGACAAAGGATTAATCTCCAAAATTTATAAGTAGCTCATACAGCTCAATAACAAAAAAATCAAACAACCCATTCCAAAAATGGGCAGAAATCTTAAATAGACATTTCTCCAAAGAGGATATATAGACTGTCAACAACACATGAAAGAATGCTCCACATCACTAATCATTAGAGAAATGCAAATCAAAACTACAATGAGATATCATCTCACACCAGTCAGAATGGCCATCATCAAAAAATCTAGAAACAATAAATGCTGGAGAGGGTGTGGATAAAAGGAACACTCTTGCACTGCTGGTGGGAATGTGAATTGGTACAGCCACTATGGAGAACAGTATGGAGATTCCTTAAAAAACTATAAATAAAAGTACCATATGACCCATCAATCCCACTACTGGGCATATACCCTGAGAAAACTATAATTTAAAAAGAGTCATGTACCAAAATGTTCATTGCAGCTCTATTTACTATAGCCAGTACATGGAAGCAATCTAAGTGTCCAACATCAGATGAATGGATAAAGAAGATGTTGCACATATATACAATGGAATATTACTCACCCATAAAAAGAAACGATATTGAGCTATTTGTAATGTGGTGGATAGACCTAGAGTCTGTCATACAGAGTGAAGTAAGTCAGAAAGAGTAAGACAAATACCGTATGCTAACACATATATATGGAATTTAAGATTAAAAAATGTCATGAAGAACCTAGTTGTTAGACAGGAGTAAAGACACAGACCTACTAGAGGATGGACTTGATGATATGGGGAGGGGGAAGGGTAAGCTGTGACAAAGCGAGAGAGAGGCATGGACATATATACACTACCAAACGTAAAATAGATAGCTAGTGGGAAGCAGCCTCATAGCACAGGGAGATCAGCTCGGTGCCTTGTGACCACCTAGAGGGGTGGGATAGGGAGGGTTGGAGGGAGGGAGGGAGACGCAAGAGGGAAGACATATGGGAACATATGTATATGTATAACTGATTCACTTTGTTATAAAGAAGAAACTAACACAGCATTGTAAAGCAATTATACTCCAATAAAGATTTTGAAAAAATGATTGAAGCTTCAGCGAAGATTATTAAATGTACATCCTTGGAAAGAAATCACTTCATTTCTCTAATGTTTACCTGACGAATAAGAGAAACCCCTTCTCTGAACTTGCTTATAATAAAGTGATGGAAATATCAAAGAAAAGAAAAAACAAGGAAGATTCTGACTGGTGCATGCTAACACATATATATGGAATCTAAAAAAAAAAAAGTGATTCTGCGTAACCCAGGGGCAGGACAGGAATAAAGATACAGATGTAGAGAATTGACTTGAGGACATGGGGCAGGGGAATGGTAAGCTGGGATTAAATGAGAAAGTGGCATGGATATATATATGCTACCAAATATAAAATAGATAGCTAGTGGGAAGCAGCTGCATAACACAAGGAGCTCAACTAGGTCGTTTGTGACTACCTTGAGGGGTGGGATAGGGAGGGTGGGAGGGAGACGCAAGAGGGAGGCGATATGGGGATATATGTATATGTATAGCTGATTCACTTTGTTATACAGCAGAAAGTAACGCAACATTGTAAAGTAATTATACTCCAATGAAGATGTTAAAAAAAAAAAGAAAAAGGGAAACAGGAACAACCATATATTTACCCTTTTCGGTTCTTTGTGAGATTTTTTTTGATAAGTTACATAATGTGTGAATTAAGAAAATCATTTAGAATGATGGGTACATTTGTTTATCTCATAAAAATGTTATGATCAATTAGAACATAAATATTAAGAACAAGGAAATTAAATAGATATAAGTGGGATAAAAGTTTGTAAATTAACTTTTCAACAATTATTATGTTTTATAGTATGTGTCTTTAAAAAAGGTCCACAAACCTTTTTAGTAGCTTGAAACCTTAAATCTATACTAAGTTAAAGTAAATAAGGAAGATTCGTTGTATAGCTAGATTATTTCCAAATAAAATAAAATAATTAAATAGTAATTGCTAAACATAAGGTTATGTACTTTGGCATCTTGTTTTTGTACAGCATAAATATATTTGGATCTGTTAAAAAATATGAGCTTTGTACTATTAAATGGCATATGCCTCTAGAAAATTATGAACCGATGTATTCAGAAATCTGATACAGAATTATATATGAGGCAGTCAGTTAAAATTGCTTGTTCCCTAGTTTTCTCTGTCAAAGACAGGTGATTAATGGTTAAAAATTGTAATCAATATTTGTAAATGACACACTATCAGGATTAACAAGGGTAAAGAAAAAATAAAACCTCTGTGTGAAGGCAAAGTAAGATGTATATTTGATAAAGAGCTGTTAAGGATTAAGAATAATATCTTTGTCCTAAGGCAGAATGATTGATTTTTCCAGTGTGAGAAAGAGAAAATGAGTTATACAACAACAAAATGAATATATATATATAATATATAACATATATATATTATATATATACACATATATATTTTTTAAGTTGGAGAATATTTGTGGGAGAGGATATTGTATGAAATTCATACAAATTGGTCAATAAACTTGTCTGTTTTTTATGTTAAAATGTGTGTGCCACAGAAATAAATAATTGTCCTTCTCAAACAAACTCTCATCAGACATAAACAGAGCCAATTTAATTTCTGCATTCACAGCCAATCATTGTTTGACACTGATTGTTCTCTTGACGGTGTTTATAATCAGCAATAGACAGAAATGCCTAGGCACTTATGTAAATAATCAGACAAAGTACAATGAAACGAGATTATTTTGCAAACAAATTTGTCTTACTTTGTTTCTGGTTTAATGTTGGTGTCCTGAGAGAGAAAAAAAATCCTTTCAGTGGAAAACTACAACCTATCCTTTTGGATTCCATCTTGCACATTTTGCCACTCAGTGCAAAAGCCTGAGTTCTTCTAGTTTCCTCCAGTATCTGCCTACAACTCTCCAAATTAATGTTTCCAATTTTTCTCCCATCTGACTTGGAATCATGGAAAACTAAAACTTTCCTTTTCCTGAATCTGTGCAAGTTGAAGCTGCAGGATTAGATATACACCTCAAGTAAATCACCTCAAATGATCATGTGTGGGCAGGCTTCATGTCTACTGCTGTGTGTGCCATTCAGAAAGTTGAACAAAAAAACTCAATGCCATCACTAAAGACATTCAAACTGCAAACCAAAAAATCCACTGGATTATCACTGCTGTCTGTATTCACCATCTAAAGATGTTGAGTGCAATGTCAAGAAATTTCTCAACAGGCTTCCCTCTTGGGATCAGAAACTGGGGTTTTTATATTAATATTTGTTTTTCTGTTATTTTCATAGAAACTCCACTTCATTAAATACCTGGTGGCTAGCACCAAAAAGCATACCTTCTACTACCAAATGTCAACAGATAATTTAGCAGGTCTTTAATGAATAAAAGGTGACTGACAAGAAACGGACTATATTGTTCTCAGGAAAGAAGAATGTCTCTTCATTACTTTGAACAATAGGGTGGACTGACTTCAGAATTGACCCCGGTTCAATACTGGGGGCTCTTTTACCCTACTCCAGTAGTCCTGAATAAATCTGCTTTTATCATTTTAACTATTGCGCAACTATGGGTTTTCTCCAACAGTAGTCAGAATCAATCACCCTAGCCAGCACCCAAACTCCCTGCCTTGCATGTTGATTCACAAGCACTAGGAGCCCAGTGTGGCCAGGTCTAGGTCTTAACTTCCATTTGGGGGAATCAATGTTTTGTCTTCTAGGAGAAGAAGTCCTTCCTCTGTATCTAAGACTTATAGGTCAACAGAGCATAAAGTTAGGGGAACAGGAAGCAAAAATGGTGCCGTTCCCTTTTCCACCGCTTGATTCTTGGATCCATGAATCCTGGATAGAAGAAAATAGCACCATAGTGGATGCTGATTCAGAGCATACATAGCCTACTGGAAAATATTGTTATAGCCCTGTAACAAATATCTTCCCAACTGGCTTCGTAAATGAGTCTTGTAAAGGCTCTTCTACCATTCTATCAAACTAGCTGCTTCAGGTGGTGGGAGATGTGGTATGACCAGTGAATATCATGTGTATGGGCCCATTGCTGAACTTCTTTTGCTATGAAGTGAGTTCACTGATCTGAAACAATGTTGTGTAAGATACCATAATAGTGGACAAGACATTCTTTAAGTCCATGAATGATTGTTTTGGCAGTAGTTTTGCATGCAGGTAAGGCAAATCTGTACCAAGTTTAGTGTCTATTCCAGTGAAGAGAAAATCTTTGCAGTTTCCATGATAGAGGGATCCAGTGTAATCACCCTGGCACAAGGAAACTGCTTTATCTCCATACTCAGCACACAACTTTGTCTACCAGTGCTTACTCTACATACTACTGGAAATAGAATCATTATCATCTTTAAATCTAATAAGATTAGAAAGCAGATTCCAGAAAACCCAGAAACAATCAAAATAATCATCCTTAAAATTCTTTTCCTCAAGAACCATTCTTGGAACCAAAATCTATATTAGCCAGAGTTCTGCAGCAAACCAAATCCAATAGGAGATGATAATAATGATAGATAGATAAATACAAGAGGATATTTATTAAAAGAATTATCTCAGATGTTTATAAAGGCTGAGTAGCCCCACAATATGCCATCTGCTATCTGGAGAATGAGGAATGATTATGGAATAATTTAGCAAAGTATATAGGCCTAAGAAGGAAGGAAGTTGATAGTGTATCAAAGGACTGAGAACAAGTTAGCAGCTGGTGTAAATCTCAGAATCCAAAGGCACAGACCAGGAACACATGTCCAAAGGCAGGAAAGGTTGGATGCCTCAGCTCTAATAGAGGAGAGGAAATTCATCCTTCCTTTGTCTTTTTGTTCCATTGGTCACCTCTATCTGGATTGGGTGATGCCTGCCCTCATTGAAGAGGGTCAATCTCTTTATAAAGAATACTGAAATAAATGCTACTACCCTCAGAAACACTCTCACAGACACACTCAGAAATAATGTTTTACCACATACCCAACTCCCTTAGCCCAATCAAGTTGACAGAACATTAACCATCACAAGTCCACCCCTTCTCAACTTGACACCTATACCCAATGTCTTCAACCATACTTAATCATCAAATAAAGACAATGAGGTCCTGATTCTGCCTAACATGATAAGATATCCTGTGTACAACCAAAAACAGTCACTCTTCCCCAGAAGAAGAAGTATGTCCTTGAATGATGTTTACTATTCTTCTACATATCCCATAAAAATTAGTATGTTGTTAAATTAACAACACTTAAATGCTATGATATAAAGTTAAAGCATCTCGTGTTGAATGATAAGAGAATAAATGAGGATAGAAAACAAATATATATATATTTAATATATGCATATATACATACAAAAGTGTCTTAACACAATAAGGAAGAAATACCTATGACAATTACAGTCCTCCTTTTTGTAACAAGTCACAAGATCAAAGCCAGTATTTATAATTACCTCTTCTACTGCAAATTCTGTATTCCCTTTGCCTCTGTAAGCACCTGAGGAATGAAAAGTTTGGGGTCACTAATAGTATTGTTTGGATTGAGTTCTTATCATTTTTCTATTGACTTTAATCACCGGGTATGGTAACACTAAGAGAAACCCTAAGGGACACCCTGAATTCCAGACGTATTACTTCTAACCTCTATTGTTGAGTAGTTGTCCACTTTTCATTTGGTAGTGACACAGATTCTTTCCTTCACCAGACTTTATTCTGGCCCTTCACACAGGCCTCACTTTTTTTCTTCTAATGTAAACATTTAAAAAACACTATGAAGGAGAGATGTGGATTCAAAACACACAGATCATATAAAAAAATAAAACCTATGAGGAAAAAAAAACAGAAGGGAGAATAGAGGAAAACTATTACATATCATTTGTAAAACATCAAGTCTATAAAAGAGTGTAATACCAATATATAAAGGCAAAATATAATGGTACATCATGTGAACAAAAAGAAGAGACCAGTACCTCATAGAGACAGGCAGTCAAAGGAACCTGGGTGAAGTTTTTTGGCCTTCGTCTCCAAGGCAGCTGGCCATATTCTAACACTTCCCTTGGTCTGAGTAACACAGCAGTCGGTGGGGGTGGGGGTGGGGAGCAAAGAGTAGATGAGTTGTGAAAACAGCATAAGTTGATCCAGAGGAAACAATCTGTACCAGAGAAATACAATACAAATTTAGGTGATTAGTGTAAAAATAGGGCCTGCATGAGAAATCGTGGGGAATGGGAAGGTGATTTTCTCTTGGTTCTTCCAAGTGTTGTTCCTGAGCTTGCATCAGGCCCAGGCAGTTGCCTGCTTACTCTTTTGTACCTTCTCTAGGTCAAGGTCAAGGAGAAGTTCCCCTGCCCCATAAGTCTCTGCACCTTGGCCTGGTCTTGGGCAGCCCAGGTAAAAATACACCAAGGCCTTCTCTCTTTTTTTAATTTGAATTTGATTTTATTTATTTATTTTTTATACACGAGGTTCTTATTAGTTATCTATTTTATATGTATTAGTGAAGGCCTTCTCTTTGAAACAGTTTCTGAGCTCATTTGTTTGTGGTTTTCTCAGTCACTGATGACCCCAACAGAAACATTAGGGTAGTGTTGCTCATGGTAATTAAACACCTTTACCTGCAGACAACACTGGTTAGGGCTTTGGTGCCAAGAGTCCTTTCCTCCTGTTTGTGTCCTGGTGTCGAAAGGCAGCTCCATTCTGCATGGGAGGTGGCTGTGCTGAGGGAAGAACACTGAAATGCTTCAAGAACTCCAAAAACTGAACACTGGCTTGTAACAAAGGAGTTGGGTGTTTCCTTAGGCCCATCTGTGCACTTCCTTGCAAAATCCTGAGCAAGAACCCTGCTAAGTCAGTTAAGCAAGAGTCTCTCAATCATCCATGTCTGATCACCCTTCATATTCATCAGGTTTCTCATCCTCTACCATCTGCCAAGTGATTTCTGATCACACTGCCCTGTCTTCAGCAAAAATCCTGTTAGTTAATTAGCCAGAAATTCCTATACCCACTAATGTTTCCTCTCAGTAATTTTCCATCCACTGACTCCCACAAGGCCCCTTGGCTATAAATTCTCACTTGCCCCTGCTGTATTTGGAATAGAACCAGTTCTATACTGAGGTCTCTTTTCCCCTATTTCAACAGTCCTGAATAAAATCTGTTTTGACCACTTTAATATCCAGCTATACTTTTTCTTTGACAGAGACAGTACTGTAACTCGGATAGGATCAGTAACATCATTGGAGCCCAGATAGCTCACCCAGGACCCTAAGTGCCTACCTTTGAAGACTTGGTCTTCACTCCTGACTGAATGATCAGGGATCCTTTGGTGAGTTTGACTTCTAAACCAGAAAAATGTTCCCTGTAGCTTGTAGGCGCAGATGTTGGTTCTTAAGAATGAAGTGTACTTTCGAAGGTAGATTAGAGTCCCAGGCGAAGAGAGGCTGGGATAGATAGCTGGGCTTCTTTGCTTCTAGAAGGCAGGTAGGTGCAAATTGGGTTGGAGTTCCAAGCTCTCTGTTCATAAGTGTCAATGTAGCATTAGTTAAGAACATGGGACCTTCTCCTTGGACTGAAAACCCCCTACTGGGACTCCTGCTGAAATTGTGTTGTGCCAGTTCTGTTCTTCCTTTCTTGTTGGCATGAGTTTACTAAGGATAACTTGAAACTTCAGCGGTGTCTTTGGGAAATTTAAGGTCTTCCCACACTGGCTTCTCTAAAACCTGTCCCTTCCCATCACAGCTGCTCCTGCTTCCTCTTTTACTGCTTTGGATCTTCCCTCCAGTTCCCTTGATCCTTTGACATGTCTCCTTCAAATCCCTACCTCCTCCAACCCTCTCTCCACGCTGACAAGCTTTTCCCATCTCAGTCCCTCTGTTCCCTGGACTCACTTGAACTTTAGCCCCGCTGCCCTCCATGGAGGGCTCTCAAGGGACAATGGGACTCCCTTAAAGAACCACCTGAGGTTGACTAGAGAGAAAAAGGCTATTTGAAAACAGAACTAAATGTTTTACCCCTTTCAGATGGGGTCTAGAAACATCCAGAGAGCTGCCAGATGTCTCCTCAGTCACTGACCTTAATTGAATCCATTCTGCCATCAGACTATATGTCAGGGCAAAAGAACATCTTAAAAGTCTCCTCCAAGGGCTCCCCTGGTTGCACAGTGGTTAAGAATCAGCCTGCAAATGTAGGGGATACAATTTCAAGCCCTGGTCCAGGAAGATCCCACATGCTGCAGAGCAACTAAGCCCATGCACCACAACTACTGAGCCCATGTGCCACAACTACTTAAGCCCATGCATACTAGAGCTTACGTTCCACAACAAGAGAAGCCATCGCAATGAGAAGCCTGTGCACCACAATGAAGAGTAGCCCCAGCTCACAACTAAAGAAAGCCTGTACACAGCAATGAAGACCCAATGCAGCCAAAAATAAATAAATTAAATAAATAATTTTTAAAAAAAATTTTTAAAAAGTCTCCTCCATGACAATTCCGATGAAAATAATAAGTAGAGATAAACCAGCTTGATTATATCACCATGTTTTCCTGACCCATGGCTAAGATTTATAATGAAAACTGTAAGGTTTCTGTTGGCATGTCTGTATGTTGATCTATGTTTATGTATGTATGCATATATGCATGTCAATATATAGTTGATATTTTTCTACCTATCGATGCTATTACTAAATTACTTTATAAAGTCCCATAAAGGAATTCTACTTAAATAAGCTCAGAGATAAATGAGAACTTCTATAAATTAGGCATTTCTAAAACTATATGAAATATAGGAACATATTCAATTTTTAAAAGTTTTCATGGCCTGGGATAATCTTTGGTAGATAAAGCTAGATTTAAAAATTGTTGGTAAAATAAAACAGGCATAACTTCCAAGTTGTCAGTGTTAAATATAATGCAGATATGTTATTTTTTCTACCTACTTTTACTAGTCAAACTTAAGCCTAAATTGTCTTCACTAGATGTTTAGGATTATAGAACTATAAAGCCATCCTAAGAAAAAAATGTAAAATAAAAATGAATTGTTTGGAGCATGTCAATAACAGTAGATACAAAAAAAGATACAAAAACAAGAAAAGACAATGTGTTTAAATATTTACATTGATTGCTTCTGATATTTGGTTACTTGCCTAATATGTCACCCCAAACAATTTAGGATAATGGCTAGATATGTTGTTTAGCTCATGAAATTTTCATGATTAAATCAAACATAATTGTTAACCAGAAGAGAATTAAATAGATGCAAATCATATAAAATGTATAACTGAAAATTTTAGTGTGTTTTATGTTTCATATGATTTATAACATGTTGTATAATAATGTTTTTCATACTTAGTTTTATAATAATTATGGTCATAAATGTCCACATGAAAATAGTTTCACAAACTAATTTGGTAACTTGAACTTTAAAGCTCTATGACCTTTGGTAAAAAATGGATATTCATTGAATACCTATATTTCCCAAATCAGATAAAATATGAAAGTTTACCTGCTCAACATAAGTTTATCTCTTTGGCATCTTGTTTCTATAAGGGTTAGAAAATCTAAATATATTTGGGTCTGTTAATAACATCAGAAATGGTACTTTGAAAAGATACATGCACCCCAATGTTCATTGCAGCACTATTTACAATAGCCAGGACATGAAAGCAACCTAAAGGTCCATCAACAGAGGACTGGATAAAGAAGATTCGGTACATATAAAAATGGAATATTACTCAGCCATAAAAGAGGACAAAATAATGCCATTTGTAGCAACATGGATGGACCTAGAGATTGTCATACTGAATGAAGTAAAGTCAGGCACAGAAAAACAAATATCATATGATATTGCTTATATGTGGAATCTAAAAAAAAGGGCACAAATGAACTTATTTATGAAACAGAAGTAGAGTCGTGTATGTAGAGAACAAACATGGTTACCGGGGGATGGGGGGGATAAATGGGGAGATTGGGATTGACATATACACACTACTATATATAAAATAGATAACTAATAAGAATCTGCTGTATAGCACAGGGAACTCTACTCAATATTCTGTAATGGCCTATATGGGAAAAGAATCTAAACAAAAAGAATAGTGGATATATATATATATATATATATATATATATATATCTGACTCACTTTGCTGTTCACCTGAAACTAACAAAACATTGTAAATCAACTCTACTCCAATAAAAATTTTTTAAAAATCTTAAAAAACCCCACTGATATGGAAAGCATATCAGTGGTTGCCTGGGGATGAGATGTCAGAGAAGGGCAAAGAGTAGGGATTGCCAAGGGTCATGATGAAACTTTGGGAGGGGCTTAGCATGGTCACTGTCTTGAGAGCAGGGATGGTTTCCTGAGTATGTAAGTCAAACCTTTAAAATTAAGAATTAATTACATGCAAAAAGGGTATATGCCTCTAGAAAATTATGAAATGATATATTCATAAATTGCTACAGAATGATATTATTTGGCCAAAGTTAACAACTGCTTATTTCCTAGTTTTCTCTGGAAAAGAAAGCTGACCAATATTGAGAAAGTCTCATCATATACGTACATGAAACTATAGGACTAAGAGGGTAAAGAAAAACTAAAACTCTGTAGGTAAGGAAAGTAAGATGTATTTTTTACAAAGAGAGGGATGAAAGATGTGTTTTTGTGAAGGGTAACAATGAGTAATTTTATCGTAAAGCAAAATAACTACTTAATATTCCAGAATATGAAAGAGGAACACATAAGATAAAAATGGAATGGATATTAACAAAAAAAAAGTTGTAAAAAGTTTTGGGGAAAAGAATCCTGAAAAGGAATCTTATAATGTATGATCAAATCCAGCTAATTTAAATGGATCTATTTATAAGGATATTTTAAAAAAATTAGCCTTAAGAGAGGACCTTCAAGATTCAGGAGGAGTAAGATGTGGAGATCACCTTCCTCCCCATAAATACATCAAAAATATATCTACATGTGGAAAACTCCTATAGAACACCTACTGAATGCTGGCAGAAGACCTCAGACTTCCCAAAATGCAAGAAAATCCCCACATACCTGGGTAGGACAAAATAAAAAAGAATAAACAGAGACAAAAGAATAGGGATGGGACTTGCACCTCTGGGAGGGAGCTGTGAAGGAGGAAAACTTTGCACACACTAGGAAGCCCCTTCACTGGTGGAGATGGTGGGGTGGCCAGGGGGAAGCTTCAGAGCCACGGAGGAGAGTGCAGCTACAGGGGTGCAGATGGCAAAGCAGAGACATTCCCACACAGAGGATCAGTGCCAACCAGCGACCAGCACTCATCAGCCTGAGAGGCTTGTCGCTTACTGGCTGGGGTGGGTGGGGGCTGGGAGCTGAGGCTTGGGCTTCAGAGGTCAAATCCCAGGGAAAGGACTGGGGGTGGCCATGTGAACACAGCCTGGGCTAGTGTGTCACAGCTAGCTGGGAGGGAGTCCAGCCAATAAAGTGGCCAACGTGGAAGAAACAGACAATTTCTTAGAAAAGCACAACCTTCCAAGACTGAACCAGAAGAAATAGAAAATATAAACAAACCAATCACAAGCACTGAAATTGAAACTGTGATTAAAAATCTTCCAACAAACAAAAGTCCAGGACCAAAAGGATGCACAGGTGAATTCTATCAAACATTTAGAGAAGAGCTAGCACCAATCCTTCTCAGACTCTTCCAAAATATAGCAGAGGGAAGAACATTGCTAAACTCATTCTACAAGGCCACCATCACTCTGATACCAAAATCAGACAAAGATGTCACAAAAAAAGAAAACTACAAAGCCAATATCACTGATGAACATAGATGGAAATATCCTCAACAAAATACTAGCAAACAGAATCCAACAGCACATTAAAAGGATCATATATCATGATCAGGTGGAGTTTATCCCAGGAATGCACGGATTTTTCAATATATGCAAATCAATCAATGTGATAAACCATATCAACAAACTGAAAGATAAAAACCATATGATAATCTCAATAGATGCAATAAAAGCTTTTGACAAAATTCAACACCCATTTATGAAAGAAACTCTCCAGAAAGTAGGCATAGAGGAAACTTACCTTAACATAATAAAGGTCATATATGACAAACCCACAGCCAACATTGTTCTCAATGGTGAAAAACTGCAACCCTTTCCACTAAGATCGAGAACAAGACAAGGTTGTCCACTCTCACCACTATTATTCAACATAGTTTTGGAAGTTTTAGTCACAGCAATCAGAGAAGAAAAAGAAATGAAAGAATAAAAATCAGAAAAGAAGAAGTAAAGCTGTCACTGCTTGCAGATGACATGATACTATACTAGAGAATCCTAAAGATGCTACCAGAAAACTACTAGAGCTAATCAGTGAATTTGGTAAAGTAGCAGGATACAAAATTAATGCACAGAAATCACTTGTGCTCCTATACACTAATGATGAAAAACCTGAAAGATAAATAAGGAAACACTCCCATTTACCATTGCAAAAATACCTAGGAATAAAATTACTTAAGGAGACAAAAGATCTGTATGCAGAAAACTATAAGACACTGATGAAAGAAATCGAAGCTGATACAAACAGATGGAGAGATATACCATGTTCTTGCATTGGAAGAATCAACATTGTGAAAATGACTATAGTACCCAAAGCAGTCTACAGATTCAATGCAATCCCTATCAAACTACCAATGGCATTTTTCACAGAACTAGAACAAAAAAATTCACAATTTGTTTGGAAACAGAAAAGACCCCAAAGAGCCAAAGAAATCTTGAGAAAGAGAAACAGAGGCGGAGGAATCAGGCTCCTGGACTTCAGACTATACTACAAAGCTACAATAATCAAGACAGTACAGTAGTGGCACAAAAACAGAAATATAGATCAATGGAACAGGATAGAAAGCCAGAGATAAACCTGTGCATATATGGTCACCTTATCTTTGATAAAGCAGGCAAGAACATACAATGGAGAAAAGAAAGACTTTTCAATAAGTGGTGCTGGGAAAACTGAACAGCTACATGTAAAAGAATGAAATTAGAACACTCCCTAACACCATACACAAAAATAAACTCAAAATGGATTAATGACCTAAATGTAAGGCCAGACACTATAAAACTCAGAGGAAAACACAGGCAAAACACTCTATGACATAAATCACAGCAAGATCCTTTTTGACCCACCTCCTACAGAAAAGGAAATAAAAACAAAAATAAACAAATGGGACCTCATGAAACCTAAAAGCTTTTGCACAGCAAAGGATACGATAAACAAGATGAAAAGACAACCCTCAGAATGGGAGAAAATATTTACAGATGAAGCAACTGACAAAGGATTAATCTCCAAAATATACAAGCAGCTCATGCAGCTCAATATCAAAAACACAAACAACCCAATCCAAAAAAGGGCAGAAGAACTAAATAGACATTTCTCCAAAGAAGATATACAGATTGCCAACAAACCCATGAAATGATGCTCAACAGTGCTAATCCTTAGAGAAATGCAAATGAAAACTACAATGAGGTATCACCTCACACCATTCAGAGTAGACATCACCAAAAATTCTACAAACCATAAATGCTGGAGAGGGTGGGGAGAAAAGGGAACCCTCTTGCACTGTTGGTGGGAATATAAATTGATACAGCCACTATGGAGAACAGTATGGAGGTTCCTAAAAAACTAAAAACAGACCTACCATATGACCCAGCAATCCTACTACTGGGCATATACCCTGAGAAAACCATAATTCAAAAAGTGTCATGTACCACAATGTTCATTGCAGCACTATTTACAATAGTCAAGACATGGAAGCAACCTAAGTGTCCATCGACAGATGAATTGATAAAGAAGATGAGGCACATATATACAATGGATTATTACTCAGCCATAAATAGAAATGAAATTGAGTTATTTTTATTGAGGTGCATGGACTTAGAGGCTGTCATAGAGTATGAAGTAAGTCAGAAGGAGAAAAACCATATACTAGCACATATATATGGAATCTAAAAAAAAGAAAAAGGTTCTGAAGAGCCTAGGGCCATGACAGGAATAAAGACACAGATGTAGAGAATGTACTTGAGGACACAGGGAGGGGGAAGGGTAAGCTGAGACGAAGTGAGAGAGTGGCATTGACATATATACACTATCAAATGTAAAATAGATAGCTAGTTGGAAGCAGCCGCATAGCACAGAGAGATCAGGTCCTGCTTTGTGACCACCTAGAGGGTTGGGATAGGGAGGGTGGGAGGGAGACATAAGAAGGAGGGTATATGACGATATATGTATATGTATAGCTGATTCACTTTGTTATACAGCAGCAACCCTCACAACAATATAAAGCAATTATACTCCAATAAAGATGTTTAAAAAAAGAAGGCTGCACAAAAAGGAAAAAAAAAGAATGTGTTTCAATAACTTAAGTACAATTTCAATTCAAACAACAACAAAAAATTAGCCTTAAAATAATACTAACCTGATGCAAAATAAGAATTTAATTCTGCTACAGAAATGAAGTTTTCTTAGATTGTAGGTCTGCATTAAGGAGAAATTGAAAAATGTTTTTCCTTTACCTTTTAAGTAGTCAGCCTGGGAAACCAAGATTTTTGTGTCTTAAAATTACTTCTTCTCCTTCATATTGTCTTTATCATTCCTTTGATTGCTTAAGAAAATAGAGTTTTCTCAATATTAAAAGAGATACATTTTTTTACTAGATCATTTTCTGCATTTCCTTTTGGTTATTTGTCACTTTGGTTAAATACATAACTAATTGTGGTTTCATAGTTACTTGTGATCTTATTTACTGAAGTGTTCAAAACTTTTGACATTATTGGCAACATCTCAAAATCAATATTTAACTGGACTCTTTACTTCAAACTGATATGAGATTTCTCAGAGTGCCCATGGCAAGTCTGAAAGAATTTGTCTCTCACCTTGTAAAAGGGAGATGCTAAAATTATTTGGTATGTTCAATTATGTGGGAAATGCTGTCAAATAATAGTGATGATAAAGCTTCTTAGGTTATATGAGGTGGATAAATGTCATCGATACAGGTATTCCAAAAATTGTATGAAGTTCATAGAAATCTGCCAATACCTTCATTGTCCAGTTATGTTAAAATGTTGCATGCCACATAAATAACTAGTTTTCTTTATACAATGAGCTATCAAAAGAACTTTACCCATGATAATTTTAAGTTTTATACCAGTCACAGACAGTTAATGTTTTGCTTTTATTCTTTTGTGAAAGTTTTTACAGTTAGCTACAGGCTAGAATGCTCCATGTTGGCCTACTGTGAATAAATCTGAATCCATGTCACTGGACTGAGTAAGAATACCCAGAAGGAATGAAGAAGTTGATGAGTTATTAAAACTGCAAGCCACCGCTCATGCAGAATAAGAGTTAATTCCATGTGAATGAATGAACTGATGAGGCAAATTATTATGTTTTGGACATTTTGGGGGGAAACTTCTCTAGTTTTTTTTTAAAGTTTTCCTTTCCAGATTGAAAAAATTGTTTTCTCTTAAGCTAGGTGTAACTTACTGCAATTTGGTAAATTATAGCTTTACATACAAAGATAGAATGCTTACTTTTTATCCCTACCTGAACCTCCAGAATTCTAAAATCTCAATGAGTATTCTTATATTTATGGTAATATAGTTATTTGCATAAGTTCAATAACAATTTCTTCTCCTTGCAACAGGACACAATTGGAAACACAGGTTATAACACCAAGGCTTTGACTGGAATGTGTATCCAAATCAGATATCACCTGAGAGCTTTAAGGAACTAAGGTTGACTTTAAGGACCGAATTTTGACAAAGTCCCCCTTGGAAAAACTGTTCTGTGCTTGGTTTATGGGGTCCTCCAACTTAGAAATCAGTAAAAAGGGTCAATTTCCAGCAGGCCTGGGAACATCCGAATATTTGGGGAATGTATAGAAGAAAGGAATTCACCTAAATCTATAGGTATTACAGGCAAAAATCTAGTGGCAAATTCTTGGCTTGGCTTCATAGTCTCCAAAGGCTTTGAAAAGTCTAGTCTGAGATTCCTTTATCAAAAGTTCCAGCAAACTCAAGAGACCTTGTGGTCAAGCACTATTCTTGCTGTACTTATATAAATAATCAGACCAAGTTTAATGAGGCTGGACTTATTTTGCAAACAAATTAGTCTATAATTCTCTCTAATATAAGAGGTGGTGACTAGAGGTAAAAATTATGTTTCAATGGAAAACTATAATATACACTTGTGGGTTCCACCTTGCACATTTTGGCAGTCCTTGACAAATCTCATATTATTCTAGTTTCCTCCAATATCTGACTAAAACGCTCCAAATTAGCATTTCCAATTTTTCTCCCTTATGACTTGGAATCATTGTGAAGTAAAATTGCCCTTTGCCCAAAGACCTGCAAGATGAAGCTTCACAATGTATTATTAACTTCAAAGAAGTGAATTCTTGTGAAAACAGACCATGAATAGGCAGTCTTTGTGCCTGCTGCTATGTGAGCCACTGAGAGCTCACTTGAATCAGCACAGACATCCAAACTGAAACCTGGGAAATCCATTAAATTGTTACTGCTGCCTTCACTCCACTGTCTAAAGATGCTTTGTTCATGGCCACCTTGTTCTAAAGACACAGAACAAGAGTTGTTTCTCAAAAAGAGAGTATTAATCTGAGGATGATAGCAGGACCTTGCTCTAAAATCCTAAAGACCTGTGCTGTGATTCACCTGTGGGGGCTGTCAAAGGCTTCAAATAGCATCGCTGTGAACCAATGAAAATTCAAGAACCATTGGATCTGCTGGATTATGTGGTCCAACTGGCAGAGTGGCTTGCACAGGATCCTTGACCTATTACAGAGCCTTCCCTTGTCTAAGCCTCAGTCAAAACTAGTATCTTTCTGATCACTTGATGCATGGGACAGACTAACACACCCAAACGAGGCATATGTTGCCTCTAAAATCCAAAATAACAACTAGGTGTTGTGCCTCTTAGTTTAGGATGGACTAGATACAACAATTTACTGTTCACCTTTAAAAAAGGATTTCTGGACATGCCCCACATCCTTCAACCCCTAGAAATGTCACTGGAATAGATGATCCCTGAATTTTATTTGAATTTATTCTCCACCCTCTGACATGCAAATGTCTTACCATCAAGTCTAATTGCTATTCCCCCTCTCTAGGTCCAGTCAGCATAATATCATAACGTAATTCATTGATGGAATGGGCCACTGTGATATATTGTGGAAGGGAGAGGTGATGAACATCTCTGTGAACTGTGACACAAGAATGGAGAGTTGATATATCCCTGAGGTAGGACAGTGAAGGTGTATTGCTGGCCTTGCCACCTGCAAGGAAAACTGCTCCTAGTGGGCTCTATGGTGAGGTAGGCATTTGCCAGATGAACAGCTGTATGCTGGATATCAGGGTATGTGTGAATTTACTATATCAATAAAACCACATCTGGTATAGCAGCCGCATCACTATCTTAATCTCACAATCATCAACTGTCATTCTTAAAATATATTTGTCTTTTGCCCAAGCCAAATAGAAGGGCTGAAAGGGGGACTTTTAAATATTGGGTCATTAAAGTCAATCTTAGTTCCTTAAAGCTCTCAGGCCATATCTGATTCGATGCACATCATTCTCAAATATAAAATTCCACCCAAAGCCTTTGTAATATAGCCAGTGTTTCCAATTCCTGTTGCAATTAGAAGATATTTTTATTGAACTTATGCAAATTACTATAGTGCCATAAATATAAGAATTCAAATTCTGGAGGGATCAAGTAGGGGGAAAAAGCAATTGCTGCATATTTGTTCACAAAGGGATACTTTACTAAATTGCTGTACCTTACAGATAGCTTAAGAGAAGTTTCCTTAAGTCCAGAAAACACAACATTATAAAAGCAAAGTTTCAAATAATACAGCCATGGTTAAAGTTCTGATATAGTTTATTTGATAAGGGATATTAGTTATTTCTGTGGCATGAAACATTTTAACATAGTATACTGACAACAAGGTATTGACAAATTTATCATTTCTGATTTGACAATGCAGCCCATGGAATTTAACATATAAAAACAAACCAAATTAGTTTAGCATCTGTCTTTTACAAGATAAAATATAAGTACTTTAAGATTTTCCAGAGGCCATCTGGAAATTCTCAAAGTTAGTTTGAGGTCAAAAAGACTCCATTTAAAATTTGATTTGGGGAAATTGTCAAATGTTGAAAACTTCACTAAATAGGATCACCAGTCATTATGAAACAATAAGTAGTTATTCATTTAACCCAATTCACAATTAAAATTCTTCATAGGAAAACATATAAAGTTCTATAGTTGTAAAAAATCTAGCTCTTTTAATAATGAGAATTCAGTTTTCTTAAGTAATCAAAGATCTGATAAAGATAATCTGAAGCACAGGAAATTATTTTATGATACAAAATATTGGTTTCCCAGGCAAATACTTAAAAGGTAAGACACAGACTTTTCTTAAAATTTCTTATCAAGAACAGACTACAAATCTAAGTAAATTTTATTGTTTTAGCAGAGAAAGAGAACCAAATTCTAGTTTTGCAACATTGTATTATTAATTCTAAGACAGAGTTTTATAAGCCATGTAAATAATTCTTCCAATCTTAGCCAGCTCTGACCACACAAGATGATTCATTTTCCAAAATTCCTTCCCCATAAACCTTCTACAACTTAAAAAAAATCATTTAGTTTTGTCTTACCCTTCTTACATCTCATTCTAAAACAACTAATCATACTCCTTCCAGAAAAAAATTTACTCTCCTTTAACCTCAATAAAACATCTTTCCTATTTTTCACTATCAAAATCATGTCTTACATAGAAAACAAACTTACAGTTACCAAAGGGGAAGGGGGGAAGGGATAAATTAGGAGTATGGGATTAACAGATACATACGACCATATATAAAATAGATAAACAACAAGGATCTACTGTATATCAGAGGGAACTATATTCAGTATCTTGTAATAACCTATAATGAAAAAAAATTGAAAAGATTATATAAATACACACACACACACATCACTTTGCTGTACATCTGAAACTAATACAGTATTGTAAATCAACTATACTTCAATTTAAAAAAGACATGTCTTACTTTTCCTGATTTTTTTTACCTTATTAGTCATGGTAGTATCATTTACAAACATTGAATGACATTTTTAACCATCAGTCACCTTACTCTTACAGAGAAAACTAGAAAGTAAGCAATTGTTAACTGTCTGGCACATGCTATCATTCTGTAGCAAATTTATGAATAAATAATTTTATAATTTTCTAGATGCATGTGCTTTTACATAGTACAATTTATCACATTTGAAAATGGACCACAAATATATTTAGCTTCTCTATACTATATTTAAAAATATGCCAAAAGTTGACAAACTTTTGTTCAGCAATTAATGTTTCTATATTTTATTCTATCTGTAAATGATCTAGATGTTAATTAATATGCATCATTTACTTAACTTACTATTAGCTTTAAGGTTTCAAGTTACCAAAAATGGTTTGTAAAACTGCTTTAAGTAGATATAAAACATAATTGTTGAAAAGTTCACTTATATATTTTATCACACCTGCATCTATTTAATCCAATTGTGCTTAACAATAATGTATGAATTGATTATGAAAATTTCATGAGGTAAACAAACAAGTCTAGCCATCATCCTGTTATTTTTCTTGCTGACAAATTATGCAACAATATATTTTTTAAAAATTTTCTACTGTGCTTGATATGCATCATATAATTCATTTTTACTGTACATTTCATTCTTAGGTTGGACTTATAGTTTTACAATCTTAAGCATCTAGTATAGATATTATTAGCTTATTTGACTACTAAACTTAGGAAGAAAAAAAACCTGTATGTCTGCATTATATTTACTTCTGACAACTCTGAAAACATACTAGTTTTTATTTTACCAACAATTTTTTAAACTAGATTTAACAAAGATTATCTCAGATCATGTGACCTTAAAAAACTAGATTGCCTTCTATATTTCCGAGCGTTTCAAGAATATTTAATATATGGATGCACTCATTTATCTCTAAGCCAATTTGAATAAAACTTCTTTAAAGGATTTTATAAATTAACTTAGAAATAGTTTTGAAAGATGGAAAATGTCACATATACATTACATACATGCATAGATACATAACCATACAGACAGATGAAAACAGAGTTCTTTTATCTTTCTTTCTAAAATTTTACCATGACTCAGTGAAACACAGTGATACAATCTAATTGATTTATATCTACTTTACATATTTATCTGAACTGTGTTTCTGGCAAATGGGACAAATAAAGGTTACCTGTTTACCAATATTTGTGGTGACTTCTAAGATTTTGTTTTGCCCTGACATGTAATCTAATGGAGGCTGTGGATAAAATTTTAGGCCAGTGACTGTGGAGACATCTAGCAACTATCTGGATGTCTCTAAAATCCAACCCAGTGGATAACATACTGAGTATGTTCCCAAACAGCTTGTTGTTCTCTTTTCAGCCCCAGGTAGTTACTTACTGCCAACTAAAAATTGTCAGTTTCCACTGCAGCTGCTGACTTTCAACACATCCTGAAAGGAGATCAGGAATGAGACACTCTGTGCTCTGTGAAAAACTGGCAGAACGGGCCTTAAGATAGTTAGATATTTTCAGGAGAAATTTTATGAGCCCAAATTGTTGCATCTTCTCATATCTAGAAAAGCACTAAAATCATTAACGGAGCTATCTGCTCCTCCTGACTAGCAGCAACCTTCTGGTGACTAGAAGTAACCTTCTGCCAAAATGTGTGCTTGATTGCACGTATCCCTCTTCATCAAAATCACATATATACTGGTCTCTCTACATTGCCACTTTGGAGAAGTTCCTCAGAGCTATTTGACAGGCTGTCTCCTATGCTATAGTCCTCATCTTGCCCCCAAGAAAACTTAACTCACAGCTCTCATGTTGTGCATTTTTTTTCAGTCAACAGTTTTGCAACCAATGAAGGGACCCAGAGCAGACTTCTCTCCTCCACCTGAACCTTACAAGGAGCCAGAGCTTGGTACTAGCAGAGGCTTCTTGTGCACAACTGCCTCCTCACAGAGTCCAGAAGAATTTGGTTAAGTCTCTCCTGGTTCTCAGATCTCCTGTATTGGTTGATGATCCTAAGTTTTATTTGGCAGTATATAACGGGTACCTGGCCTCCCAGTTAAAAAATAGTGGGGGGTGCTCACCCAGTTGAAAGGTACTGGGAGGGCTGGTTGAAAGAAAGTGGGATTTGCTCAGTTGAAAGATACTGAACAGTGTGGGCTGGGTGGTTAGGTAGGGAGGATGATCTGATGTCTTTCCTCAATTCAGCTGCCTTATTAGAATTTGTCAGAATAAAAGTGAAGATATTATATGTGAGTTTGCTCTGAAGAAGAGGGACAAGACTCATCTCAGTCAGTTATGGCTTAGCCAGGAAACTGATAAATTTATGGGAGTGGTGGAGACAGAGTCCTCATACCGTGCAGTGGTCCACTCATTAATTAAAGACTTTCTCATCCAGGGGTCATGCATAAGAAATGGCCATTCAGTGATTGAAGCGTCCATGGTGGTCTTAGAAGGGAGAAACCGAGCAATGTAAGGGGCTGAAAGGACCCTAGGGTCCTAGGCAAGCCTAGAGGAGTCAAGCTCAAAATCAGCACACTGGCCCACAGCACAATTTCGTTAGTAAATTTTATCCCCAACAATTTCAACTTTAAAATGGGAAATACAGCCTCTCAAGCACAGAAACAAGGGGTGTCAGAAAGCCAGCCTCCAACTAACACTCCAGCCATGTTTACATACATACAAAACTTATACTTACAAGTACATACTTAATTGGGAGTCAAAGAACAATCTTGCCATGACAATGGCCAGTATGGGCTCTTTTATTGCATACACAGTTGTTAGAGAAAGCTGGCTTGATAAAACCTCTTTTCAGAATTCTGACCCTGAGAGAACAAGTCCTTCTAGGAGAACTTGCTTTACTCTACCTGTGCCTTGAGATGCAAATATTCTACCAGGGCTCTCAGGAACATTTAATTTAACTAGACAATCTCTAGATCCTGAGACTGAGGGGAAAAAGGGGCAGGGGTAAGAGGCCTTTTAAATTAAACTTATTTCAACTGTTACTTATAAACTAATGAGTTTTATATTGTAGTACCTAATTCATGACTAAGTTTTAAAATGAAGCTATGAGACCTCTGGTTGCGTCTTGTCTACATGTCTATGTGTGCAAAAATGTCTTTAGCTTTGGATGGTATTGTAAAAATTAATTTAAAAATGAGCTCTACTTAATTGGCTTAAAGGAAGTTAAGCACTTATATAAATTATCAGAAGTATAAAAGAAACTTGGCCAGAATGAATTTCAAGTTTATATGAACTGGAAAATATTAAATATTAAGTTAATACCTGGTATTAAAGTTAAACTTGTTACCCACCACTAGTCCCTCCCATTAAGCCTCTTAGACAGCCTCATCCAACAGAGGGCAGAGAGCAGAATCAAGGGTTTCACAATCCTGCAGCCTGTGAAACAAAAACCACATTCACAGAAAGATAGACAAGATGAAAGGGCAGAGGGCTATGTACCAGATGAAGGAACAAGATAAAACCCCAGAAAAACAACTAAATGAAGTGGAGATAGGCAACCTTCCAGAAAAAGAATTCAGAATAATGATAGTTAAGATGATCCAGGACCTCAGAAAAACAATGGAGGCAAAGATGGAGAATATGCAAGAAATGTTTAACAAAGACCTGGAAGAATTACAGAACAAACAAACAGAGATGAACAATACAATAACTGAAATGAAAATTACACTAGAAGGAATCAATAGCAGAATAACTGAGGCAGAAGAACGGATAAGTGACCTGGAATTCAGAATGGTGGAATTCACTGCTGCAGAACAGAATAAAGAAAAAGAATGAAAAGAAATGAGGACAGCCTAAGAGACCTCTGGGACAACATTAAACACAACAACATTCACATTATAGGGGTCCCAGAAGGAGAAGTGAGAGAGAAAGGACCTGAGAAAATATTTGAAGAGATTATAGTCAAAAACTTCCCTAACCTGGGAAAGGAAATAGCCACCCAAGTCCAGGAAGTGCAGCGAGTCCCATACAGGATAAACCCAGGGAGAAACACACCGAGACATATATTAATCAAATAGGCAAAAATTAAAGATAAAGAAAAATTATTGAAAGTAGCAAGGTAAAAATGACAAATAACATACAATGGAACTCCCATAAGGTTAACAGCTGATTTCTCAGCAGAAACTCTACAAGCCAGAGGGGAGTGGCCTGATATACTTAAAGTGATGAAAGGGAAGAGCCTACAACCAAGATTACTCTACCTGGCAAGGATCTCATTCAGATTCGATGAAGAAACTAAAAGCTTTACAGACAAGCAAAAGCTAAGAGAATTCAGCACCAGCAAACCAGCTCTACAACAAATACTGGAGGAACTTCTCTAAGTGGGAAACACAAAAGAAGAAAAGTATCTACAAAAACAAACCCAAAACAAATAAGAAAATGGTCATAGGAATATACATATTGATAATTACCTTAAACGTGAATGCATTAAAGGCTCCAACCAAAAGACACAGGAGTGCTGAATGGATACTAAAACAAGACCCATCTATATGCTGTCTACAAGCGACCCACTTCAGACCTAGGGACACATACAGACTGAAAGTGAGGGGATGGAAAAAGATATTCCATGCAAATGGAAATCAAAAGAAAGCTGGAGTAGCTATACTCATATCAGATAAAATAGACTTTAAAATAAAGAATGTTACAAGAGACAAGGAAGTACACTACATAACAATCAAGGGATCAATCCAAGAAGAAGATATAACAATTGTAAATATATATGCACCCAACATAAGAGCACCTCAATACATAAGGCAACAACTAACAGCTATAAAAGAGGAAATCGACAGTAAGACAACAATAGTGGGGGACTTTAACACCTCACTTACACCAATAGATAGATCATCCAAAATGAAAATACATAAGGAAACAGAAGCTTTAAATGACACAATAGACCAGATAGATTTAATTGATATTTATAAGACATTCTATCCAAAAACAGCAGATTACACTTTCTTCTCAAGTGCGCATGGAACATTCTCCAGGATAGATCACATCTTGGGTCACAAATCAAACCTCAGTAAATTTAAGAAAATTGAACTCATATCAAGCATCTTTTCTGACCACAACACTATGAGATTAGAAATCAATTACAGGGAAAAAAGGTTACAAAACACAAACACTTGGAGGCTAAACAATACGTTATAAAATAACAAAGAAATCACTGAAAAAGTCAAAGAGGAAATCAAAAAATACCTAGAGAAAAATGACAATGAAAACACGATGATCCAAAACCTATGGGATGCAGCAAAAGCAGTTCTAAGAGGAAAGTTTATAGCTGTAAAAGCCTACCTCAAGAAACAAGAAAAATCTCAAGTAAACAATCTAACCTTACACCTAAAGGAACTAGAGAAAGAAGAACAAACAAAACCCAAACATAGCAGAAGGAAAGAAATCATAAAGATCAGAATAGAAATAAATGAAATAGAAACAAAGAAAACAATAGTAAAGGTCAATGAAACTAAAAGCTTGTTCTTTGAGAAGATATACAAAATTGATAAACCATTAGCCAGACTCATCAAGAAAAAGAGGGAGAAAACTCAAATCAATAAAATTAGAAATGAAAAAGGAGAAGTTACAACAGACACCACAGAAATACAAAGCATCCTAAGAGACTACTACAAGCCACTCTATGCCAATAAAATGGACAACCTGGAAGAAATGGACAAATTCTTAGAAAGGTATAACCTTCCAAGACTGAACCAGGAAGAAACAGAAAATATGAACAGGCCAATGAAAAGTAATGAAATGGAAACTGTGATTAAAAATCTTCCAACAAACAAAAGTCCAGGAACAGATGGCTCACAGGTGAATTCTATCAAAACATTCAGAGAACAGCTAACACCCATCCTTCTCAAACTCTTCCAAAAATTTCAGAGGAAGGCGCACTCCCAAACTCATTCTATGAGGCCACCATCACCCTGATACCAAAACCAGACAAAGATACTACAAAAAAGAAAAGAAAATTACAGACCAATATCACTGATAAATATAGATGCAAAAATCCTCAACAAAATACTAGCAAGCACAATACAACAACACATTAAAAGAATCATACACCATGATCAAGTAGGATTTATCCCAGGAATTCAAGGATTCTTCAATATAAGCAAATCAATCAATGTGATATACCATATTAACAAATTGAAGAATAAACACCATATGATCATCTCAAGAGATGCAGAAAAAGCTTTTGACAAAATTCAACACCCTTTATGATAAAAACTCTCCAGAAAGTGGGCAAAGGGAGAACCTATGTCAACAAAATAAAGGCCATATACGACAAGCCCACAGCAAACATCATTCTCAATGGAGAAAAACGGAAAGCATTTCCTCTAAGATCAGGAAAGAGAAAAGGATGTCCACTCTCACCACTCTTATTCAACATAGTTTTGGAAGTCCTAGCACAAAAATCAGAGAAGAAAAAGAAATAAAAGTAATACAAATTGGAAAAGAAGAAGTAAAACTCTCACTGTTTGCATGTGACATGATACTATACATAGAGAATCCTAAAAATGCCACCAGAAAACTACTAGAGCTAATCAATGAATTTGGTAAAGTTGAAGGATACAAAATTAATGCACAGAAATCTCTTGCCTTTCTATACACTAATGATGAAAAATCTGAAATAGAAGTTATGGAAACACTCCCATTTACCATTGCAACAAACAGAATAAAATACCTAGGAATAAACCTAACTAAGGAAACAAAAGACCTGTATGCAGAAAACTATAAGACACTGATGAAAGAAATTAAAGATGATACCAACAGATGGAGAGATATACCATGTTCTTGGATTGGAAGAATCAATATTGTGAAAATGACTATAATACCCAAAGCAATCTACAGATTTAGTGCAATCCCTATCAAATTACCAATGGCATTTTTTACAGAACTAGGTCAAACCATCTTAAAATTTGTGTGGAGACACAAAAGACCCCGAATAGCCAAAGCAGTCTTGAGGGAAAAAAACGGAGCTGGAGGAATCAGACTCCCTGACTTCAGACTATACTACAAAGCTACAGTAATCAAGACAATATGGTACTGGCACAAAAACAGAAAGATAGATCAATGGAACAGGATAGAAAGCCCAGAGATAAACCCATGCACCTATGGTCAACTAACCTATGACAAAGGAGGCAAAGATATACAATGGAGAAAAGACAGTCCCTTCAATAAGTGGTGCTGGGAAAACTGGACAGCTACATTTAAGAGAATGAAATTAGAACACTCCCTAACACCATACACAAAAATAAACTCAAAATGTATTCGAGACCTAAATTTAAGAGCAGACACTGTAAAACTCTCAGAGGAAAACAGGAAGAACACCCTTTGACAGAAATCACAGCAAGATCTTTTTTGATCCACCTCTAGAGTAATGGAAATAAAAACAAAAATAAACAAATGGGACCTCATGAAACTTCAAAGCTTTTGCACAGCAAAGGAAACTATAAACAACATGAAAAGACAACCCTCAGAATGGGAGATAATATTTGCAAATGAATCAAAGGACAAAGGATTAATCTCCAAAACATATAAACAGCTCATGCAGCTCAATATTTAAAGAAACAAACAACCCAATCCAAAAATTGGCAGAAGGCCTAAATAGGCATTTCTCCAAAGAAGACCTACAGATGACCAAGAAGCACATGAAAAGCTGCTTAACATCACTAATTATTAGAGAAACGCAAATCAAAACTACAATGAGGTATCACCTCACACCAATTAGAATGGGCCTCGTCAGAAAATCTACAAACAACAAATGCTGGAGAGGGTGTGGAGAAAAGGAAACCCTCCTGCACTGCTGGTGGGAATGTGAATTGGTACAGCCCCTATGGACAACAGTATGGAGGTTCTTTAAAAAACTAAAAATATAATTACCATATGATCCAGCAATCCCACTACTGGGCATATACCCAGAGAAAACCATAATTCAAAAAGACACATGCACCCCAATGTTCATTGCAGCACTATTTACAATAGCCAGGTCATGGAAGCAACCTAAATGCCCATCGACTGATGAATGGATAAAGAAGTTGTGGTACATATATACAATAGAATATTACTCAGCCATATAAAGAATGAAATTGAGTCATTTATTGAGACATGGATGGATCTAGAGTCTGTCATACAGAGTGAAGTAAGTCAGAAAGAGTAAAACATATATCGTATATTAATGCATGTATATGGCACCTAGAAAAATGGTACAGATGAACCAGTTTGCAGGGCAGAATATGAGACACAGATGTAGAGAAGAAACATATGGACACCAACGGGGGACAACCGCGGTGTGGTGGGGATGGTGGTGTGCTGAATTGGGCGGTTGGTATGGACATGTATACACTGATGTGTATAAAATTGATGACTAATAAGAACCTGCAGTATAAAAAAAGAAACAAACAAACAAAAACAACTAATACTAAACTTTATTTGGGTTATTTGTATGGAAATATGTTAATATAAATGTTTCAGACATTACATGAAATTTCTAAAAATCTTATATGTTCTGGTATTATGTTATTAGTCATAATTCTAGTTATTACTTTAAAATGTATATCTCAGAAATAACTAAATCTCCTTGGCAATTTTATTATTATGAAGTTTCATCAAATCTTTTACCGTGATCATTTTTAAGTCTGTTTTCACTTACAGACAGTTCTGGGTGTACTCTGATTTTTTGCAAAAATGTTCCTATAAAAGGATTTCATCTTCAAGGAATTCATGGAAAAGACCCTGACAAGTACAGGTTTCTGGTAACTGACTATACCGCTGAACTAAATGAATAAGCATTTTCAGAACTCTAATGGTAAACTGATGAACTCGTAAAAGTGGTAATAAAAGATCAAGATGAAAAAAACCTAATTACATGGGACTGAGTGAACTGATGAGGATGATTATAATTTTTGTGACTTCGTGTTTGAATTAAAAAAAATCCCACAAGGACTCAGAGGCAAAAAATATACAAGTCAATTTTCACTGCAAAGTAAAGGACCTGTTATAGTGGAGGATTACTGGACTGAATGTCAATATTATGACATAGTATGAGTGTATTTCGTGTTTGGTAATTGCAATCGTTGTTGCTTTTGTTGTAGTCATCCATTTACAATGCTTGGTGTCAGTTTATTTATCCCTTGTAAAAATAAAATACAGTGTGTGTGTGAAAAAAATGTTAAACTTGTTGATATAATTAATATAGGCATGTCTTTAGAGTCATCAACATTAAGTATAACACTTTTAATGTACCCTCGTTTAACAGAAATCAAATTAGATCTTATTATATCTGTTGCAAATTTGTCCACAGGAAAAATAACTTGGTATGATGGAATTTTTGGTAAATAAGTTAAATGTAAATGAGATAAGAGCTTTTGGGTGAGCTCTTTTGGAATAATTATGTTTTAGGAATGTCTACCTAAAATAATCTCTCCAGATATTTAGTAACTTTAAATTTTAGAGTTGTGCTAAATTAAATTAAATGATAGAAGTTTATTGAATAGTTAGGTCATTGTCAAACAAAATAAGATACTTAATCATTAATTACTGAATATTGGCTTCCTTTTATAGAGAAACTAAAGGTACTTAGGACTATTAATAAATATGTTTGGTGTCACAATGAAATATTTTCTATAAGAAAGCACATGTTTTTTTAGAAATTATTATTGGTATTTATGTTTACCAATCTAAAAAAATGCTCTTGTAAAAGAGAGCTCATAATTGCTTACTTATTGGTTTTCCCTAGAAATTAAGGTTTTTAAGAGTTGAGGATTCTAACTTAAATATGTAATTAAAGATACTAGATATAATAAGGGAACTATTTCAGCACACAGTAGCAAAGTAGGATGTATGCTTTCAATAAAAGAAGTTATGAGGAATGGAATTGCATTTTGTTAAAGGAAAGAAAAATAATGTTTTCCTAGAGCTGGTTGTTTCTGGAGGGGACAGATAAGGGACAAACTAATATGGATACCAAAAGTTATGGAAGGTTTGTGGAAAAGGAACCCTGAGAAGAGTTTTGTGCACGGTCAGGATTGGCTAAATTTAGATTGAATTAACTTAAGTAAATGAATTTTGTTAGTAAAAGTAAGCTGATGCAAGACTGGAGTTTGGTTTTCTGTTTTTGTTAAGAAAACAAACTTTTCTTGGACTATGAAGCTGCTTTTGATAACAGATTTTGGTTGGGTGTGTTTTTTGTTTGTTTGTTTTGCTTTTCAAATGATCTATTCTGTATTTGCCTTTGAAATCTTTTATTGTCACTTTGGTTAAATGAATAAGTATTGTACTACCTTTTTGATATTTTTTGAGAAACTTCCCAAATTATAATGAATTTCCTTTGACCTCTAGCTAACTTTGGGATGCTTCAAAGGGCTCCTGAAACATACCAAAGAGAGCTATTAAACTGATTAGGTTCATCTGTTATGGTAAATTACATGGGAAGCATTGTCCAATGAATAACAAATCTTCTTAGGTTATATTATATGGGTAAATATTATTAATCTAGATAGTCTAGAAATTATATGGAGTTTCTAAAAATCTGGCATGACCTGGTAAAAAATTGTCAATCATAATTCTAGCTATTATCTTAAGATGTTCTATGTCACAACAGTAACCAGTCTCTTTGTCAATTGCATTGTAATCAGGTCTTTAACCATGCCTTCTTAAATGTTTTGTCATTAATAGACAGTTATTGTTTTACTCTGATACCTTTGCAAAAACCCTTCCTCTTCAAGAAGTTTCTTAGCAAGGATTTTGCAAGTACAGCTTTATGATAACTTTCAGATCATACGACTGAAATGGGTAAAAAATTAAAGAATTCTAATGGAAAACCTTACTGATCCATAAAATGTTAACAAAAAGGATTAGTTTCATAAGCCTGAGTGAACTGGTGAATACAGTTATAATTGTTATGGCTTCTGTCTGAAATATTACTAGCGTTTAATCTGTGTTTTCCAGATATAAGGAAACCCTACCCCTGAAGCTAATTATGACTTATAGCAATTTAGTAAATTATAACTTTATAAGCAAAATTGAAACATTTATCTTTTCTTTCCATCTGATCCCTCCAGATGTTGGAATCTCTTAGGTTCCCAGCAGCTTTATCAGATAAATTAGGAAGGGCACCTCCTAACAGGTGCAAGAATCTCAAGGTATTTTGGGGACTGTGGAAAGGGAGGAATTCATCCAAATCTATAGATACTGCAGATAAAATCTGTGACAAGTTCTTGGAATGGTTTTCCTGGCCTTGAGGGGCCTTTTAAAAATTTAATCTGAGATTCCTTATAAGAAGTTCCAGCAAAGTCAATTTTAAAACAGCCTGTATGATCAATTACACTTATGTAAATCATCAGGTCAAGTTCATTGAAACCAGACTTATTTTGCAAACAGATTACTCTTAATTTGGCTATATTTGGTAGAAATGAGGGTAGTTTTAGAGAGAAAAAGATTCAGTAGATGTTAAATTTTAGTTTTGTTAATTAAGGTCAAAATTTACTAAGACAGCTCCTAGTTGTTATATTATTGTAAAGTTTAATTGAATTTTTAAAAGGACACTCTAATTTTCTTTCTGAAGCTTATCTCAGTAATCTTTCTTTGGATGAAGATCAGATGCCTCATGATGTGCAACCAGAGGATTATGCATACTGGAAAATACATAAATTAAAGGACTGTTAACAACCTAGGTGGAAGGACACTTATCAGGTACTCTTAACTAGCTCATGCACAGCAAAACTGAAGGGAATTCACTCTTGGATTAATGTTTCCACTCAGAAAGGGTCTCTGCACTAGACTGGCCTATTCAGGACTGCTGACCTCAAAATCACCTTAAAACAGGGCTCAAGAAGGAGAACCTCCCAGATAAGGATGAGAAGAAGACAACATCGTAAATGGACAGCTGACAAAGATGACAGACCAGGCCTGTATACCAATTACATTGATAATTGGCCACAACTTTGCTTACAAACCAAATGTGTTTCTTTCTTTGGTGCAGTCTTATACATAAGAGTTTAAAATTAATCCAATTGTTAGATTTATGGTGAATTACCTATGTTCAAAACTTCTGGGTTACCTTGGTAGATTTCTTCACTCCAAGGCTCTTATTGTATGCCCTTAGGAAATTATTCTAGCAGAAAGAAATAATAGTTCAGTTTGGGCCACTATTGACATTACTGGATGGCACTCCCTCACTTGGCCAATAAATCATACTTGTTCTGACCATCACCATAAATGTAAATTTTCTTTTAAAGTTACCCAAGCTTAATCAGAGCAACAAGCAAAATTTCAGCCAAAGAATATAATTTCTCTGTTGTGGGATGGATAAACATGGCTAATAACAGACTATGATTGTTTAAGGCTCCCCTTATGTTGAGAAAAGTTAAACCATACCAAAGATAACAAGCTTGATAACACTAGGAAACTGGACTGGGTGCTTTATGAACAATGCTGTATGTCACTTTCCTTGCTGTACAGAATTGGTATAGAACAGACTAACCTAGGGATATACTGGTCCATACCTAATGGAGGTCCTTGGATTATATTCTTTCTTATGACCTTAGTGATACTATTGGCTATATTACTTGTATTCTGCCTATTTTACAAGATTGTTGTTTCTTGCATTACCAAATGTGTGACTGCGCTTTGATGAAATGATGACTAGGCAACTTGAAGCAGTTGACCAGCTATATAGTTCTACATGAGATCTGTGACTGTAATAGTGTAACTCTAGACATGGGAAGAAGCAACAAGATGGAAACATTTCCTGGACCATAATAGACTACTAATACAGGTGGTCCAGAGACTTTTGACTACTGTTAATAAGGCCTAGTCCATCAATAGCACATTGAGTGACCTATCAACAAAATCCTTGCCTGAACTAGGAATAAACATTCCTAGCATCAAGAGACAAAATGGTAACAAATTTATGACTAAAAATTGTCACTTGCCTTCTGTTTCTACAAGAATGAAGTCAGTAGCCACGATAGTCACTGATCATCAACACTCCCTGAAAGGAGTTCAGGGTGGAGATCAGGAATGAGGCACTCTGTGTTCTGGGAAAAACTGGCAAAACAGGCCTTCAGATAGATATTTTCTGGAGAAGTTTTTATGATCCAAATTCTTTCATCTTCTCATGTCTAGAAAAGTGCTAAAATCATTAAAGGAGACAGACATCTGCTCCTCATGACTAAAAGCAAACTTCTTGTGACTAACAACAACCTTCTGCCAAAATGTGTGCTTGATTGTATGTATCCCCCTTCACCAAAATCACATATATACTGACCTGCCCCTTACCTCTTGGGAGCAGTTCCTCAGAGCTATCTGAGAGGCTGTCTCCCAGACTATAGTCCCAAATAAAATTTAACTCACAATTCTCACCTTGTGCATTTTTTCAGTGGACATTATCTGGGGGTCTCTTAATCCCTTGCAAGCTCTCCATGGAGGGCAGGGTGGGGGCTAAAGTTCAAGGGACTACAGGGAGAAGAGGGGCTGAGGTGGGAAAAGTCTGTCAGCGTGGAGAGAGGGTTGGAGGAGGTAGGGGGTTGAAGGGGAACATGTCAAAGAATCAAGGGAACTGGAGGGAAGATCCAAAGCAGTAAAATGAGGAAGCAGGAGCAGCTGTGATGGGAAGGGACAGGTTTTAGAGAAGCCAGTGTGGGAAGACCTTAAATTTCCCAAAGACACCGCTGAAGTTTCAAGTTATCCTTAGTAAAATCATGCCAACAAGAAAGGAAGAACAGAACTGGCACAACACAATTTCAGCAGGAGTCCCAGTAGGGGGTTTTCAGTCCAAGGAGAAGGTCCCATGTTCTTAACTAATGCTACCTTGATACTTATGAACAGAGAGCTTGGAACTCCAACCCAATTTGCACCTGCCTGCCTTCTAGAAACAGAGAAGCCCAGCTCTCTATCCCAGCCTCTCTTCGCCTGGAACTCTAACCTACCTTTGAAAGTACACTTCATTCTTAAGAACCAACATCTGTGCCTACAAGCTACAGGGAACATTTTTCTGGTTTAGAAGTCAAACTCACCGATGGATCCCTGATCATTCAGTCAGGAGTGAAGACCAAATCTTCCAAGGTATGCACTTAGGGTCCTGGGTGATTTATCTGGGCTCCAATGATGTAACTGAGGCTATCCGAGTTACAGTACTGTCTCTGTCAAAGAAAAAGTATAGCTGCATATTAAAGTGGTCAAAACAGATTTTATTCAGGACTGTTGAAATAGGGGAAAAGAGGCCTCAGTATAAAACTGGTTCTATTCCAAATACAGCAGGGGCAAGTGGGAATTTATAGCCAAGGGGCCTTGTGGGAGTCAGTGGATGGAAAATTACTAAGAGGAAACATTAGAAGGTATAGAGGTTTCTGGCTAATTGATCTAACAGGATTATTGCTGATGACAGGAAAGTCTGATCAGATATCACCTGGTAAATGAAGGAAGATGAGAAACCCGATAGATATCAAGAGTGATCCGACAAGAATAGGAGACTCTTGCTAAACTGACACAGCACGATTCTTGTTGAGGTTGTTTTTACAAGCAAGTGTCCATATGGGCCTAGGAGAAGTTTCAGGAACCCAATTAAAGTTTGGTCAAACAAAGAATCTTTGTCAGTATCAAAGGGAAATTGGAAAATTCCTCCACAATGGAGGTAAGGAAGAGTATGTCTGGAATACAGAATATCCCTAAGAGTTTCTCTTGCTATCACCCTGCGCTGTGATTAAGATCAATGGAAAACTGCAACAATGCAATCCAAGTAACACTAGCAATGGCCCAGACCCTTCAGAAATGAACTTATGTCCCCCAACCAGGTAAAGATCAATAAGCAGCTAAAGAGCCTGCTGAAGCAAAAGGAATATAGAATTTTAGTAGAAAAAGTTAGTCATAAATACCAGCTACTACTAAATAACCAGTTACAGAAACAAGGACTATAACTTTCATGAGCAGTTCCTCCTTATACTGTTATGAGTACATCTGTGTACATATATACATATCTTTGTTTCCTATCCTCTCTTATTTACTTATCATGTAACATAAAATATACTAAACTTACATCATTAGTATTTAAGTATTGTTAATTTTACATCATACTATTTGTTCCCAGATATCAAGGAGAATAGTCATTTTTACTCAAGCACAATACCTCCTCTTCTGAGGAAGGGGTAGGTGTGTTTTTGATTGTATGCAGGGTAGTTTTATCATGTCAGGCAGAATTATGACCTTATTCTTGTCTCTATTTGGAGATTAAGTATGCTTTAAGGTGTCACCTATAGATGTAAAGTTGGCAAGGGGAGATTTGGGATGACCAATTTTATGTGTCAATTTGACTGAGCTAAGGGAAGTGCAGACAGTTCATACATCTTTAATTCTGGGTGTGTCTGTGAGGATGTTTCTGGAAGGGATTGGCATTTGATCCAGTAGACTGAGCAACAAAACCCATCTAATCGAATAGAGGGCCTGAATAGAACAAAAAGGCAAAGAAAGGGCAAATTCCCTCTTTCTTTTCTTGAGCTGGGTGTCCATCTTTCCTTACCCTGAGACATCAGAGTTATCAGCCTTCAGACATTGGACTTTCATGAGTGGTCCCCTGGTTCTCAGGTCTTTGGTCTTGGACAAAATTATACCACCCCCTTTCCTGGTTCTGTAACTGACAGATTGAAGATTGTGGAACTTCTTGACCTCCATAACTGCATGAGCAAATTCCTAAAAATAATATCCTGTCATACACACACACATGTGCGTGCACGTGCACAAACACACACACGCACACACACATACACACACACATACTATTGGTCCTGTGGTCCTGTTTCTTGGAGAAATCTAACATTGTATTTCATTGTGATATTTAGTTGTCCATTTAACAAAAGTGACAACATATCTTTGATAAAGGAGGCAGGAGTGTACAGTGGAGAAAGGACAGCCTCTTTAATAAGTGGTGCTGGGAAAACTGGACAGCTACATGTAAAAGTATGAGATTAGATCACTCCCTAACACCATACACTAAAATAAGCTCAAAATGGATTAAAGACCTAAATGTAAGGCCAGAAACTATCAAACTCTTAGAGGAAAACACAGGCAGAACACTCTATGACATAAATCACAAGATCCTTTTTGACCCACCTCCTAGAGAAATGGAAATAAAAATAAACAAATGGGACCTAATGAAACTTCAAAGCTTTTGCACAGCAAAGGAAACCGTAAACAAGACCAAAAGACAGCCCTCAGAATGGGAGAAAATCTTTGCAAATGAAGCAACTGACAAAGGATTAATTTCCAAAATTTACAAGCAGCTCATGCAGCTCAATAACAAAAAAACAAACAACCAAATCCAAAAATGGGCAGAAGAACTAAATAGACATTTCTCCAAAGAAGATATACAGGCTGCCAACAAACACATGAAAGAATGCTCAACATTATTAATCATTAGGGAAATGCAAATCAAAACTACAATGAGATATCATCTCACACCAGTCAGAATGGCCATCATCAAAAAATCTAGAAACAATAAATGCTGGAGAGGGTGTGGAGAAAAGGGAACACTCCTGCACTGCTGGTGGGAATGTGAATTGGTACAGCCACTATGGAGAACAGTATGGAGGTTCCTTAAAAAACTACAAATAGAACTACCATATGACCCAGCAATCCCACTACTAGGCATATACCCTGAGAAAACCATAATTCAAAAGGAGTCATGTACCAAAATATTCATTGCAGCTCTATTTACAATAGCCCAGAGATGGAAACAACCTAAGTGCCCTTCATCGGATGAATGGATAAAGAAGATGTTGCACATATATACAATGGAATATTACTCAGCCATAAAAAGAAATGAAATTGAGCTATTTGTAATGAGGTGGATAGACCTAGAGTCTGTCATACAGAGTGAAGTAAGTCAGAAAGAGAAGGACAAATACCGTATGCTAACACATATATGTGGAATTTAAGAAAAAAAAATGTTGTGAAGAACCTAGGGGTAAGACAGGAATAAAGACACAGACCTACTGGAGAAGGGACTTGAGCATATGGGGAGGGGGAAGGGTGAGCTTTGACAAAGCGAGAGAGAGGCATGGACATATATACACTACAAAACGTAAGGTAGATAGCTAGTGGGAAGCAGCCGCATAGCACAGGGATATCAGCTCAGTGCTTTGTGACCGCCTGGAGGGGTGGGATAGGGAGGGTGGGAGGGAGGAAGATGCAAGAGGGAAGAGATATGGGAACATATGTATATGTATAACTGATTCACTTTGTTATAAAGCAGAAACTAACACACCATTGTAAAGAAATTATACCCCAATAAAGATGTTAAAAAAAAAGTGACAATAAAAGATTTCAAATGTAAATATAAATCTGGATAAAATTTATCTCTTTTAACAATAGTACTCTATTCTCTTAAGAAATCAAGCGTGTGATAAAGGCAACCTGAAACATGGGATATTATTTTGAATAAGCCACATAATCTTTGTTTAAGATTACTCAAAGAGTAATGAAAAAATTTTTACAATCTCCTATTAAAAACAGACCTGTAGCCTAAGAAACTTTGTCACTTTAACAGAGAGAAAATCAAACTCTCAATTTGTATCAATACATTATTGGGCTCATTTTAAAATGAGGCTTATAAACATACACATTTAATTTTAGCTAGCTTTGATCTCACAACATAATATTCCTTTCAAGAACTGTTTGCTAACAGATCCAAATATTTTTAGCCTCTCTGCACCATATAAAATTAAGAAGCCAATATTATATAAAATTAAGCATATGCTTAATGAATGTTTCAATACCTTATCTTATTTTGAAATTATTTAGATATTAAATGGATATATATTACTTAACTTTGCATAAATGTAAATTTACAAGTTTCCAAATATATTTTGGAAAGTATTTTCAGGAAGACATATTACAAAACATGATTATTATTGAAATAAACTTTCTCCAAACAATGACTCAATTTTATTTAATTAAAATTTATCATTTGTGTAATCTTAAACATCTACTGCATATAATATTAATTTATTTGACTAGTAAACCCAAGTAGAATAGAAATGTATGCTTGCATTATATTTAATGTTTCCAACTCTGAAGATATATCTGCATTATTAAGTCAACAATATCAAAATAGTCTTATTTACCAAAGACTTAGCCATCCCATGTAAATTTGGACAACCTTTGAGTTGGCTCTTATATTTCTGGGAATTTAGGAGGATTTAATATATAAATGCTTATTTCTTTCTAAACCAATTAGGATAGAATTCCTTTAAGGGATTTTTTAGATTAATGAGTTAATACCATCAGGAGGTAGGGGAAAAATACACACACACACACACACACACACACACACACACACATTCACAAAGACACAAGTAGAGACCTTATGGTTTTATTTTTAAAACTTTAGTCATGAGTCAGGCATAAATATAATAATAAAAACCTCACGAATTTATAGAATTGTTTTCTTTTTTTTTCTCCATTTTATATCTTTTATTGGCAATGAACTTATGGCAAATGGTTTAAAGTTAAACTGTTCAATATGAGGGCTAAAGCTTTTTTACCAATATTTATCTAGGGAATTTTGAGATTTTCTTTGCTTTAATGTGTAATCTTATAGAGGCTGTGTACTACATTTTAGGCAAGAGGCTGTGGTGACATCAAGTAGTTCTCTGGATATCTCCAAAGCCTCATCTAAGTGGATAAAATATCTAGTCCGTTTCCAATTAGTCTTTTTGTTTTCTTTTCAGCCCCAGGAAGTTGCTTTTGGGGGTCTCTGAATCATTGAGAGCCCCCAGTGGGGCAGGGGCCTAAAGCTCCAGTGAATATAGAGAATTGAGGAGCTGGAGTTAGAAAGGTCTGGACAGAGTAAACGGAAGTGTGGCAGAGGTAAGTCTTGAAGGAAGATGTGGCAGGATACCAAGGAGCTGAAGGGAAGGTGGAAGATGGTAAAAGGGGGTCATGGGAAGCCAGGCCTTTGAGAAGTCAAAGAAACCATTAAGGTTCCGAATTATCATTAGTAAGTTAATGACACCAGGAGAAGTAGTAGAGAGAGTTAGTGATGTGGTGGCATATTGCCAGCTGGAGTCTGAGACAGGGGATTTGTCAACCAAGAAGTTCCCATTGGATTAAGAGATACACAACACACTATTATATAAAAAATAGATAAACAACAAGGACCTACTACTACTATATAGCATAGAGCACAGGTAACTATATTCAATATCTTGTAATAACCTATGATGGAAAACACTCTGAAAAAGAATATATGTATACATTCATTGTAACAACATTGTAAATGTTGTTTGTAAACATTGTAAATTAACTATACTTCAATTTTTAAAAAGTTCCCATTAGAAGACCAGGATCAAATAGAGAGAACAAAGATGCCTTAAAAAGAGCCAGAATCAAATAGCCAATGACCATTAGCAAAAAGACAAGAGATGACAAATGCTGGAGGGGGTGTGGAGAAAAGGGTGCCCTTGTGCACTGTTGGTGGCAATGTAAATTGTCTATGGAGAACATATGGAGTTTTCCACTATGGAGAACTGTATGGCAGCTCCTCAAAGAAACTAAAAATATGACTACCATATGATCTGGCAATTATACTTCCGGGTATTTATCTGAAGAAAATGAAATGAGTATCTCAAAAAAAAAAAACTCTGCACCCCCATGTTCACCACAGCATTATTTACGATGTCCAACACAGAAACAACCTAAGTATCCGCTGTCAGATAAACAGATAAGGAAAGTGTGAGATATAGATATACATACACACAAAGGAATATTATTCAGCCATAAAAATGAGGAAATTCTACCATTTGTGACAACATGGATTGACCTTGAGGACATTATGCTAAGTTAAATAAGTCAGAGAAAGACAAATAATGTATGATGTCACTTTTGGAATACAAAACAAAAGCAAAGGAACTCATAGATCAGAGAAAAAAATGGTGGTTGTCAGAAGTGGGTGGTGGGAGTGGGTGAAATGGGTGAAAGTAGTCAAAAGGTACAAACTTCCAGTTATAAGATAAATAAGTCCTGGGGATGTAACATACAGCATGATGACTATAGTTAACAATAACTGTATTGAATATCTGAAAGTGGCTAAGAGAGTAAACCTTAAAAGTTCTCATCAAAATTTAAAAAAATTATAACTATTTGTGGTGATGGATGTTAACAAATCATGTGATGGTATATATATCTTATTATGCTGTACATCTAAGACTAATACAATATTATATGTCAATTATATCTCAGTTTTAAAAAGAGCCAGCAAAATCTTTTTTTTCCTAGCACAGGAATCTGGGAATGACCCCTACTCAAAACAAGGAGCCAGCAAGGACTTCCATTCCAGCACACACAATAAGTCTGATACTCTAACCTCACCCCAGAGAGTGTGAGTGTACTCAGAATTGTCAGAATCAAAACCATGATTCAACAGACATCTGTCTGGAGCACTGGGTCAGGAGCTGGACTCACCACCAGATAAAAAAACAGGCAAGAGGAATGGAAATCAAAGGTTTCTACAGAGATAAGAGGTCTGTCATGTTGGACCGTCTAGTGGTGCCTCTGATCCAGATCCCAGCCAGGGAGCCAGATTAGCTGTCAAAGATAAACAAACCTGACTCCAGTTAAAGGGGTAAGCACAGATTTTCATCAGAAGCATACTGTTGTCAGAGGGAAAAGGCACAGTGTGAACTGAACTCCACTTCTGTTTGCTCGGAGGTGACTGAGCATTTTCAAGGGAGAACAAGGGAAAAGGGAGAGTGGGTGCAGTGAGGGGGCACTCAGTAGAGTCAGGAAAATGGAGAGTTACAGAAAGTGGGGAAGGAGTGCTCTTCCCTGTAACCCATCTGAGTTTTTTAACCGGCACTTATCAAACTTAGGCTCCCACAGAGATAGTGGCCTATCTCCAGGAGTGGGATGCAACAAACAGTAAATTCCTTTAGCTGAGTTTTCTCAGGCCAGAACTTTAATGGGAGTGGGAAGTGTCCAGGGTTAACCTAGAGAGGCAGCCTGGGCTGTTAGAAACCGTTTTTTTCAAGTCTTTATAGGCCTAGGCTGAGGCTTAGTCTAGAGGAGAGCTCAGAGGGGCCTGGCTAGAGTTCTGTCAGAGAGAATCTTTGTTAGCAATATGCCAACAAAGAAGGGTGTGGGGGGAGGGACTGAGGAAGGGCGGGAGGAAGGAAGAAAAAAACCTGAAACTGAGAATGATTAAACAAAGCTAAAGTAAATACTGTTTACCCTTGATAGACAAAGTATTAATAATCTACCAGTATTAGATTTGGCGAACTATTGCTACATCGCCCCATCAAAGAGCTGATGAAGAGAACGCAGCCGGGAAACCGCTCTGCAAGAAAATCACAAGGCTTGTGTCTGGAAATCAAAGAGCCTCTAAGAGAACAGACGCACAGCGCGATCCAGGAGCCAGTGAGAAGGGACCTGTAAAAGCCCGTCCACCGCCAGACTGGGGCACCTGCGCGCCCCCTGCCAACCTCACCTGTCTCGCTCCCAGTTAGGTCCCTCCAGTGCGCGGCTGTGGACCAGTTTCGGCCTCAGTTTCCTGTCAAGGCTGCTCTCGGGTCCCGCGTGTGGACGCCAGATGGCGCTGTGAGCGGTCAGCTCCGAACCTTAGGACCAATGCATCCATCCCGCCTACACGTGCAAAATGACCTAGGGGACAGCAGCCTGCGCTCGGGTGGGTCGGGGAGGGCGCGAGGGTGGAGACAGACAGGTGAACAGGGCACTCAAGGTCCCTGCCGGTCCGTGAAACTGAGAACTCACTCTCTCCCCTCCACTCTTGCTCCTCTTCAGGCTCAGAACCCCTCCTGGTAACATCCAGGGGTCTCCCCAGGGGACAAGGACCATCCACATTTCTTATGATTGCCTTTCCTACAGGAAGACTTCATGGGCCTGGGGTAACTGTCGAGGAACAAGACCCAGACCTTCAAAATTCCTCAACACGCAGGTGTTCCTCAGTGGGCTGCACCTGCCTCACTTCCTGACCTTCCTCCCTCTCTCACCTGCCCGGTCCCACCAAGCTATGCCTTTCCTGCCCCTGACATCTTCACAAGTAACTGTGCCCAGCGTGCCCTCAGATGCATTGGCCTGCTTACCTGCCCTTGCCTGTGGCAAAGACACAGTTTTTCTCTCTCTCCTCCCTGCCCCCAGTGTGCCTCACTGCTCCTCACGAGAGCACTTCCTCAGATGTGCTCTCCTAGACGCCTTCCTGTGCATCCCATTCCAGGTCTGATTCCTGGCCTCGGATTTCCCAAGCACAGCTCACTACCCACAGTTTAGTTTTCTGAATCCCCACTGGAATGAAATCTCAGAGAACAGGGAATTTATCTGTTAATCCCCCAAGACCCCCTCACATGTAGTGGACACAAAGTGACAGAGAAGAGTCTCATTTCATTGAAATTCAAAACTAAATAAGCCTATTTCAGTCTCACATCTCTCACCTCTAGTCTTGCTGCATTCTCTATAACATAGCCCCAGTTTCTGCAAGTATGAACAGGATCTGAATTTGAGTATGCTCCCAGAGGAGTCAGCACTGCAGGGTGAGATTCCTGCTCCTTCCCAAGCCACCACCCTATTAATAAATCACTGTGACACACAGGGCTCCTTTTCACCTCCTTTACACCCATTCTTTCTTTCTGGGTGGGGAATCTCACCTTGCTGAATCCAAGTTAACTATACATTCTCCAAGAATCAGATCAGAAATTGGTGCTCCTTTTATAAACCATTACAAACATCAATTTTGTTTCATTCATTTTGATATGCACATCTTCTTACATTTTCCATCCTAGAGGGAAAAAAAACTGTATAATTAATGGCATCTGACAGAGCATACTGTCATTTCATATACACACATAAACTTGTCTGAAAACCTTCTGTTGACATTTTCTGGTAAGATCACCAGCATAACGTTTAGCAAAGCTGGTTCCAGTGCCTTGGAGGGAAGTCTTACGGAGAAAGAAGGCATGTTTTTCATTAAGAAATGTCACATTACCATCTCAGGTAACAATATTACATGGAACATCATGGATATTGATGGTTCTGAGTTTAAACTTTATTCTGAAGATTTGGATGCAGACTGTGAAGATACTTATGGGACCCTAACTAATTAGTTTCTTTTGTATATATAAATAAGTATAATAGGATATTTATATATCTTATATATAGATAAGTATTAGGACTCATTTCTGTATAATTTGCAAAGGATTCTTTCAACAAGTACAAGCTAAGGATTATAAGCATTAAGCTATAATGCAATTCGGCACTTTTCTTTCATTAAGCTGCATCTTAAACTGATGATTCTTTGATTTGATGACATATGCTAAGTCCCATCCTTTTGCACTCAAAGGGAAATAGTGAAAATTCTAACTTTGACATTCCTCTTTGTATTACAACTGCCAGGTTTCTTGTCTGTCTTATTTTGTGGATTTTATTTGAATTATTTTTTACCTAAATACTATCAATAACAAACCTAAAGTTTGGTGTACAAAAATCTTTCAGTCAAGGTTTGCAGAAGAATCATAAAATTTGGGGGAAATTAATTTTAAAAAGATGGAAAATTCTAAGGAGCTTCTACCTGAAATTTTGGAATATGTTAGCATGTTGTGGGTGACTGTGCTCCTGAGTACTCAACGCAATGGAAAGAACATGGCCACTTAAGCACTCCATGAAGTAAAATAACAAAGGGTAATGGCTCCTAAAACTTCCAAGTACTGGAAAATGTTAAATTAGAATCCCAGGAAAAACTGTTTAATATACCAATACCAATTTTGACTAGAACAGATGAAGCAGGAACACATTATCATTCTTGGTGATAACAAAATTTCATAAATTTCAATAATTCATATTAAGAAAATTGCATAAAAGTAGGAAAATGATATAATCTTTTAGTCTTTTATGAAGGAGTGAGATAGATGATTATTCTAGTAATTCTTCAAACACCAAAAGCCTATTCTTGTGCCACAAACTTGGTGATAAAGGTGATATAAATCTTGAATTCATAGATTGTTGAATCTGAGCTACCGCACCAGCTCTACCCACATTAAAACAATTGTTTCGGGCTTCCCTGGTGGCACAGTGGTTGAGAGTCTGCCTGCCAATGCAGGGGACACGGGTTCATGCCCCGGTCCGGGAAGATTCCACATGCCGCGGAGCGGCTGGGCCCGTGAGCCATGGCCGATGAGCCTGCGTGTCCGGAGCCTGTGCTCCGCAATGGGAGAAGCCACAACAGTGAGAGGCCTGTGTACCACAAAAAACAAAACAAAACAAAAAACCCCGAAAAAACCCCACAATTGTTCCATAATCATTATATGTATGCATATATATATGCATATGTATATATGTGTATTTTAAAATAGTTCCGGACTCTGCTGTAGGACATAGCGACAAAGTTGTGACCAAAAAAGAATTACCTGTAGTCGAATCTGTTCTAATACATATTCAGTGTCTACTGTTTTTCCAGGTACTTGTGCATAGCTGTGTAAATCCTCTACTCTTGGTGTTTCTGTCGAAAAAGGTGTCCACTCAGAGATAAGTCAGACAGAGAATGACAAATACTGATGATATCACTTGTATGTGGAATCTAAAAAAAAGCCAGAACTCATAGAAACAGAGAGTAGAGTAGTGCTTCCCAGGTGCTGAAGGGTGGGGGGGAATAGGGAGATGTTGGTCAAAGGACACAAACTTACAGTAAGAAGATGAATAAGTTCTGAGGATATAATATGCAACACAGTGATTAACAATACTGTATTGTATACTTAAAAGTTGCTATGAAACTAGATCTTAAATGTTCTCATAACGAAAAAGAAATCATAATTATGTGATGTGATGGAGGTGTTAACTAAAACTATGATTATAATCATACTGCAGTCTATAAATATATTAAGTCAACAGTTGTACACCTTAAGCTTATGCAGTGTGATATTTCGATTATATCTCAATTAAAAATTAAGATTAATTTTACACCCCCCTCTACAAACTGTTTGGAAGTAAGTTTGAAAGAGATGCTCCTGTGCCTCTTAAATCCACAGTCAGCCAAAGTCAGGCACCAAGTTGCAGGCACATCCTCTGTGCTTCCTGGCACCAAACAGGACTCTAAGCAGACTTGCAGGAGTTTCTGTAATTGCTTCTTTGCCCTCTTCCAATTTTACTAAGGATGCACCCAGAGTTCTGTGGGCCATTAAAACCTACCTAGACCATTCCTCCTCCCAATGGAATGGAGCATGGCCTTTATGAGGTACAAATTTCCTCGATTCAAGGTCAGGGTGGAAACACTGTTTTTGCTGCCAACATCTTGACTTTTTGTCCTCGATAAGCTGAGGTCTCATTTTTTTCTTAGAGGATTCTGGCCTCCCAGTGAGCACCATATGGGACATTCTTTTCTGTGTTTAGAGTCTACCAAAGGAGATTCTTGCCTATGGTTCAATGCAAGCCCTAACTACAGGACCTATTATAGTATGTGGACTGACCCTCAGGGTCAGAGCCAAAGTTAGAGTTAACATAAAACATCAGTATGTGCCCATGGAATGCATCCAGGGATCAAAGGAGAAGGTAAACCAGAGAAAAGACTTTTAAAGGGCCAGTAGCCATCTCAAGTGCTTTGGGATGGCAATGATACTTAACGCTTAAAAGTGGGTTTGGGGGCTTCCCTGGTGGTGCAGTTGTTGAGAGTCCGCCTGCCGATTCAGGGGACATGGGTTCGTGCCCCGGTCTGGGAAGATCCCACATGCAGCGGAGTGGCTAGGCCCGTGAGCCATGGCTGCTGAGCCTGTGCGTCAGGAGCCTGTGCCCCACAACGGGAGAGGCCACAACAGTGAGAGGCCTGCGTACCGCAAAAAAAAAAAAAAAAAAAAGTGAGTTTGATGGTTTGATTGCGTCTCTTCATATTTCTGTCCTGCAAGTTAGGGCAGGGTCCCCAGCAAGAGATGTGGCCACATGTGGTCTCAGTTTAATCGTCTCTAACATGTAGAAAATAACTGTACTGTAGGGATATTTTGAGATCGAAAACAATAAATGCGTGTGAGAAATAACTAAAATTATTGCTAACATTCACAGAGCTCCTTTTAGGTATCCAATCTGTTCAAAGCTGTTCTTATAAACTGTGTCAGGGTACAGTTAATGTGTGCCATGGGTTTGACTGAACATCACTGGCTCTCTCTTGAAGAAAACACTAAACCACTTTATGGAAGCCACAATTCAACTTTCAGGAATGAGAGTGGGGCAGGGCCAATTCTTACCTTGATAAGTTGCCCCACATGACTGACACTCATGTGTGCATTTGACTGGAATCCTAATTCCCTTCATCAAAGCACCCTCCAGAATTGGAGTAAGAGGATAAACTCTAGCCACCGAGGAAGAAGAAATGGAAATCAGATGGATGCAGGGTCCATGAAGACATTCTTAAGCTTCCTGAGAGTCCTGACCTGCTTGCCCTGGGATTTTACCATGCATATGAAAAATAAACTCATTGCTTCTGTATGCACCTGTAGTAAGGTATTATTTATACCTTGATACTTAAAGCATAACCATGCAATACCTGGGCAACACTCTTAAAGCAATAATCCACAAGAAGTATCCTCAAAGTATTTCCCCATCATTGTCTCCTCTCCTCAGGCTCTGCTCTCTCCTCTGGTTACTTGTCCACCTGTGGATGAGGTGGGGAACTGACCCAATGTTGCAGACAGGTGAAAGAGGCTCAGGTAAGAAAAACAGAGGGTAAAAAAATAGCTAATAAAAGCAAAATGGTCAAATTATTCAAAAGTTATAAATCAGGTAATACATGTTTTATAATTATGAAAATGTTTCTGAGTCTATCTAGTAAAATGAGTCAAAGATAATTATGCCATATTGTGCTATTAGAAGATTTAAAAAGCAATTTGGCAGTATCTAGTAATATTTTAAAAGAACATCTCTGACCCTCTACCCTCTATTAATTTGCTCTACAAAAATATATACATGGGTTTAGTTATATGTCTAGGGTTGTTTATTTCAACATTGTTTTTTACAGCAAAATACAATAACAACAACAACAATAAACAAACATAAATATTGAAATATCAAGGAAAAAAATAGTAAATGGAAAGTCATTGTGGTCCACCAATAAAATGAAATATATGGAAACACTTATGAGAACAAAATTTAAAAGCATCCAAAAGTTGTCTACACAATTAGGGGCTACAGAACCTCATGGAACATATATCCCAGCACAGTGGTGAGGAAGGATGGGCTTTGTCATGTCATGACCTTAGCACTCTTGTTTCTGGGAATTTGCACCCAACCCTTCCTTTCCTCTTTGTACACATTGTATACTATGTAATGCATACATTTACCATGAATATTAATTAAATAATTAATAATAATAAAATAATAAAAATAATTAAATTAATTAATTAATTAAATTAATTAAATAATGAAAGACAGTTATAATCAGTACCTGGAATACACAAAGTTCTTGACAAATACTAGCAGTAATTAATGTTATTACAATTGTTCAGTATATATCTATACAATATACCTGTGGTGTATATCTATACAGTCATGAGAAAGAAGGAAATCCCGCCACTTGCAACAACATGGATAAAACTTGAAGGAATATATATGTATATGTATATAGGTACATATGCTTATATTTATACACCCCATATATATATATATATATATATATATATATATGTATCTTGGAGATAGATAGATGTCTTCCTCTTCATATAAAGACACCAATACTAATTCCATCATGAAGGTCTCATCATCAAGACCTAATCTAAACCTAGTTACCTCCCAAATGTCCCACCTCCAAGTACCATTACATTGGGGGATAGGGCTTCAATGTATGTTTTGGGGGGCGGACACAACCATTCAGCGCATAACAATATACTTTACCATGACTTTTTATACACCATGACTTTTTATACTTTTTAAGGCAATGGAAATCACTTCTTGACTGCTGTATCTGAGGCAGCAGGATCTTCTTCTGCTCAGAACATCTGTGTATCCTCCACACAGAGAAGAACAGATACCATGTGGGTGGCTCAATATTTCAGTTTGCAAAAGCGAGTGAATTGCTGCATCAACCTTCCTTTCCTTATTCAAATCAGAGACACAAGTATACAAAACATGGTTTGGTCTTTTTGCAGATTAAAGTTCTTTAGTAGCACCCTGATTTAATGAATCCTGCCTATTGATTTATCCCAATCTCTTTGCTTATTCTACTCACAAATCCATAAATATGACATACAACTTCTTTGCAATTCACCAACATATGTGATCCCTTGTTAGCTTAGGTATGTGTGCCTTTGTGTGGGTGGTCAAGGAGTTTTAAGGAAATCCCAATTTCCTTGCCTATAATGAACATCCAAAATTAAGTGTTTAGTGATAACTAGTAGTCTGATGAACAATAATGCATATTGTCCTCTGTGTGTGTGGCTTTTTTTATTCTTAGCCCACTCATCACTCTAGATAGAAAAATAAGAGGTCAGGGAAAAATAACCAATATTTATTTAGCCTGTAGTTTGCTTCATTAACATGAAGAAGAAATTAAACACTGCCTCTCTAACCGTTTCCTAAAGCAGACCTTCTACATCATTGACAAAACATTTCAGGGCTCAATATTTATGAATTTCAGAGGTTTATGGTATTTTGTTTTGTTTTGTTTTAGCATGAGGGAAAGACAATTACAAACTATCACTTGAATTGACTAACTTTGTGCAATATCCAGAATCCAGGAGAGGGAATACATACTGGGTGAATCCTAGGAAATCCAGGTCTTCCCTGGAAGCAAGGACTCTGGGTCGCAGATGTGGAGAAGACCCTCTGTCTAAACACTGGTCTCTATATCATGTTTAATAACCATGCAGTACACCAGGATAAAACACTCAGATAAATAACAAACAACAGAACTAAAGGTCTTCCCTCCACCATATCTCTTGGGGCCTCAGGTTCATGAAGCTGTGTTCTGAATAGGTACCTGTTTCTAGGCTTTTCCATGAAGGAGAGAGAGTGAGACAGGAGGACAGCTTTGTGAACTACAACAAATATCCACAATAGACCCATCATGCTAATGGGTCTGAGAAAACTGTGCAGATTTAAGGAGTTTATCCATCACCATGATGCAGAGCATTTTCTCTGCATTTAGAAAGACGGGTTTCAGTGTTCTGACTATACCTCTTAAGGTCTTTATGAGCCTGCACCAGTTATTCTAAGAAGTATATGCTTAATGACCTCACTTCTTTAATGGGTAAAATAATAGTACATGATTTAAATTAAAGAAAAGCCTTAAAAGCAGAGTTCTGACACACACTATCGCAACAGAGTTCGGGCTACAATCATTGTCTGTATATAAACACATGTGTACATGCACACACACACATGCTCATGCATAGTTATACCCTCAGACAAAGACTCCACATACTTTTTTAAAAGCAGAGTACATTTTTATAAAAGAAACACACCACAATTTTGATAGTGGTCACCATGGAAAAGTGAAATCTGAAGAGAATTGGGATATATGCAGGTTTTCACTTTCTACACTTGAGACTTCTACAATTCATAACATGAAATGAAAATCAATGAAAAAAATATGTATTCGTGCATCTATGGGTAAGTTATTAAAATTTTAAGTATTATAGAAGTAAATCAGAAAATATTTCTAAATTTAATTCCTGATATTCTATGTCTTTTTGATTATATTCTGCTTGTTCCTTCTTTTCTACACTTTTCCTACACATTTATAAAAATTCAAGGAACTCCGGCTACCTTCCAAAAACAATGAAAGAAAACATATATTATGTCCTGTGTGATTTGGAGAACTGATTAGAGAGAAGAAAAATTACATTTTTGAAGACCATATAGTAATCACAATAATAGTCAAATTTATAGGGTATTGATGAATAGGCTTCAGGAGTACCTTAGTGAGACTACTAGCCTGATCAGTGACAACAGTGCCAGGATGCTGGGGTAGGAATAACTCTAAAGGCATGTGGAGGAATAGAACACCTAACTGTCACTGTCAGTCTGGGGGAAGAGAAGGAAAAAAGGGCAAGGAGCACATATAAGGGGCTCAATGAAAAGATGTTACACTTTGCCAATCAATTGACTAGTGTGGAATAGCCCATTCAGGCACAAATATATGCTCAGGAAGTTCTGAATTTTAAATTTAGCTCCATGAAAACTGACCTTGCAGTGCAAAGGGTCTGTTTTACAACTGGTTTAAACACATCCATTATATTTATTTCAAAATTTTGCTGGATCAAACAACATTTTAAGTTTAGAATAAAGAAAGCCATATCATGTAAAATTCATGGAAATTTAAAACATAACATGAGACTCAGAGCAAGGTTCCCTGCCCATCTTGATACCCTCTAGGTGTACTGCAGTGGAAAATTATAGAAATCCTAAAACAGGAAACACTTACTAAAATCTGTATTTCATATTAAAAGTGGCACTCTACCTAAAAAGTGATACTCAGCATTATTTAATTGATAACTATTTGAAAATTCGCTAAGAATACAAATAGATTTAAACAAAATTGAAAGGCATAAATACTAAAATGACGAACTTGGGTTTCACATAATGTTTTATGAGAAGTATGAATCTGTAAACGTAAGTTAAATGTTCTTTTGGCCAAAATTAAAAATGTGGAACAAGTCGCCTTCAGGGTTGCTTTCGCAGGTAGATGGGGTAAACGCACTCCACCCCGTCTCTCCCACTGAATGTGGCTATAAAAATTTAGTAAACTGTATGGAACAGCTCTTTGAAGATGCTGAAAGTAAATAGTAATGGGGGATCAAGGAAGAACACTGTATTGTGAAGTATTTCTAAATTGATGATGAGTTTTCTTTTTTTTTTTTACCCTTTTGTGTTATCTCCTGGCATGAACTTAACACATCTAGAAACCTAGAACTGAGCACTGCAGTGAAGATAGAGAGCTGCAGGAGAAGCTCTCTAGTTCTAGTCTGAGGATTGAAAAGGGAACTCCTAATATTCAGAGAGTGCTGCCCTCCCTCTTTTTTTCTCCAATCTCTCCTTCCCAAACCCTGAGGCTGCCCTGTTGTCATGGTGACAGTGGCAGCTAAGGGAGCTCATAACAACAAAAAGTAAGATTAGGGGGACATTCCTCTCCTTGGGAAGAGCTGCAGTTCCAAGACTGTGGAGCCAACCATCACTATATTTATTCTCTCTCTCTCTGGCCTCTGACAACTTCTATTCAAACATGGTCAAAATCATGGCCAGAGGACTGAAAAGGGAGTCAACAGGAAGCAAAGAGTACTGGAAGTTTGTGGAGAGGGAGGAGCTTGAGAAGGGGACTCCCTGAAGTCCTTTAAGAATTCACAGGCTCAAACACATGGAGGCTAAACAATACACTACTTAATAACGAAGTGATCACTGAAGAAATCAAAGAGGAAATCAAAAAATTCCTCGAAAAAAGTGACAATGGAGACACGACGACCCAAAACCTATGGGATGCAGCAAAAGCAGTTCTAAGAGAGAAGTTTATAGCAATACAATCCTACCTTAAGAAACAGGAAACATCTTGAATAAACAACTGAACCTTGCATCTAAAGCAATTAGAGAAAGAAGAACAAAACATCCCAAAGTTAGCAGAAGGAAAGAAATCATAAAAATTAGATCAGAAATAAATGAAAAAGAAATGAAGGAAACGATAGCAAAGATCAATAAAACTAAAAGCTGGTTCTTTGAGAAGATAAACAAAATTGATAAACCATTAGCCAGACTCATCAAGAAAAAAAGGGAGATGACTCAAATAAATAGAATTAGAAATAAAAAAGGAGAAGTAACAACTGACACTGCAGAAATACAGAAGATCATGAGAGATTACTACAAGGAACTCTATGCCAATAAAATGGACAACCTGGAAGAAATGGACAAATTCTTAGAAATGCACAACCTGCCAAGACTGAACCAGGAAGAAACAGAAAATATGCACAGACCAATCACAAGCACTGAAATTGAAACTGTGATTAAAAATTTTCCAACAAAAAAAGCCCAGGACCAGATGGCTTCACAGATGAATTCTATCAACATTTAGAGAAGAGCTAACACCTATCCTTCTAAAACTCTTCCAAAAAATAGCAAATGGAGGAAAAATCCCAAACTCATTCTATGAGGCCACCATCACCCTGATACCAAAACCAGACAAGGATGTCACAAAGAAAGAAAACTACAGGCCAATATCACTGATGAACGTAGATGCAAAAATCCTCAACAAAATACTAGCAAACAGAATCCAACAGTACATTAAAAGGATCATACACCATGATCAACTGGGGTTTATTCCAGGAATGCAAGGATTCTTCAATATACGCAAATCAATCAACGTGATACACCATATTAACAAATTGAAGGAGAAAAAACACATGATCATCTCAATAGATGCAGAGAAAGCTTTCAACAAAATTCAACACCCATTTATGATAAAAGCCCTGCAGAAAGTAGGCATAGAGGGAACTTTCCTCAACATAATAAAGGCCATATATGACAAACCCACAGCCAACATCATCCTAAATGGTGAAAAACGGAAAACATTTCCACTAAGATCAGGAACAAGACAAGGTTGCCCACTCTCACCACTCTTATTCAACATAGTTTTGGAAGTTTTAGACACAGCAATCAGATTAGAAAAGGAAATAAAAGGAATCCAAATCGGAAAAGAAGAAGTAAAGCTGTCACTGTTTGCAGATGACATGATACAATACATAGAGAATCCTAAAGATGCTACCAGAAAACTACTGCAACAAAAAGAATAAAATATCTAGGAATAAACCTACCTAAGGAGACAAAAGACTTGTATTCAGAAAATTATAAGACACTGATGAAAGAAATTAAAGATAATACAAATAGATGGAGAGATATACAATGTTCTTGGATTGGAAGAATCAACATTGTGAACATGACTCTATTACCCAAAGCAATCTACAGATTCAATGCAATCCCTATCAAACTTCCACTGGCATTTTTCACAGAACTAGAACAAAAATTTTCACGATTTGAATGGAAACACAAAAGACCTCGAATAGCCAAAGCAATCTTGAGAACGAAAAACGCAGCTGGAGGAGTCAGGCTCCCTGACTTCAGACTATGCTACAAAGCTACAGTAATCAAGACAGTATGGTACTGGCACAAAAACAGAAAGATAGATCAATGGAACAGGATAGAAAGCCCAGAGATAAACTCACGCACATATGGTAACCTTATCTTTGATAAAGGAGGTCTGAATATACAGTGGAGAAAGGACAGCCTCTTCAGTAAGTGGTGCTGGGAAAACTGGACAGGTACATGTAAAAGTATGAGATTAGATCACTCCCTAACACCATACACAAAAATAATCTCAAAATGGATTAAAGACCTAAATGTAAGGCCAGAAACTATCAAACTCTTAGAGGAAAACATAGGCAGAACAATCTATGACATAAATCACAGCAAGATCCTTTTTGACCCACCTCCTAGAGAAATGGAAATAAAAACAAAAATAGACAAATGGGACCTCATGAAACTTCAAAGCTTTTGCACAGCAAAGGAAACCATAAGCAAGAGCAAAAGACAACCCTCAGAATGGGAGAAAATATTTGCAAATGCAGCAACTGACAAAGGATTAAACTCCAAAATTTATAAGCAGCTTAATAACAAAAAAACAAACAACCCAATCCAAAAATGGGCAGAAGACCTAAATAGACATTTCTTCAAAGAAGATACACGTATTGCCAACAAACACATGAAAGAATGCTCCACATCATTAATCATTAGAGAAATGCAAATCAAAACTACAATGAGATATCATCTCACACCAGTCAGAATGGCCATCATCAAAAAATATAGAAACAATACATGCTGGAGTGGGTGAAAGGGAACACTCTTGCACTGCTGCTGGGAATGTGTATTGGTACAGCCACTATGGAGAACAGTATGGAGGTTCCTTAAAAAACTACAAATAGAACTACCATATGACCCAGCAATCCCACTACTGGGCATATACCCTGAGAAAACCATAATTCAAAAAGGGTCATGTACCAAAATTTTCATTGCACCTCTATTTACAATAGCCCTAGATGGAAACAACCTAAGTGTCCATCATTGGATGAATGGATAAAGAAGACGTGGCACATATATACAATGGAATATTACTCAGCCATAAAAAGAAATGAAATTGAGCTATTTGTAATGAGGTGGATGGACCTAGAGTCTGTCATACAGAGTGAAGTAAGTCAGAAAGAGAAAGACAAATACCATATGCTAACACATGTATATGGAATTTAAGAAAAAAATGTCATGAAGAAACTAGGGGTAAGACAGGAATAAAGACACAGAGCTACTAGAGAATGGACTTGAGGATATGCGGAGGGAGAAGTGTAAGCTGTGACAAAGCGAGAGAGTGGCATGGAAATACGTACACTACCAAACGTAAAATAGATAGCTAGTGGGAAGCAGACGCATAGCACAGGGAGATCAGCTTGGTGCTTTGTGATCGCCTGGAGGGGTGGGATAGGGAGGGTGGGAGGGAGGGAGACTCAAGAGGGAAGAGATATGGGAACATATGTATAACTGATTCACTTTGTTATAAAGCATAATCTAACACACCATTGTAAAGGAATTATACTCCAATAAAGATGTAAAAAAAAAAAAAAACAAAAACGAATTCACAGACTCAGTGGTGCCCTCTAACTGCTCTAGTGTTGATCTCATTCTAATTAGCATACCGAGTAACTGAACTGCCCAGCTCAGGGCTGAACTCTGGGTAATGTAAAGGCCAGATAGTAAATATTTTTATCTTCATGGGCTATACTTTTTCTCTCAAAAATGACTGAAATTTGCCATTGAAGAATGAAGGCAGCCATAAACAATTAAATTAATGGGCATAGCTGTTCCAATAAAATTTTATCTACAAAAACAAGTTTTAGTTCTTAGGCCATAAGTCAACAGAAATATGTGACAGTGTTCACCCCAATCAAGGGTGAATAACATGGTGTCTGCAGACAGAAGGATGGTTTGGTATTCTCACTCCCCCAATAATTGTTGCTTTTAAATTGAAAATGCATTCTACCTTTGTTTTCTCATCTATACAAAGGTTAAATTGATGGAACAAACTCCACCTATATTTTCTGTGCATTAATTTCAGAACAGTGTGTGACATAATAGCACCTCTGAATAGGTATTAGCTTATAATAATATTATCTTTATATATTGTGTATATTTAAACACATACAAAGAAACATAGTTTAATGTATTTTATAAACATATGTTTTAAGAAGGACACTGAAGTCTTAATAGTGGTAGTGCACTGCAATGATCAATTTCTGGAATCAGGGGTATAAGGCGGAATTTCCTTAATTGTAAAAAAAAATTACATTTTCTTCCTTTACACTTTATTTTTTGTTACTGACAAGATTCTTTGTTTGCCCAAACCCAGGCTGCTGAATCTTTTCCTAGGCCCATTTGTGCACTTGCTCATAAAATCTAGTTTTAGCAAGAGGCCTGCTAAGTTACTTTAGCCAGAACCTCTCACCCTGGATATCCAATCATCCTCAATTTCTAATCAGGTTCTGCATCCTTCACCATCCCCTAGTTTGTGTCTAATGAGCCTGGCTTATCTTCAGAAAGAATCCTTTTAGTTAGGCTGATTTAGCCAGAACCTCTCTTATCCCTAATACTTCCCCTTAGTAATTTTTTATCCATTGATCTCCCACTCTACTCCTTGGCTATAAATTCCCACTTGCCTATGATAGTTTCAGAGTTGAGCCTAACCTCTCTCCCCTACCGTAAAATCCCATTGCAGTGACCCCTATACTTACGATAATGAAACTCTGTCTTACCATCTTTAACAAGCATCACTGAATATGTTTTCTTTTACATTACCATTAGCACATATTCCTCTTTCAAAACAAACAATAGAATTGTCAACAGTTTTCTCTAACATTACCATCAGCGTGTATTTCTCTTTCAAAAAATCAATAGGATAGTCAACACAACAAAAACCAATAAAGATTACAGAACAATAATAGAATCAACTAATAAAATATAGCAGACCATAGGGTCATTATGTTGGGATCCCCTCCCTTTCCCTAATCGTCTCTAATATTACTTAAACATTCCATCATAAATCACAAAATGGAGGCGAATCAAAATAATTAACAACAAAAATAAATTATACATGACTTCTAAGGTTGTATAAACTCCAGTGTTGCTTACCATGAGCAAGGTGCTAATTAAGCTGTAAGGTCAGAAATTAGGTTCCTTGGTCAAATCATACATTTGTAAGTAAATCTTTGCTGGAATACAACCATGATCATTCATTTATGTTGGTCTATGGCTGCTTTCATGCTACAACTACAGAGGTAAATAACTGTCAGAGAGACCATTTTGTCCTCCAAGCTTAGAATACTTAATATATGGACCTTTACAGAAAAAAAATAATAAATGCTGACCTCTGAATTACAGAGTTTGAGGAATATTTTCTAAGAAAAAAGAAAAAAAGTCACATCTGGGAGAATAACATAGGTGAACCAGGGGCAGTGTCAACTGAAAAAACAATCTGGGAAATAAATGATTAGTTATTAGGTGATAACTAGGGTAATGGAATAAGTCAGGATACACAGAAAAGCAAAGTCCAGTAGCTATTTTAAAAGTTGTGAAACTTTTTCCAACTTTGCACAGAAATGTTTTAAATAATTTTAAAAGGATTTTATAATATTAATATTGAGACTTTCGGGGAAAACATTGAGACTTTGAAGCCCTTAAATATTCTCTCATATTAAAGGTATTTTGTTGGAAAATTAGGAAAAACATTAGTGAGACAATAGAGAATCTTAAGGACAATATAGAAATTATTAAAGTAGTATACTATTTAAAAAAAATTATCACGTTCAGTATTATTGAAAAATATTTAAAATTTCACATGAATACAATAAGCAAAACAAAAAGGGTTAATATTTTAAAAGGAAGGGTATAAAAGTATGCTTTTAGGCAATGTTTATACGACTAAAGAAAAGGGAAGAGCTGGCTGGGGAAACATCATAGTACGTATTTTTCTTGGAGAAAAGAAAAAGAGGTTGATACAAAGTTAAAGAGTAAAACCCATAATAATGATACGAAGCCTAGAGAGGAAAACTTTTATGGGAAGCTTACTCCCACGCTTTGTTCATCTTTGCAGCGCAAACGACCAATGGGAAATGCCCAGAGGGCGCCTTAAAGCTGACGGACCCGGAGGAGAGCGCGGAAAGGGAAACCCGGAGGGGAAGCGGCGCTGCACCTGCTTCCGACCCGCCCACGCCGTGCAGCCGCATAAAATATCCGCTCCCTGGGTCGCGCGATAGCGGACGAGCCTTGTGACCTGCCCACAAAGCACTACGAACGAGCCGGTGGCGCCGTACAATGGCGCATTTCCGGCTGGCTGTCGTGCTGGGCCGGAAGCGGGGATAGCGGTCGGTGCCGCTTGGGTCGGACCGGCGGGGAAGCAAGTGTGCGGCTCTGCCGGCGGCCTCAAATAAATACATCAGGCCTCTCTATGAGACTGGGAAACGTTTTAAAGAATAATGACCTATTAAGCATTTAGCCTATGAAAATTACACTCATGAACTATGAAAACTGAACCAGAAAAGGATGTGTTTGTAAACACACAGATACACAGTTCCGCAGGCATGACCGTGATGCAATGCAACGTCAACTGAATTGGTTTTATAACCAAATATGAACTATATATGTGTCCACGGCAACAAGTCCCTGTACATCCATGTTTGTAAATGAAATCAGTCTAATAGGATTCACACCAGCCTTTACCCCATAGGTTACACGTAGAAGAGGTGATGCGGATATTGGCCAGGCTTCCCTATTTCTTTACCGGGAATAATTACGAATCACCTCCCCGCCCCGAAATTATACATTATGTTACACTTTTGAAATATATATATATTTAAAAATACTGCTCAAAGGAACACAGGAATTTCTGGTGCCTGTATCCTTTTTTTATTATTATTTTTTATCTTTTCATTCAGCTTGCCATTGGCCTCCCATTTTTGTTGATGCTAGATGGCGCTGTGAGCCCAGGAGTCCCTGATTCCCGCCAAACAGGGTAGCTCGTACTCCTGAAATATGGGAAGGCGAGTTTAAGGCTTGAAAGTAACCTGTGTTTGGAGGTGAGTTGCCTCCAGAGGAGCGGTCCTGACCTGACTCTGCGTCTTTCATGTGGAAGTCTGTAACTCATTTGAAAGAAGGTTGTACCCTGAAAAATACTAACTTTTTCTGTGCCCATTTTTCTTGCACCTTAGGCTCTGTCTCATTTTTCCTACCCCATACTTTTCCCTTGCCTATTACGGAGTCTGAATCTAAAACCCATATTTTTTCTTCAAGTTTAAAGGACTCCCAAATTCTCATTTTACATTTAAGCCAGCTGCATTCCTGGTAAGCAGACCCAGAGTAGCCTGATGAAACACGAAAAACTACAAAACCAGAACATATTAACACGGAATAAAATCCCTCAAATATCTAGCCCAGGCATATTATTCCAGCGTTTCTCAATTGCGCTGAAATTGCTACTTTCCATAAGATATCTCAAATCTTGACTTCTAGACATGCCCTCGTTTCTACCAGAATACAATCCCTTTTTTGTCTTCCCTAGTTCTAATTTACAAGGCTTTCTGCTACTTATTCCTTATGTATTCAATCATAAATTGTTTCCTCTAGGAAATCTCCAATGATGATTTAAATTCAAGTTGCATGCTAAAACATCTTGTGGATTGCAACAGAAAAATGCACATTCCCCACTACAGCACATCTAATCTGAAGTTACATTGCCTATTCAAATCTCTGCTTGACTGATGTCTCAGGTAAAGGAGAAACTTTATCTTTGTTGTTCATTTGTCCATTCCTCACAAATAGCAAAGTACACATCACGTGGTTGCTTCTCAATTTTCTTAGTTTTCAAAAATGAATGGGTCAAAATCAGTTTCCTATATACCAATAAGATATAATCGGATATTGAAGTTAGATATATTTTACAGTAGCATCCAAAACATGGTATACTAAAGAGAAATGTCTGGCAAAATACGTGCAAAGTTTGTACTCTGAATATTATAGAGTACTGATGAGGTTAATTAAAGGATATTTAAATAGATGTAGAGATACACCAATTCTATGGACTGGAAAGCTCAATATTTTTAACATTTCAATTCTCACAAATTTATCTAAAACTTTTAGCACAGTCTCCTATCAACATCCCATTATGAATTTTTGCAGAAGTTGACAAGAGGATTCTAAAATTTATGTAGGAAAATAAAGGACTTAGAATAGTCATCCAAATCAGAAGATGAGGAGCAACGTTGGAAGACTCTCACAACTTATTTCAAAGCTTTACTATAAAGCAACATTAACCAACATAGTGTGGTATTGGTGTAAAGATAGACATTTAGATAAATGGAACAGCATAGCATTCAGAAATAAATCTACACATATATGGTCAGTGGATTTTTGACTAATGTGCTAAGGAAATTCAATGGGGAAAGGATAGTATTTGCAACAAATGAGACTAGGACAATTGGGCTGCCATATACCACCACCACCACCATCACCACCACCACCACCAACAACAACAACAAAAAACCCAAACAGTCCATCCTTGTTTTGCACTACGTACAAAAATTAACTCAGGATTTATCATAGATATAAATATAAAATCTTAACATATAAAACCTCTAAAGAAAACATAGCAAGTAATCTTTGTGAATTTGGGATAAGCAAAGATTTCATATATAGAAAATAAATATTATAAACCACAAAATGGAAAACTGGATAAATTGTTCTTAACCAATATTAAAAATAAATTTTGCTCTTTGAAAGACACTGTTATGAAAATGATGAGATGCCATAGACTTAGAGAAAATATTTTCATTACATAAACTGAAACAAATCTTATATCAAGAATTATATATATATATAATTTTAATAATAATAAAACAAGAAACACAATTTTTTAAGTATAAAAAGTGATACTTAACCAAAGAAGAGTTGGCAGGTAAGGCCATGAAATATGCTCAATACCATTGTCATTAGAAAGATGTGAACTGAAACCACCATGAGATACCACTACATATCTACTGGAATAATTTTTAAAAAGTTAAAAATATACTGCCAATATAAAATGCTAGGGAAGCTGTGGAGCAATGGGAATTCTCATAGTTTGCTTTGAAAATGTGAAATGGTATAACCACTTTGGAAAACAGTTTGGCAGTTTCTTGTGAAGCAAACCATACATTTATTATATGATCCAGCAACCTTGCAATTAGGTATTTTCCCTAGAAAAATGAAGCTATATGTCCACAAAAATGCTGTATCTAAGTGCTTATAGAAACTGTATTTATAATAGCCCAAACCTGGAAACAACCCAAATATCCATCAAGTGGTAAAAAGATGAACAAATTCTAGTACATTTATTCAAAAACGTATGATTCAGAATTTAAAAGGAACAAATTACTGACACATGCAAAAATACAAATGACTCTCAAAAGCATTATTCTAAATGGGAAAAACTAGACAGAGAAAAGACTGCATACAGAATGATTTCATTTATATGACCTGGAAAAGTCTAAACAATCCAGATAGATATAATTAATAATTTCCAAGGCTGGGTGTAGGATTACTACAAAGGTGCACAACAGAAATTTGAGGGGTGGGTGATGAAAAATTTTCTTAATTATAACCTTAATTATGCTGGTGGTTACACAGCTATATGTAATTTTTGAAATACATTTAACTGTCTACTGGAAAAGGACGGATTTCAACTTAATAAACCCAACTTAAAAATAAGTGGATTATTGCATCAATCTCCTTATTTTAAATCTTTCCTTCATTAAATTTGTAGCCCCCCCCAAATGTTAAAATACAATTATCCATTTTTCATAGTAGATTTTTCAATTTACACCTCCTGCATAGAGATGAAATTGTAAGAGTCCTGCCTGCAGGATCAGACTTAATCTCTTGTCCCAATGCCCACTGACAGTTCTATGAACTGGTCACTCTTCTTGACTTGTTACCTTTGAACATCTTTACCTCTGGGTAATCATTCCCTTACTTCTGTAGCCTTAAAATCTATATTTGTACTTGTTATGGACTGAACTGTGTCTCCCCCAAAATCATATGTTGAAGATCTAACCCCCGCACCTCAGAATGTGAATGTGCTTGGGGAAAAGGCCTTTAAAGAGGTGATTATGTTAAAATAAGACCACTAGGGTATACCCTAATCCAATTTTACTGGTCCTTATAAGTAAAGAAAATTTTTACACACAAAGAGACATCAGGGATGTTAACACAAAGTGGAAAGAGGACATGCAAACACACAAAGAAAAAAGACCATGTGAGGACACAGCAAGAATGCAAGTCAAAGGAGAGACCTCAGAAGAAACCAAACCTCCCAACAACTTGATCCTGGCCTTCTAGCCTCCAGAACTGTGAGAAAATAAATTTCTGTTGTTTAGCCACCCGATCTATGGCATTCTATTATGACATCCTTAGCAAACTAATATAACACTCTAATAATTAACTTAGTCAACATCTCACATAAGGAACTTGCCCCCTGAGAACTCAGATCGTTCTTAAATACTTTTCCCTTGGATTAATAAAATTCTCTGAGCTTAGGTTCTGCTTTTCTCTTCCCCATTATAATGTTTTAATTGTAAGTCTTTCTCAGGGGTTCTGCCCCCATTTAATAGTCTTCATTTTAAAAGAGTCAATGATTAGCAAATAGGCAGGAAGAGTATAAACAGTCATTATAGGTATGACACAAATTTGTGATGGAGAAACGAAGAATAGTCAACTCTGATGGGCTGTGATTTAAATCTTTGGTAATTCCTAAGCACATCAGAATGCTCCTACGGAGACAAATTCTAGTGGAGGACAACTTAGCCTCAGGAAGGCCAGAAACAACAGTAACAAGGATAAATATTCAACTTGTAAGTAAGTAAAACATTTAAAATAACAAGCTCCATTTTGCTTCTATGAAAATAAGATAATTTAAAATTTTTATTACTCATTTTATTAAAGGTTTGAGTGAAACATGAAAATACTGGAACAAGTAATGCTATTTTGGAAAGCCTAAATTAATATATTCATATATAAGAAGAAGAATAGCATACTTGTACGTGTTACTTGTGACTTTTACACAGAAACTGAAGCAGAGTTTTAATTGATGCTTTCAATATAAATAACCTATTTTCGCACTGCATATGTGGCAACAGATGAAAATGAAAATTGTAGTTATTAATGATGGATTTTCTGTCTGAGCTATAAGCTCTTTTATTTATACTCAAATCAATGTATTTCATCTATGTATTAATTCAACATCTAGGTATTTTCACCAGTGAGGTCAGAGGAAATATCCTAGGCTCTGCGGATATATAAGTAAAAGGTCAAGTAGAATTCAATATCTCCAAGTGGCTTGTATTCTAGTTTTTTTTAATTTATTTTTTTGATGTGGACTATTTTTAAAGTTTTTATTGAATTTGTTACAATATTGCTTCTGTTTTATGTCTTGGATTTTTGACCACAAGTCATGCCAGATCTTAGCTGCCCGACCAAGGATCAAATCTGCACTCTCTGCATTGGAAGGTGAAGTCTTAACCACTGGACCGCCAAGGAAATCCCTGCATTCTAGTTCTTGTTTTCCAGGTGCTCCAAGTACAAAACTCATGAACATGGTGCTCAGAGTCCAACTGGCATCTACTGATAACAGGATATATGGAAATAAACTTTCAAGAATCTGCTCTGTGACCACTTAACATCATGGTGGAGTCAACAATCAGGAATCATCCCCATCATATCTGCTTTTGTTTTTGTTACATTTTGAGTTTTTCTTGTTACTCATCTGTAGCAAGAGTCTGCAATGTTCTATGTGTTTTTTTTTCACCTAACTACCCGCTTCCTCCACCAAGTTTGACTACTGAACCTAGACTCTTAGTAGCTGAGACTTATCTATCATCTATTGATCAATCTATCTCAATAGGTGGCAATATTATGATAATTCTATATTTAATTTTTGAGGAAATGCCTACTTTATTTTCATAGCAGCTGCACCATTTTATGTTCCCACTAACAGTGCACAAGGATTCTCATTTCTCCACATCTCACCAACACTTGTCATTTTCTGTTTGTTTGTTTGTAGTAGCCTTTCTAATAGGTATGAGGTGGTATCTCTCACTGTGTTTTGATTTGCATTTCCCTAATGATTACTGATGTGCACATCTTTTCATGTACTTGTTGGCCATTTGCATATCTTCTTGGGATAAATGTTCATTCAAGTCCTTTGCACATTTCTTAATTATGTTGTTTGTTTTGTTGTTGTTGAATTGCAGGAGTTCTTTGTACTCTGGATTAATTCCTTATCAGATATAATTTGCACATATGTGATCCCATTTCATAAGTCTCCTTTTCAGTCTCTCAGCTGTGTTCATTAATGCACAGAGTTTTAAATTTTGGTGTACTCCAATTTATCTATTTTTATTTTTGTTGCCTGTGCTGCTGGTGATCATATCCAATAACTAACTGCCAAATCAAACATCATTAAGCTTTCCCCCTACATTTTCTTCAAGGAGTTTTATAGTTCTAGACATTACATTTAGGTCTTCGATCCATTTGGAATTGCTTTTGTATATGGCATAAGATCAGGGTCCAACTTTGTACTTTTGCATATGGATAACCAGTTTTTCCAACAACTTTTTTTTGTATTTTAAATTTTTAATTAATTTTTATTGGAGTATAGTTGCTTTACAATGTTGTATTCGTTTCTGCTGTGACACCATTTTTTTGAAAAGGCTGCTTTTCCCCCATTAGAAATGATTTTGGAACCCTTGTCAAAAATCATTCGACCATATATGCAAGGGTTTATTTCTGAGCACTCTATTCTATTCCATTGGTCCATACAGCTGTCTTTTATGCTAGTACCACACTCTTTTAAGTACTGTAGATTTGGAATAAGTTTTGAAATCAAGAAGTATAAGACTTTCAACTTTGTCCTTTTTGAGATCATTTTAACTATTTAGGATCTGTTGAGATTCCATATGAATTCTAGAATGTAATGTTATCTGTTATACTTACAAAAGTTCTTTGACCAAACTTTAGCCAGGTTCCTCTGAGCCTTCTCAACTAGACCTCATCTTGGCCAATGAAAACTACAGAGCTTCAGTACAAATGATTTTTTTCTATTTTCTACCTCACTATATTAAAAGACTTAAACAAATATTGTCATAGTTTCTAATAGCTGAATCCCTAGGATGACTCAAGGCTGCCAAGAAATTTACTGTACATTCTAGCCAACACCTGATCCCTTTTTCTTAGAGTACTTACTAAAATGAGATTACAATTTTGAATCCTTTCTCTGTCCCTTTGAGATGTATATGTATCTCTTTCAACTCAGGGGAGTCTTTCTTAAGGACTGAAATCCATTTCTTTGAAACTCCATCTCCAAGTCTCTGTGAGAGGATAACATCTCAGCTTCTGTAACTGTCAGCTAGCAGACACAGCTGACCTAATCAGATTTACAGGAACCAACCCTTTGATTTTCCCATCCCAATTCTACTGAGCCCCTACTCACCACCCTCCCTTTCCCCTCATTCTCTCTTTCCAATGCCTATTCACCTCTGTGCAAATAGAAGTTGAGTTCAGTTTACAGTGGATCCCCTTCCTTATTGCAATAGTATATTATTGATTAAAATCTCTTTACCACTTCTTTGTATTTTTTGATGGGAGGGATGCTTGGATCTCATATTTTACTTTTAAAATCTTGGCATTTCAGGGCTTCCCTAGTGGCGCAGTGGTTGAGAGTCCGCCTGCCAATGCAGGGGACACGGGTTCGTGCCCCGGTCCGGAAAGATCCCACATGCCGCGGAGTGGCTGGGCCCGTGAGCCATGGCCACTGAGCCTGCGCGTCAGGAGCCTGTGCTCCACAACGGGAGAGGCCACAACAGTGAGAGGCCCATGTACAGCAAAAAAAAAAAAATATATATATATATATATATATATATTGGCATTTCAATAAATAGCATATAGTAGTAGGTTATTTGACTTTGCAGGCTGCCTCTTATTATTATGGGTCACAGCTTGAGCCCATCTTCTGTATAGAGGTTATTTTGAGAGCTGTATTGTCACCAGGCCAAAGGTAAGATATCAGGACAGTTTTCACTGTGGTGTTCAAATAATGTGCTGCTGAAGGACAGGAGAATGAAACCAAGAGCCTTAGAGGAAGATAGGCATATAAAAACCATTTAAAATTCCAGATTATTTTTCTTTTTTTTTCCACTTACATGCTCTCGTCAGTGGGTTTTCATACTGAGGAATAAGACTTGTGAAGTACGGCTGCCTGGGATGATTTCCCAATCTTGTCATTTTCTGTGTGGCTTTGGACAAGTTTCTTAACCTGGCTGTACCTCCAATTTCTGATCTGTAAAATAGTAATGAGAATCCTGATATGATATTTTGAAATTCAGAGGTGATAATCCATTGGGCTATTAATCCTATGGTTAATATATACTGGTATCTGTATTGCCAGGCATGTTTCTAGGAACTCTCTGTGAATGTTCTCACTGCAGGGCTGCTGAGTGTGGGAACTAGGTCTTAGCACAGGTTCTGTCTCCCAGTGGTAACTCCACAACCACACCTTGTTACACCAGTTTTCATTGTGGGCAGTCACAAACCGAATTCCCATGCCTGTCTGTCCAGATGACTATTCAAAATTCCCTCTTGACTCTATATCCAGAATCAAGCAGTAAGTTTTAGCCAGTTGGGAGATGCATAAAGAAGGTACATTGTTCTGTATGGCTTTTTATTTCTGCACTGCTGCTGAACAACTTAAGAAACATCTCCACTCAGAAAATAACGATAGGTATTCATTGAGCATAAGTGAGTACTAGCTACTGTTACTAACATATTTAATTCCCGCAAATCTCTATGAGGTGGTTATTGCTGTTATGGCAATGGGATATAAAATGACATCAGATATTTAATAACTGACTGGCAGTCTTTTATCTAACACGTGGTAGAATTGTCTCACAGTCAATTGCCCACGTTTCTCTTACCAGTTTTTTACTACTGGCCACATTTTAGGCTCATGTAAAGATGAAAAACACACGTGAGATGTGGCACTGCCTTCTGCCTATGGTAGCCCAGAACAATCCTCATCAAACTGTCCTCCAAGTCCAGTGATAAGAAGAATAGGGGGTAATCATGCCACTTCCATGCAGACAGGGTTGCTATGTGCATAATTGTTCCACTGAGATGTGGATCACAGAACTACAGAAGCAGTGCAGAAGAAAAAGGTAAAGACACAGGAAAAGTCATTCAAACTTTGCCCTCAACCCATTCATCTTTCTGACTGCAAAAAAAAGAGGTCTCTACATGTCACAGCCATCTTGCAACAAGCCCAAGGATAAAAGAACTACCCATTAGAGATGAAGGAAACGATATGCTTAAATGGGTTGAACCTCTCGTAGGGACCCTAATCTGCCTTTTAATGATTTCTTACCAGCCACGTATATTAACAGTTATATGTAGCTGGTAAGCTTACAACATTACAAACTAATTCAAGAAGAGTTTTCTATTTATAAAAGCAAAATAAAATGATCATCTTTTTTCTCTTTTAAAGAGAAACCAGTAAGGTTTATTGTCTTTGTTTCCAAAAACTCTCCGGTTTCCTTTAAATTGGGGAAACATCTCTGCCCTTTGCTACATAATAATGTCACATTCTATGTAGTTTGCATGGGGCACAGGGTTGCTATTCACATGCAGGAAAATTAATGTTCATGGTGTCAGATTTTAATAGTGTGACGATGAAGGTAATTTTTTTGACTAAGATCTAAACTTTAAATTCTCTATTTAGAGTATTGACCCTCAGAGCCCCTGAATGAAACCATACAATTTGTAGTAAAAAATGTCCATAAAGCATCAATCCTTTTGCTCTGTTGGTTGCTCACAACTCATAAACTGAAATCAAATGTTCCCCCCAGAATAATTTTTAGAACATTAGGTCAAGGTTTTCATTACTTGCATAGCAGACATATGCTACTGAGTCTCAGAGATGCACCCTGTGAGGACGCTTCCTTCAAAAGAGAATGTGCTCCTTTCAACACAGTCCTGCTGTCATTCATGCCCTCCACACTGTTGGAGACTTGGATTTTTTTTCTACCCTCTTCTTGCTTTTGTGTCTTTTGGTGGTTTTGGGTGAGGAAATCCCTGTTCAGCCTAGGCTGAGGAATCCCATCTTCACTCTCAAGGACACTCAGCAGCCTATTCACAAACAAACTATGTCATACTGGTGTCAAAGGTTCACCCTGAAATAATGGACATAGATGAATCAGTTAAATCATAGAAAGGTGGACAAATAACTGACTAAGTCAACAAAAATGATAATCTTAAAAAGTCACAAGCATGAAAGTCTTTTAAACCTTATGGTAACTGACAAAGAGAAATAAATAAAAGATTAAAATTCCATTTCTACATGACCAGATTACAAAAGTATGTTTTCCCTGGGACAGATGTATGAACACATGTTCTGAGCAGCATTTTTTATTTCACTGTAAACAATTTTGCTATCCACTTGACAAAGAGTAAGAAAATAATAAATATATATACTATGCACCATCTGTACAAGGAAAATCACACATACATTTTAAAAATGAGGTAGAAATAATCAGAGACTCCAACCAATGTCTACAGCCCTTGGGTAAGGATAAACACAAACAGTATAACAAAATTTATACTAGCGCAATAAAGTGTCTGGTCTCTGCATTCAGAGTGGGAATCTTAGTGCTCTGTTTACACAAATGAATGTCTTTGTGAGTCTTTCACAACTAAAACAAATTAAGCCATATAGTACCATATTCACAGCACTTTTAAAGCATGAGTCTCTGAGTGCATTTTACTTTGTTGCTCTTGGAAAAGTCTCTGTCCCTCTCTTTTCCCACCAGAAGTATGTCAGAGGAAATTTCTGGAAAACACTAAAAGAGGGAAAGCACAACATCTGCCTTTCCTAAACAAATTTCCATTCAATTTAGTAACAAAGTGATGCTTGAATAGTTTAAAATAATTGAAAAGACTCTTTGAAAAATGATTATGAATGCATTTTTTAAAACAGTAATGAAAGGTTTATACACAATATAAAATATGAATCTGGTTGTAGATGATGTTTATGTGACTTAAATGAGAATGTATGCACATGTTAAATACATTTGCATGCCAAAACAAAAAGCAAGAACAAATACTACACAAGGCAAAACCTGAAGCAGTAACACAGAGCAAGCAGTTTGATTTCTGAACAAACTTGTTCTTTATACAAACTCTCCAGCCGGCCCCAGAGGGAGAGCAGGGAGCAGCTGGCCTCGCCTCTGCATCCAACGCCGCAAAAAGGCACTCAGCTCCGTGGCCCCTGATGAGTCCCTTGGAGCTCGAGCTCCGGACAGTGTCCAGAGGGTCGGCTGCGCATGCGCAGGGGGCGCTTTGGGCAGGCTTCTCGGGCCGCTACTGGCTGTTGCTGGCGCGAAGAGTGGAAATTCCCGAAGGTTCGAGAAAGCAGGGAAGGAAAAAGGGGAGGCGTGCCATGGAATAAAAGTCACTGAGAACGTACTAAAACAAAATTAAAGGGGAGACTGGTGTTGAGAGATTGCTTAGATTCCCAAGGACTTTAGAGACAGAAACATCAACAGGGATGAGGAATCTTCTGTCACACCCTGGTTGGGGGCAGGGGTCAGCTGTAAAGGTTTTGGGGGAAATTTTAACACGGAACAGGAATCATGAGCTTAGGGAAATATCCCCCTCATTCTGTTTAAAGTGGTCTAGGTGTACGGTTATAGAAGAATATCTTTATCTTGTGAAAATGAAGGCAGAGATGTTTCTATTTACTCCACAGTCGTCTACTTCACATATATGTATATAGATGAGTTACTATAGCAATATGTAGTAATTTTAAATCTAGGTGCGTGGATATACCTGTTCGTTTTACTATTCTTTTTGCTTTTCTAAAGAAAATTTCCATTTTAATTATAAGTGTAAAATTTTAAAATTCAATAGAGAAGTTATCTGTCAAATTATACACGAAAATGGTGAAGGTACGAGAACATCACATATAGTAATGACTACGTAATTCCCCTACATATTTTCCAAATTTATGTAAAATAAATCATTTTGTAACAGGTCCCTCCTGTGTGCGGCTGTGGACGAACTTGGTCCGCGGTTTCCTGTCAAGGCTGCTCTCGGGTCCTGCGTGTGGACGCCAGATGGCGCTGTGAGCGGTCAGCTCCGAACCTTAGGACCAATGCATCCATCCCGCTTACATGCAAAATGACCTAGGGGACAGCAGCCTGCGCTCGGGTGGGTCGGGGAGGGCGTGAGGGTGGAGACAGGTGAACAGGGCACTCAAGGTCCCTGCCGGTCCGTGAAACTGAGAACTCACTCTCTCCCCTCCACTCTTGCTCCTCTTCAGGCTCAGAACCGCTCCTGGTAACATCCAGGGGTCTCCCCAGGGGACAAGGACCATCCACATTTCTTATGATTGCCTTTCCTACAGGAAGACTTCATGGGCCTGGGGTAACTGTCGAGGAACAAGACCCAGACCTTCAAAATTCCTCAACACTCAGGCGTTCCTCAGTGGGCTGCACCTGCCTCACTTCCTGACCTTCCTCCCTCTCTCACCTGCCCGGTCCCACCAAGCTATGCCTTTCCTGCCCCTGACATCTTCACAAGTAACTGTGCCCAGCGTGCCCTCAGGTGCATTGGCCTCCTTACCTGCCCTTGCCTGTGGCAAAGACACAGTTTTTTTCTCTTTCCTCCCTGCCCCCAGTGTGCCTCACTGCTCCTCACAAGAGCACTTCCTCAGATGTGCTCTCCTAGACTCCTTCTTGTGCATCCCAATCCAGGTCTGATTCCTGGCCTCAGAGTTCCCAAGCACAGCTCTCTACCCACAGTTTAGTTTTCTGAATCCCCACTGGATTGAAATTTCAGAGAATGTGGAAACTTTTCTGTATTAATTCTCCAGGACCCCCCTCAGATGTAGTGGACACAGTGACAGAGAAGAGTCTCTTTTCATTGAAATTCAAAACCAAATAAGGCTATTTCAGTCTCTCAGATCTCTCACCTCTAGTCTTGCTACCTTCCCTACAATCCCGTGATTTCTGCAAATATGAACAGGATTTGAATCTGAATACTCTTCCCTAGGGAATCAGCACTGCAGGGTGAGAGTCCTGCTCCTTCTCAAACCACCACCCTACTAAAAATCACTGTGACACACTGGGCTCCTTCCTATACCTTTGTATTCCATCATACAAATGAATGGATCTCTCAGATATCCTCACCTATATTCTTGCCTACTTCACAATAAACCTCAACTTTCATTTAATTTGAAGAGGACTTGAACTTGAAGATTAATGTGTTTCAGTTTTTCCCTTCTGTTCTCATGGCAGGCTATGAGCCCTGATTTCCACCTCAGCCTCTTTTATAGCCTCCCCATTCACACACCACTATTTAAGAGCCCCTAATGTACCATGCTGCTTCATACCTCGTCTGCACCTCTTCTTTCCTTTTGGGCAGTTTTGCCCTCTTAGACCAAGTAAAATCTTAGTCACAAGAGTCAGTTCTATTATGGTAGCTCCTCTGATAAATATTTCCAACTCCTTATTAGTTACTATAGTTTACCAATTTTAGTTTGTGGGGTTTTTTTTTCTTCGAAATTTTCCAAAAACTCTGTTAGTCTGGGTGCATTCATGACATGGTTTTCATTGTCTGCACGTGGATGAACTTGGCGAGAAATTTTTTATTGTCACTTTCTGGTACAATCACCTGCGTAAAAACGCACAGAATGGGTGTGCACAGGAAAGGTGGAAATCTCTCGTACAATATTGCAGCCCCTTTTACTAATACATGTTTCATGGTCATCACTCTTAATGCCACAGAGGGTGATGATAAATATTCATGACTCTAGATCAAAATCTTATTCAGAACAATCAGAAACAGAATGTCAAGATATTTGTAAATTCATTTAAGAATTAATTTCAATTTTGTCTTCATTTTTGTGAACAAAACTTATGCCTTTATAATTTTTAAAGACCTTTTAACATAAGCATAAAATAAGGTGATTAGGTGTATAATAGTTTAGTTGACAGAGATGTTATCTTTTCTTTTGATCCATCTTAAACCTTTGTTTCATTAGCATAGGGTGGATGCTCCCCATTGAGATACCTATAGACTGTACATATACCATTTCTGACTTCCCTTCACTGTTGCAAATGAGAGTTCACTTATCTTTTTTATTTCACTCATATTTTTTCTTATTCACCATAACATTGCCAGGTAGAAGCATACACCCAGGGGTTCAGTCATTGATTAATTACAGGAGGAATAGACCAATATGTTGTGTAAAAACTAACAGGAATTAGATATGCCTTACCACATGTAAAAACAAACCAACAAAAAAGGGACAAAATATATGAAGGAATGGTTTTCAAGTTACTGTATATCAGACAATGAAGACAGTGATCCCTGAGAGATGTGAAATAACACCATTAGCCTACTATTTCCCCAGCTTATTATTTCAAGACATTTCCCAGGTTGTAGCATGGCAAGGATCTCAGTAGGATTTCTGAATTGAGAATATGGAACTAGGTGTCTGGAAAAGCAAGGTGGCCTGATTTTCCAGACCCAAGTTCTGAGGAGAAGAGAGAAGAGAACTAAACACAGAGAAAATCCTGGAGAATGGCAAAAGATCCAGCAGTGCCTGTGAGTTAGGAAATTTGCACACAGCCAGGAAAAAAAACAACCTGAAAGCATCAGAGGTACCTCTTGCTTACAAAAGGTTGAGAATAACAGCTGTTTCCATCAGCCAGACTGGTGAACGTCAGGATTCATGGGACATTAGAAAGAGGACACAGAAGTGAAGAATAATTGGTCTTAGATTAAATACAGCTCTGGATCCAACAAATATTACAGGCAAGATGTGGAACAATGAAGCTGTTCCCAAGTAATGGCCCAAAACAAAGCTCCAGAATATTTATCAGAATACAAAAATATAAAGCACCCAATAAAGTATAATTCATAATATACTGACATCTAAAAAATGTTAACAGGCATGCAAAGAAACATAAAAATATGACCCATAATGGGGATATAAATTAATCAATTGAAAATGACCCTGAAGTGGCACAGATGTTAAAATTAACATTAAAATGAATACTATAATTGTATCCATACATTGAAACAGTTTTTATAACTGCATTCTTTAATACAAACGTTAGTTAGAGGTGTCATAAATATAAAAGGCCAAAATAAAATTCCTAGAGAGGAAAGCTCAACAAACATTTGAGTTATGTTTTAAAATTATACCAAATTGAATTAACAGGAGATTAGACTTTGCAGGAGAAATAAGACATGACAATAGAAACCACCCAAAGTAAAAGAGAGAAAAAATTAACAGAAATGAAAAGGGCATCAGTAAGCTGTGGGACCATGTTAAGTAGCATAATTTATAAGCGATGGAGTAGAACGTTGACAAAAATGTATAAACCCTCAGATTCAGAAGCTCAGTAAACTTCAAGCACAAGAAAAATGAAGAAATCTATAAAGGAACATCAAAATCAAGTTACTCTAAGTTAGTAATAAAGAAAGTAACTAGAGAACAAAGTACAAGTTAGTACAGAGACATAGAGATAAGGAAAACAGCAGGTTTCTTATCAGAAATAACACAAGCAAGATGAGGATGCTGTGATATTGTTAAAATAATAAAAGTAAAGAATGTCAATCTGGTATTCTGTATAAAGCAAAAATGTCTTTCAAAAACAAAGGAAAGGGCTTTCCTGGTGGCGCAGTGGTTGAGAGTCCTCCTGCCTATGCAGGGGACACAGGTTCATGCCCCAGTCTGGGAAGATCTCACATGACGCGGAGCGGCTGGGCCCATGAGCCATGGCCGCTGAACCTGCACATCCGGAGCCTGTGCTCCGCAACGGGAGAGGCCACAACAGTAACAGGCCCACGTACCGCAAAAAAAAAAAAAAAAAGAAAAAAAGAGGAAAAATAAAAACGTTTTAGTGTGTACATAAGCTGAAAGAATTAATCACTAACAGACCCTCGCTACAATAATTGTTAAATTTCAGGCAGAAGGAACACAATACTGTATGGATATTTAAAAAATAGATAGGTACTTTATTTTACTATATATATATATTTTTTCTCTCCTGTCTTTTATTTATTTATTTATTTATTTATTTATTTACTTATTTTGGCTACGCTGGGTTTTAGTTGTGGCATGCAGGATCTTTAGTTGCGACATGAGGACTTCTTAATTGCAGCATGCGAACTCTTAGTTGTGGCATGCATGTGGGATCTACTTCCAGGGATTGAACCCAGGCCCCCTGCATTGGGAGCACAGAGTCTTACCCACTGGACCACCAGGGAAGTCCCTGTATGGATATTTGGATCTACACTGAGGAATGACGAGCACAGGGATTGCAAGAGTAAACTGCATGAGTAAATATATAAGGTATATTTTATTATTATTTAAATGTCATTAGATATAATTTACTTTTTATACAAAATAATTATAACATAGTGTGTATTACTCATGTAAAAGTAAAAAGGTACTATGACAATTTCACAAAGGTTGGAAAGGGAGAAATGGGATTATACTATTTAATGGATTTTCCACATTATATGAAGTGGTAGAATATCACTTGAAGCTTAACCTTGGTAGGTTAAACACGTACATAATAAACCCTAAATCAATCAAAACAGTAATTTAAAAGAGTTATAGACAATAAACCAATAAAGGACCCAAAATGGAATCATTAGACATACTATATTATTCCAAACAAGGCAGATAAAGAAGAGAAAGGGATCAAAGTATATATGTGCCAAATAGAAAATAAAAGATTTAAACTTAATCATATTAATAATAATTTTAAATGTAAAGCATCTAAATATAAAACTCAAAGACAGATTGTCAGGTTGGACATAAAAGCAAGAGCCAACTATATGTTTCCTGAACAAATGTATTTTAAATATAAAAGTATAAATAGGGCAAAAGTAAGAGGATAGACAAGTATATGTCATTCTAGCAAAAATCAGAAGAAAGCTTTAATGGAAATATTAATATCATTTAAAGTAAATGTTATACTGAAATAGTATCAGGGATAAGGAAGGTTATTTCATAATGATATATGTCAATTTATCAAAAGGACCTAATAATCCTAATCCTTTATACACCAAATAACAGCTCTTCAAAATGTATGCCAACTGGAAAAAAACTGTTAGAATTTTAAAGAGAAATAGACAAACCCAAAATTATAGTTGAAAATTCCAATACCCCACAATATTTAGTAGAACAAGTAGAGAAAAAAGTATTAGTAAATACAGAGAATATTTGGACAACACTGTCAACTAAATTGATGTAATTGACATTTACGGATTTATATGCTCCACCTGTCAGCGGCAGAATACACACCTTTTCAAGGGCACATGGAACATTAAGCATGATAGGCTATATTCTGGGATTTTAAAAAGCCTAAATAAATTTAGAGAGATTAAAGGCATACAAACTCTAACATCCATTATGGATCAAATCTATCAGAAGAGTAGGAGTAGCCCAAAGTCCAAAGTAGGGATTTTCCTAAAACTGATAAAGAACATTTAGAAAACCTACAGCTAACATTATACATAACGGCAAAAGACTGATGTTTTATTTTTAGGATTGAAACAAGGTAAAGATGTCCACCCTCACCACTTCTTTAACGTAGTACTAGATGATTTACCTAATGCAATAAGAGAAAAAGAAACTAAATAATAGTCATACAGGAAGAAAAAGAATAATAAATAAAAATGATGTGATATCTCAAGGAATCTACCAAAGAGCTCCTAGAACCAATAAGTAAATTTAGCTAGGTTACAAGTATAATGTCATCACAGTGTATGCATGTGCACATACACAGTGAACAGAACTACTGTAAATTCAAATTTAAAACACAACACTACATAAGACTCCACGCTTCTAGTGCAAGGGGCACAGGTTCGATCCCTGGTTGGAGAACTAAGATCCCACATGCTGCGTGACACAGCAAAAAACCAAAACAAAACATAAAACAACACACACCACAACAAAAACACAACACCATAAACAATAACCAAAAATAGCTATACTCTAATAAAACATATGCCAGATCTTTATGCTGAAAATTACAGAATGCTAATTAAAAAAAATTAAACAAGGCCAAAATAAGTGGAAAAACATATCTTGTTCATAGAATGGAAGACTCAATATAGCAAAGACCAGTTCTTTCCAAAACTATTTATAGGTATAAAGAAATTCCTATGAAAATACAAGCACACCTTTTGGTAGACATTAACAAGCATATTCTAAACTTTACACAGAAAGGAAAATTAACTAAGGTAGCTAAAACAATTTTGAAAAAGAATGAAAAAATTGGAGGAATCACACTACTTGATTTTGTGTAGCTACAGTAATCAAGACACTGTAAATTTTGGTGGAAGGATAGAGACATATATCAATGGAACAGAACAGAGTTTACAAGTAGACCCACAAAATAATAGCCAAAACATAAAGTACAAAAGGAGTTCAGTAGAGGAATATTTTTTCAGACAGATGGTGTTGGTTGTATATCTAACACACACACACACACACAAAATGAACCTCAACTCATACCTTACACCTTAAGAAAAATAAACTCAAATAGACCATTTAAATTTAAAATGTTAAATGCATAACTTTTACAGGAAAAATAGGAGAAAATTCGTTGACTTATGGTTAGGAGAAGAGACATTAGATCTGACTCCAGAAGCATGATCTAAAAGAAAAAAAGTCAGTAAATTGGACTTCTAAATTAATAACTTTTGTTCTGTGAAAGATATGGTTAAGAGACTGAAAAGTCAATGTGCAGAATAGGTGGCAATATTTGCAAATTGTATGTCTGAAAAAGGGCTCATATTCAGAATATATAAAGAACTCTCTAAAGTAAATAGTAAAAAAAATCTAATTATATAATGGGAAAGTCTTGAGCAGACTTTTCATCAAGGAGAAGATATGTACAGCATAAAAGGATGTGAAAGATACTCAACATCCTTAGCTATTAAGGAAATTTAAGCCACTATGAGATAATACTGTACATACTAAAATGGCTAAAATATTAATAAAATGACAAAAAACAAGTGATGAGGGAATATACAATGGTACAGCCACTCTGGAAAACAGTTTTGCAGTTTCTTATAAGGTTAAAAATACACTTACCATATGACTCAGAAATGTCAGCAATGGGAATGTATCCTAGAGAAATGAAAACTATGTTCACACAAAAACCTGTACAAGAACAATCATAACAGCCTTCTCTGTAATTTCTCCAAACAGGAAATAAACCAACTGTCTTTCACTGGGTGAAGGGAAAATCCAACAATGGTATATCTATGCAATGGAATACTTCTCAGCAATATAAAGGAGTACACTATTGATACATGCATAGACTGGATGTATTTCAAAACATTAGCGTGCGTGAAAGAAGTTAATCTCAAAAAGTTACTTTCCATAGGATTTAATTTGAATAAATTTGAATAAATTTGAATTTATAAAATTGTAGTTACAGAAAACAGATCAGTGGAGGAGAGGGGTTAGCAGTAGGAGAAGATGTTACTATCACAGAGTAGCAAGTGAGAGATTTTTCAGGGAGATGGTGATGGAAAAATTCTGTATCCTGAATGTGATGGTTGTTACACAAATCTATACATGTGATAAAATTTTATAGAATTATAAACAAAAAAAGTGTGCATATTAAAATGGGTGAAATTCAAAGAAGCTATATAGTTTTGTTAATAGTATTGTACCAAGGTCAATTTTTTGGTTTTGATAACTGTACTCTAGTTATATAAGATGTTATTGGGGGACCCAGATGAAGGGGCCATGTAAACTCTGTTTCTTCGTGACTTCTCAGGTATGTCATATTAAAGACACTTTACAGTTCTGTTTTGTTAAGCAGGTTCTCAGCAAGAACCAACCTGTTCTTCGTGTGCTCTTTAATTCCCTGGTACCTTCTCTCAAGTGAACTAAAAATATACATTGAACAGGATAGAGTTTTTCACTTTAAGATTTCAATTGGCAAAATGGCCTTTAATACAACATTTTGCATCTTTGGTTTGGCAAAACTGAGGTTTCTTGTTTTACTCTTGAGAACTTTGCATCCCCGCAGACATGATATTATGAGTTAACTAATTTTGTAGGCTTCCTCTCTCCATTTATGAACATGCTTAAGGATTTTCCCAGACAGTGGCTATTGAGATGTGCCTGTTCACCCAGGGCCAGGGCCGAAGTCAGAAGTAAAGGCAATGCATCATAGAAGGAAGGGAAATGTTGCAATAAGAAATAGAGCATAGCAAGGCACATAAAGAGTTTACGTCAAATGCTTCACAATGACACTCTTTTTTTAACATCTTTATTGGAGTATAATTGCTTTACAGTGGTGTGTTAGTTTCTGCTTTATAACAAAGTGAATCAGTTATACATATACATATGTTCCCATATCTCTTCCCTCTTGCACATAATGACACTCTTTTCTTTTACGGTACGCGGGCCTCTCACTGTTGTTGCCTCTCCCGTTGCTGAGCACAGGCTCCGGACGCACAGGCTCAGTGGCCATGGCTCACGGGCCTAGCCGCTCTGCGGCATGTGGGATCTTCCCGGAATGGGGCATGAACCCATGTCCCCTGCATCGGCAGGCGGACTCCCAACTACTGTGCCACCAGGGAAGCCCACAATGACACTCTTTAAAGCACAAAATTTGAGTTTGGCTGGACTATATTCTTTATGCTAATATCATCGTCCTATTGCCAAAAAAGAAGTGTGACCTTAAGAACTATGCTCTCAGTCTTAGTCTTGCTTCTCTCTTTTTTTTTTTCATTTTTTCCCAAGAATATTTTTTGAGAAGTTTTAGGTTCACAGAAAAATTGAGAGGGAGGTACAGAGATTTCCTACATATTCCCTGCCCCGCACATGTACAGCCTCCCCCATCATCATCATCACTCCCCAGAGTGGTACATTTGTTACAACTGATGAACCTATATTGAAACATAATCATCTGAAGTGCACAGTTTACATTAGGGTTCACTTGATACTGTTCATTCAATGGGTTTGGACAATATAATGACATGTATCCATCATTATAATATCATACAGAGTATTTTCACTGCCCTAGAAATCGTCTGTGCTCCACATATTGGACTCTTCTCCCCTCCCTCAACTCCTGGCAACCACTGGTCTTCTTACTTTTTAGTTTTACCTTTTCTAGAATGTCATATATTTGGAGTTGTATAGTATGTAGCTTTTTCAGATTCTCATCTTTCACTTAGCTATATGCATTTATGTTTCTTCCACATGTTTTTTCATGGTTTGATAGCTCATTTCTTTTTAGTGCTAGATAATATTCCATTGCCTGAAGTAACAGAGTTTGTTTGTCCATTCACCTACTAACCAAAGGACATCTAAGTTGCTTCTGAGTTTTTGCAACTATAAACAGAGTTGCTATGTCATCTTTGTGCAGGTGGTTGTGTGAACCTAAGTTTCCAATTCCTTTGTATAAATACCAAGAGGCATAGCACCAGCAATCTATGAGAGTTCCTGTTGGTTTACATCTTTACCTGCATTTAGTGTTGTCAGGATTCCAGATTTGGCCATTCTAATATGTTTGTAGCTGTTTCTCATTGTTGTCTTAATTTGCACTTCTCTGATTGTATCTCTTAAAGTGGTCTTCTGGAATGCTTATATATTTTCTGCTTTTTTCTTTAAGACAAGAGGTATAATTATATGTGACTATTAAGATAATGGTTAAATAATAATTAAATTCGTTCTGTGTTTCAAAAACTGTTCAAAGCCTTTTCCATGAATCATGTCATGCCACAACTAGCAATTGTTACAGCTCTAATTCAACATAAAATGATTCTCTCCACAAGAAAACCCTAAGCCCCTGTGCTAAACCCACAACTCAACTAGCAAGCGTGCAAGTGAAGCAAGCACGTTTCACAACTGCACAAGTGACCACGTACATGCCATCTGGCAAGAGATGCAACTGTAATCCCCATTGCCTTCCTCATTTCTTTCTCCAGAATTGGAAGAATATGAAGGTCTACATATTGAGGATAATGGGAAAAAAACAGGAGGTTGAGATTACCAGGACATTCCTGAGCTTCCATAATAGTCTAAGTTTGTTTACCGTTACTTGAATTTTTGATGCAATAAAAATAAATCCTCATTGCATCTCTAAGAAACTAGTTTTTTTCCCCCTAAAACAAGCTCATTTAGCTTGTGTTACCCGTGGGCAGCGCTTACACCAAAAACCCACACAGAAGTCTCTCAGAACGCCTTGCCCAGTGGTTCTCCCTAAACAGCACCTTTGTGCTTTACTTTCTGCTTTCTTTTCTGGTTTATTGTCCCTCTGTGATCAGCCCACCAATCATATCATTCTCAGACAAACTTTATCCAAGCAGTGTGAAAGGTTAGCTAGAGGCAACAGACAGTATTGAAATAGCTGTTAAAGCAAAATGAAAGAATTACGTACTCTGATTTGTGAATGAGATACTTTTTCAATATAAAAAATGTTTCCCATATTACATCATATATAACATAGCTCTACAAGATGATGTATACTATAGTTGGAAATAATACAACTTGGGGAATGAGTTGCTATTATGCAGTAAGATTGCAGAGATGCACACTTTGCCTTGGAAGTTATAATTCTACAAATATATTCTATATGTATAATAGGTCTCTAGCACAGATAAATGTACAGAGTATGCATACTCCAAAACTGTTTCTTTTGGCAAAAAACAAAAATACAAATGAAAAAATGGAAAACAAACTAAATACTGTATATAGCCATCAAAGACTAATGGGATGATTGGGTGAGCAAATTATGGCACATCTTCATAACATTACCATTACTGATTTACTAACTGGAGGTAAATCAGTAATTACTAAATGTTAACACACACACAGTAAGGGACAACAGGACAATGAGAAGAGTTTATGCTTACACAGCTGTAAAGAGGATGATGGTGTAGAGAACAAAGGTGACTGTGTTCTGATTACATCACTTAATACCTATATAACCTTTCACCACTTACACTACCTACCCCATCCCTAGTGTACTCACATAGGCAGTTGGTGTAACACATACCTGTATTTTTAATGAGCAATAATGTTCTTATCAAATAAAATACTAATTATGATTTGTGGTAACACTATGACATGGTATATAGAGCCAAAAATAAAACAATTATCATTGTGTGGTCTCTACATAAGTCTACGTGTGAAAACATACAGAGAAATACATATGTATGTATTTTACAAGCATATGTCAGAAAAAAGAGATATCAAAGTATGGATGTTGGTGGTTACAAACTGGAGGAGTCATAAGGTAGATAATGGTCTTTTCATTATGCAACTTTTGTCCAGGTATAATTTGAACTTTTATCAACAAAATTTCTTCCTTCAAAACTTAGAACGTTAACACAGCAAAATAAGTATGCATACAGTTCTGAATATTCCATATAGGAAAAGTATAGGGCTATCAAAACAAGAGTTGAACATCAGTACCAAATGTCATATTAAGAGTTTCATGTTATTGCATTTTTCCCTGCTTTTGCTTCTCCTTTATCTTTTTATGTCATTATGTAATAAGTTTTAGACTACAAAAGGCCAGAGAGGTGAATTCCAAATAATTTACAACACACAGGAAGGAAGAGACCTAGACTACAAAAGGCCAGAGAGGTGAATTCCAAATAATTTACAACACACAGGAAGGAAGAGACCTAGACTTCTTTTGTGCACTATAGAAGAGATTTCTGCAACAGACACAGAAGCTCGAGCTAGGATACAGCACAGGAGGAACAAGGGTGGGGTATATATGAAACAAAATTCCCCTACCAAGGATCAAACCCGTGCCCTCAACAGTGAAAGGGCAGAGTACCAACCACTGGACCGCCACGGAATTCCCAAAATTCTTAAATCCAGTAGGTTCAAGTTGAGATTAAAGGGTACTGGGTAAGAGGAGGAGTTGTATAGAGAAGAGGGTCAAAAGGAAAGTCCATCAGCTGTTTTGAAATTAATACAACAAAAAACTTTAAATTGTTATAATTTAAATTAAAATTGAATTTAAAAGACAGGATAAAATCACAAAAGTTTAAAAATCGAAGCGTAGTTTTAAATTGGCAATAATCACAGAATTCTTAAGATGTGTGAAACTCTGTAAATTCCTCCTCCCCCTTCCCCCAGCTATTGGGGTGGATGAAAAAGTCTGCAAAACACTAAAATAAATAATCAGTATCCAAATCTAAAATGATCTTAAGTAATATTGGCTTCCCATTAAACAAAAAACACTTCAACATCCATCTAAACTAAAACATTTGAAAAAATCCTGACCAATGGAATTAAGCTAAAGTAAAAACAGAAAGCACAAATATTAAAAAGGAATACTGTAAATTTTATTTATGGACTTTTATATAAATATAAAAATCAATGGATATTATAAACACACTTGCACACTTTCTAGAAAAATCCAACTCCTGTATATGCTGAAAATCAGATATCAAAATCTGGGGGTCCCAACTCCCCAGAAGAAACCAGTTGCGCAGGTAACTAGCCACATCTAGCGTCTCCAACTCCATCTCCGCGGTGCAAAAGACCCATGGGAAATTCCCAGCGAGCGCCTAAAGCCTGGACGGACTGGCAGAGGTCCAAGAGATGGAACCCCGGAGGGGTAAAAATACTTCAACTAGTTCAACCTGCCAATGCAGAACATATGTTAATAGAATTGGCCCTTACGGGCCGCCGTCCTTCCCGCCTGTCACGTGACCTTCACTCGGCGCTCAGCTAGTGAGCCGACCTGCGGACCCAGTCATGTCTCCGGTGGCCGGGCCTTGCGGGGCGCGCTGACACTGGGTATCCCGGCACGGAGGGGGCCAGTGTCCGGAGACCGGAGGCTTATGTAGTGTTCACTCTGGGATACGTATAAGTCAAGAAAAAGCAGTTTCTGGAAGGCTCTGTCCCGCCATGATCAATTCCCACATCCTCGCTGTTTTTCAGCATAGTATACGATACTTGTAAAATATACTCCCTTTGGCAGGTCACTTTGTCAAGAAAAATTTACAGTTTGTAGATTCTGTAGCTGCATTCTTACAGGTTAAATATGAAATGCTGAATTTAAAACGTTGAGAGAACAGAATACAAAGTAGCACATGCCTTATGATATTTAGGCAAATGTACCGGAATCAACAAAAGGACAGTAAGAAGTCCTTCAAAATGGTAAAAAAAAAAAAAAAAGCACTGTTCCACATCTTTCAGGTTCCCGTCTTTCATTGAATATAGTTTCTATAAAATAAAGAAATTGGCTTAATAAAAATGAACTTATGTATATATATATATTTACTGAAGTTGATTTACAATGTGGTGTTAGTTTCAGATGTACAGCAAAGTGATTCAGTTATACACACACTATAATTTTCCATTATAGATTATTACAAGATATTGAATATAGTTCAATAGGTGTGCAGCAGGTCCTTGTTTTTTATCTATTATCTGTTGCTCATCTAAAAATGAACTTTTAATTAAAATCCACAATCTAGAGCGGATGGATAATTCAAAGACTTTTAACATTAGCATTCATTCATTAAATAACCTTAGATTCTTAAAGCCCCGTATACATAATCCAAAATGTAGAAAAACATGTTTAAGATGAAAAAACTACAATAAAATATTTTCCTAATGTTTTTCGTAATAGTAATGTTCACATGAAATCCAAGAATAATAAAAAAGATTTACATTTTTTCTTTAAAACTAGTAATAATGTTTATATGTATTAAGGTGAATAAGATTACAAATAGACAAACATTTGGAAAACATTTGCTATATGTGTAGGGTAGTATTCAGTGTAATACTCAGAATAAAAATTGGCCTAAAATTAATGAGGAAAAACAATAGCAACTACTTTAACATGTATTAAGTCATATGAACAGGTTGTTTTTAGAAGAGAAAACAAATAAATAAAAACAATACAAAACTGTATCCCCCACAAAACTAAAGTAACCTAACAAGAGAAGTCTTGTTAACCCGATTGGAGACAAAAATGAATTGCTAATATTCAGGTTTGAGAACTGCATATTTGGTACTTACACATTTTAAGGTAGCTTTTTTGACCCATCAATTCTATTTTTACCAAAGTGTGAAATTTACAAGAATGTTCTCTGCAGAATTTTCTGCAAAAGTGAAAAATAAGAAATAAAGTAAATCTTTATCATTGAGGCATAGACAAATGATATAGATAAAAGATTCTGTCCAATATATTGTAAATGTCCCCAAAAATCTGAATGTATGCACAAGTTTAAAAGGTAGTATGGAATGAAAGAGAAAAGATATATTGTGTATAATTAAAGTTTCTTTTTAACTTGTAAGCTTCTGTAATTTTTTAATGTTTACAGTGATATTCTATAATTTAAAAGGTATTCTAATCCTCTATTCATTGAAGTCCTTCACCAGTGGTTCCTTGGACTCTGCTCTTTACAGGACTCTGATCTCTTTCCTCACAATAATCATTAACATCTTCAGCAGCTGCTGGGAGCTTGGGTTCTCAGCAATTTAATTTTATCCTGTCCCCGTACTTCCATTTCTGGATGACAGATGGCGCTGCAACATGGGTCTTTGATAATTGTAACACTGACAACACATATGAATGAGGCGAATTTTAACTAGGAAAATGGAGTTGTTCTTGGGCCTCACATATTTCCTTTGAGGATAGTATACTGATGTAAATTTTCACAGGCAGATTTCAAGGGCTTTAGCAACAGAGTAGTATATGGCACTCTCTACATGCTGAGAAAAGGCTGCAAAATAAACTCTCCAGAGGGTGGTTCCCCTTGTAAGACAATAATTTTTCTGGGCTCAGGAGTTCTCAAAAACCCCGAAGCCCCAGGAACATTAATTTAATAAACAGTGAGTCTCGGAGGAAAAAGTTCTTGTGGCACATCTTTGTCGGAATATGCAGGAAAAGGCCAGACAAGGCATTAGAAGATGTACTAGAAAATTGTGAGTAGTAATAAAACAAAAACTTAGATTTTAAAGTGAAAGACTTGAAATGAGAAGATCAATCACTAACGAAATACAATTTTTTTGGAGTCCAAGAAAATTTTCTTAGCCTTGCAATTTTTAAGCAATGAAAAAAATCTTGCATAAGCCACTGCATTTTAGGATCCTTGCAAGGGCTTATGGGTTTACAGAAGCCCCTGCTGCATGATTTTACTAATGCATTTCTCACTTCTGGATGGCCCAAAGTGCTGGTGAAAAGGGATGATAAAAAAATGTCATAAAACTGAATCTGACCCATGTATATATGAAAAATTAATACATTATAAATAGGATATTTCAAATCAAAGAAGCAAGAACTGAAGAATTTATTTTTGAAGAAAAATAATGTTGGAGTAAGGAAGTGCTTGAAAAAAAAACAAACGGGAACATGTCAAAGGGTACAGAAGCCAGCCTGAAGGAGGCAGGTTTGGGAAAATATGTGCATCAAAATAAATAAAGCAGTGTTCAATTATATCCCTAAACATAACATAAAAATCTGTGAGCCCAGTGTCATGCAGTGTGGTCAAAAAAAAATCCATTAGTCCAGACTTACGTACATAAATAATTTAATAAATTAACAAGTGGGGAAATAAGACAATATTTCATGCAGAATAACCCTGAATAATTTATGTAGATACTCTCCCCACAAGCCAGTAGAACATAACTCCTCACTTCTTAAGTGTGGGCAGCTCATAGAGACTTACTTTCAAAGAGTGTAGTATGGAAAGGGGAAAAAAAATAACTTTACCATGGAAAAACCCGACAAATGTTACCTCAGCCAGGTGTTCAAGTGCTAACTCAGACGGATAGAATGTATCATTGATGTGATGGAAATGATGCTTTTCCTCTGTGATTCTTCTTCCCCAAATCTACAGATCCTGTGTAATCATGAGGAAAACATCAAATAAAGCCCGGCTGAGGGACACTGTACAAAATACTTGCCTGGTAGTCCTCAAAAAGTGTCAAAGTCATCAAAAACAAGAACATGTTGAGAAAGTTTCACAGTCCAGAGGAGCCTAAGGAGACATAATAAGTAAATGTAATGTGGTATCCTGGGCAGGATCCTGGAACAGATAATGCACATTAGGTAAACACTAAGGAAATCGAGTATAGTATGATTTTTATTACTGATAATGTATCAATATTGGTATATTAATTATAATAAATATAGCATACTTATGCAAAACATTAAAAGTAGCAGAACTGGGTGTCAGACTGTAGGAACTCTGAATAAGAACATAGGGGCTGTACTATCTTCTCGGTTTTTCAGTAAATTTAGAACCATTTTTTTTAAAGAAATAAGGGTAGTAATGGATTTGAACCCAATGAGTAAAAGGAAAATCCATGAGTCCACACCGATAAAAACAATGAATGACTGAGTGAGGATGAAATGAAAACTCTTCCTGACGTTAGGTTACCGACTAATAACTAAAGAAGGAATGATAAGAAGGAATTAGAAAATCATCAGTTTGTGCTAAAACAGTGAGTGAAAGTACCATTAGGAACAGACCATTTACATAGTCTCAAAGTATCTCCCCACAAGTTATTTTTATTAATTAAAAAGAGGAGAAACAGAACTATCGATCTGAACTATAGTAATCAAAGTTACCATCACCAATATTGGTAAGTACCAATATTACATGTCTCCTGAAACGATGCTTTGAGAAGGACCCAGCATCCATTCAATACCATTCTTGCTAAAAATGCATAATATAAATCTGACCACAGGGCAACATCATCCTAACACAAGTTAAATGATATTTTACAAAACAGTTGACCTGTACACTTCAAAGCCATAAAAGTCAAGAATCTCAAAGAAACACTGAGGAATTACTCTAAATAAAATGAAACTAAAAAGACATGAAAATGAAATGCAGATGCTCATTTTGTATATCAACTATAGTTGAATAAGAAGAATAGACTGTAGACTAGCTAATGACATTTAACCAATCCTAACTTTCCTGAACTGTAGTTGTGTAAGAAAATGTCAGTGTTATTGGAAATGCACTCCAAAGTATTAAGGTTTGCTTTATCTAACTTATTTTCAAATGGTTTTGAAATATTGTGTGTGTCTGTGCATGTGTGTGTGGTACATGGGTATGTCTACATCTATCCATGTCTATACAGAGAATGATGAGAACAATAAATGAAATAGCAGCAAAATGTGAACAAACATATGATGAATCTGGTTAGAGAACATAGGAGTCACTTGTCCTATTCTTGCAACTTTCTTTAAGTATATAATTATATCATAATAAAAAGCTACCAAAATAGTTTTGGTACAATTTATTATATCATCTTCTCTCACAGTGTTTACAAACGTGATTTTAAATTAACATAGAATGACTGCCTAAAAATAGTTGAGGATATCTATCAACTGGGAAGAAATATTTGTAGCATGTGTGACTGACAAAAATTTGGTCTCTAGAACGTATAAATGTCTTCCAAAATGATGAAGATTAACCAATATCCACCCAGTGGGGGAAAATGAGCAATTTATATCTGACAGGAAATTCACAGAAGATAATTAAATTACCAAGAAACATGACAAAATGCTTAATCTTATGTAGAAATCAGGAAGATTAAAATATACTATTTTTCACTTATTGAAATGGAAATTTACAAAATGTTACTTTATATGGTGTGGTCAAAGGAGTGAAGAAACAGGATTTCTTTATATTGGTACTAGGAGTGCAAATGCATTAAGTTCTGGTGTTGCACATGATGGCTATGATAACTATTCAGAGAAGGAAGGACTACCTGAAATTCTGGAATAAATAAAAAGGAAGGAAGGGGAAATATCCATCTATCTATATAATGAGTACTTTCATTTTTCTAATTATTTTATATGCATTTTAAGATAGTTTCTGCATTATAAAATCATAAATATTTGAAGGGAATGCTCAAGAAGTTGGAAATAATGCCAACATGGATGATAGATTAAGTTACCACTGTCATTAAATGGTATGGCTGACTAATTCTTATTATGTCTGATGAAATTTTTATTTTCATTTTTCTCTTTGCTTCAATATCTCAATGTTGAACAAAATTAAAAGAAAATACTTTGAAGAGTCATTATATTATTCATGGTTTCCCATTCTAAACGTAGATATCTACTTCAGGTGCTTGATGTTGGAGCTTACAGCTGGACCCATCCATCTACCAACTGTATCACCAGGGTTCTGGCCAGGACAGGAATAGAGCCTGGCATGTTTTTTAAAGCCATAGAAATTCATTGGAGATTATCATGTGGCCTCTGACTGCCATGAATCACGAATAGATACTGTGATTATTTTCCATGTGGTTGGTAATATTTAGAGCGATTTTGAGTCAGAAATTTTAAAATTATCTATCCTACATAGGAAAGGCTATAGCATAATGAGCAGTAATGGGTCATTTCACAGACACTAACTATTCACATCTGAACCTTCATCCTACCCTGGGTGGGTTTTCTCCCTCGCTCCATCAAAACAAATCTTTCAAAAAACGTTGTGGTACTTCATGCTGTTAAACCTGGTGGATAGTTCCCACTGCTCATCTTATCTAACCACTCATTGGATTAAACTGTTCAAAGGACTCCTCCTTTCTAAATGGCCTCTTCTCTCTTTTTGGGCTTCCATTTTCCTTCTTCTCCACTGAACTCTCTGACTAGTCTACTTTTGTCTCATTTATTGGCTCCCTCTCCTCTGTTCCTGACCCCCAAATGCTGGAGTACTTAAGCCATGGTGGTAACCCCACCATATTATCCATTTTTACATGTGCAAAATGGCTGCAATAATTCCACTCCCTGCATCCAAATCACTGGGTAGCCCCCAGCCACACTGACTCTGGGCTGGGCTACGTATATTGCTTTTGCCAACAGGACAATTGCAAATGTGACACAACCAGAGATGCAGAAAAAGTACTTGCACACAGGGCTTGCCTTCTCCTGCATTCTTAAGAGTGCCATAACTATATGAAGGAGGCTGCTCAATGATGAGAGACATATCACTAACTCATCCCTGTCACCTAACCTGCCACCAAACCAACCTTTGCATATGTAAGTGAGGCCACCCTAGACCATCCAGGCCCAGTCGAGCTGACTCAGATCAGAAGAACCATGAAGCTCATCCACAGAATCATTATAAATAATAAATACTATTGTTCTAAGCCTCAAATTTTGGAGGATAGTTTGATACAAACCAAAGTTAATGATACATACATAGGTACTTAGAAGCGTGGTGGTGCTGTAACAAAAACGTAAAGAATCTGGCCAAAAAACCAAACAACCTGATTAAAAGTTGGGTGAGGAGGGCTTCCCTGGTGGCACAGTGGTTAAGAATCCGCCTGCCAATGCAGGTGACATGGGTTCGAGCCCTGGTCTGGGAAGGTCCCACATGCCGTGGAGCAACTAAGCCTGTGCGCCACAACTACTGAGCCCTTGTGCAATAACTATGGAAGCCCGTGTGCCTAGAGCCTGTGCTCTGCAATGAGAGAAGCCACCACAATGAGAAGCCCGTGCACCACAATGAAGAGCGGCCCCTGCTCACCGCAACTAGAAAAAGCCCACGCACAGCAATGAAGACCCAATGCAGTCAATAAATAAATAAATAGATAGATAAATAAATAGAAAAATAAAAGATAAGTGAGGAGCTGAATAGACATTTTTCCAAAGAAGGCATATAGATGGCCAACAGGCAAGTGAAAAGATGCTCAACATCACTAATTATTAGGGAAGTGCAAATCAAAACTAAACGAAATACCACCTCTCACCTGTCAGAATGGCTATTACTAAAAAGGCAAGAAATAACAAGTATTGGGGAGGATGTAAAGAAAAGAGAACACTTGTGCACTGTTGGTGGGATGTAAATTGGTGTAGCCACTATGGAAAACACTATGGATATTCCTCAAAAAATTCAGAATAGAACTATCATATGATTCAGCTATTCCACTTCTGGGTGGAAATCCAAAGAATATGAAAACACTAATTTGAAAAGACATACGCACACCTGTGTTCATCACAGCATTATTTATAACAGCCAAGATATGGAAATATAGAAATAACCTAAGTACCCATCAACAGATGAATGGATAAAGAAGATGTGATAGATGTCACACACACGCACACACACACACGTGCACACACACACACACACACATATATGTGCAATGGAATACTACTCAGTCATAAAAAAGATGAAACCTCTCCATTTGTGACTACATGGATGGACCTTGAGGGTATTGTGTTAAGTGAAATAAGTCAGATGGAGAAAGACAAATACCATATGATTTCACTCATGTGGAATACAAAGAAATCAAACAAACAAACAAAAAACAAAATAAATGAACAAACCAAAGATGAATGGAAGAGGAAAACTCCACAGCACCTGGAAAGCAGAGGGGACATGGGCTCATTGTTCTGTCTGTTCACCAGAGAGAGGACAACACCTTATGGAGAAAGACTAGTGATTGGAGGTGAGAACCTCAGGGCAGAGTGCTGTCAGATCCAAGGTCCACGCAAGCCAGGATCATGTCTTCATCATGATGACCCTTTGTGTTGACGTGTGCCCTAATGGGCAAACAAGAGGCTATCCCCAAATCATGTTAGCATGGAAATGGGCAAAGGCATGGAAACAAAACAAAGCAGTGCAACAGCCCAAAAACAATCCCTATGCTCGGGAAGACCCCTCTGAGCACTTACGACTGCTGCATTTCTTCTCACCTATATATGCCCATTGGCACCAGCTTGCATAGACCACAGCTCTGGACAAGAGAGTTCCCAGGACAATATAAGTAACTGTTGTACTCTCCAGGGAAGAAAAATCTCTAGTTCTCATTCTTGCCTGTATGCAAGAACAGGGTACAAAAGATTTGAGGCCAAGTTTGGGAAATGTGTCTGACTTTTTACAACACTTTCACCCAAATTTAGTGTGCACGGAGCCTTTATAGTCCCTCAAGCTCATCACTCACCCCTTGTCACATCATTGCTTATTTCTCGGTGCAACTTTAACCAAAGACTCCCCTGCAACCCAACATAAGGCTTGGACAGTCATCTGGTGGGCAAATTCAAACGAAATGTTTGGAACTGGATTTAAGCCCGTTTCTCAGATATATGACCAGAAAATGGGTTTTCACCATTAGTAGCTTGGAGGGCAGAATCAGTAGTCTGTGACAGGCCTTAAAAAAATCATCATTCCTCCTTAAAAGCTTCCCCCCAAATTCTCACCTATGACACAGCCATGAGGGACACGGGGTGCAGTGTCGATGCCATATTGCACCCATAACACAGGCTTCAGGAAGACCCATTTCAGTTCAGAATTTGACAGCCTGTCTCTCTCACCTCTCCCACCATTACGTCCCAGAAACGGCAGACACCAGCTTAGTTCAAGCAGGCAGGAAATGGAGGCTTTTCCAGTAGATCCTGGAAACCAGTTTTGGATGCAATGAAAAGTTCCTGGATTTCCTTGGACTGTTTCTACCACAAGCTCTCAGCACCCTGACACAGATTCTACCTTAGGACATGTATTAAAGTCGGCAGGAGGGCTTTTTAAACATCTGTGTGCCCACTCCCAGAGTTTCAGCTTGATAGACTGAGGTGGCCTGAGAATCTGTGGTTCTAACAAGTTTGCAGCGATGGTGCTGCTGTTCTTGAGAACACACTTTGAGAACCGCTGTGCAATCACCCATGGCCAAAGTGAGAGAGTGGCTCGTAGGAAGCGGGGCTCTGATGCTGAGGTGATATTTACTTGGGGCCAGTTCACCTCCAGGTTGTCAATCTGCCCAGATATCCTTCATGCAGCTGCTCTCTTTCCAAAATTAGGGTTTGTTATTTGACTCTAATCCTACTCTGGTGGCCCACACAGCTAATTTCCCAGTCCCAACACCGCAGTTAGATGTTGTCAGACAAAAAACCAAAAGGGGTTATGCTTGTGCAGTTAGGCTGCGGTCTATTGATGCGGTACAATGTCACAAAACGAACACTTGGGGGCTGTGAGCGCCAGCGGCGGGAGGAGCAAGAAGAGAGAATGACGACCAACTTTCCCCCACTATCCCTCCGCCCAGCCCTCGAGCTTTCTGGAAGGTGCCAAACAGGCGCAGCCGCAAAGCAGGCTCCGCAATGCTGTAAGAAGAGTGCGCAAGCGCCAGGAAGCCCCCTCCCTGCGCGAAACCTTCCCTGCAGTGCATCTGGACTGCGCATGAGCCACGGAACCCCCTTCCTGCGTGAAGTTGACCCCTGCAGTGCAGTGAAGAGTGCGCAGGCGGTGGGAGGACCCCTCCCTTGCAGGGCTGTGAGCTGGTCTCCACCCCTCCCCTCCCATCACCCCTTCCCGGTGATTGACGCTAGATGTGGCCTAAGGGATGAAGTGCTGCAGAATGGTGGTCCTAGGAGACCGTTTTCCAGATACAAATGCGCCACAAACGTTCTCTGTTACTGCAGCATAACCTAAACACCTACCCCTGTCCCGGAGCAGACAGTTTGGAATGCGGAAGTGAGCTAACAGAGGGCTGAGGTTAGATTTCTGAAATCAGAGTGCTCTTAGACTGCAATGCTCAATTCACTCTGATTTCTTCAAAATTCTTCACCCTTGCAGCTTTCAGATGGCATGTTAGGAGCCTGCACCTGGCCTTCTTTCTTCTTCTGCTTAAGTCATGGGTTATCATTGTTATCAGTTTTTAAAAATCTACACACCTACACCAATGAGGCGCAGAGCTTCTTCCAAATTCCACTATCTCACAGGTACAGGAAGTCAGGATAGCAACAGAGCAGAGCACCTAGCTACTCTGTGGTCCTGTTGAGGGGAGAAGAGTCATTTTGGAACCAGAGATTTGGGGCAGGCAAAGGAGAGGTAGAGAGAGACCCTCCCCTATGTCTGCCCTCCAGTTTTCACCTTGCCCTTCACTATGCCATTGTTTTCGGGCTAAGAACCACATTTCCCCAGCAGGCATATGTTTAAACATTCTGGTTTCATTCTGGCCACATTACAAACCATCTGCATCCTGCCCCAGAGTCCCAACTGAACAAGATTTCTTTGGGGAGCAGAGATAACAGGATAGCACAGCAAAGACGTTACTCACATTAGTTCAACACTTCCTAAGGCACAGCGTTTTTTCTTACTCAAGTATTGCAGAAGCCCTCCATAGATTACCCCTTCACACTCTACCAGGGCCTCACATAACTTCACAGTTACATCAGACAGAAGAGCAGGTGGACAGAACCTGACCCATAGGTTAAACCTGGTCAGAGTCCATTCATCTCTCACTTATGTGACTGTCATAGTCTCTGAACATGTTTTCCTGTTTCTTTCCTTGTCTCTCTCCCAGCCCGTAATCATCAGTACTGCAGAATGAGTCAGACTGTGTCCAGCCTCTGTTCAAACCCCTGCAATGGCTGTTTACTGCAGTCTTTGGAAGCAGAGTCCTCACCATGCCCTGAATGCTGTGAATGGCTGTGACGACCCCTGACTTCAGCTGCACATCAGTCACACTGCCCCCCTTGCCATTTCACTGACAAATGAGCTCTCCTGTAGGGCCTTTGCTCTCTGCCTTGAACAAACCTCATTCTGCTCCTACTTGATTAACTCTTTCCCTTCCTTCAGCTTTTGCTTAAAATTCAAAACTGAGTCCTTTCCCAACCACCCTATTCACTTTTGAAAGCCGCCCTCCCCCAACCAACCCTTTTCTAGTCACCTTACCATGACACATTTGTTTTTTTGCCCACTGTCCTCTTCTCCTCCTTACCCACTAGAAATTTTTTTTAAAAAATAGTTATAAATATGTAACATACATTATGATTGTAAGCTTATGAGAACAGGGAGTTTTGTTTTGTGCACTAATGTATTTCAAGACTCTAGGAGAGCGCTCAATATACAGTAGGTATTCAATAAATATTTATTAAATAAATAAATATTTAGGTCTCAGGATTAAGAGACAAAATGAAATGACAGTTTAGGAACAATGAGTTGAGTGGGAGAAATGAGTAGCAAGGGAAAAAAAGAGGCATAGCAAAACTTGTAGGCTCAAACAGACTTCCCAAACCCTCTTCTGAGTTGTGAGCAAAGAGGATAATGCGGGCCAGTGAAGACTTATAAGGAAGCAAGAAGCACATTCAGGCACCGAAAGACAGCTCCAGAACAGGGAGGTGTACTCTTATTGCTGCTCTCTTCCTCCTGCCTCAGTAAACCATCCCACACGATTCTCACCATGCATGCTTCCCTGGAACAAAATGTGTACACATTTTGGCATGAAACTTGCTTTCCCTGGAAGTCCTTGATTTCACAACTAGTGGCCTCAGTTTGAATATTTTGGTCCCTGCAGATCTGAATCACATAGTCTGTCCTCAGAAGTTCACCCTTGTCCCACAGCCAGGGAGGACTTCGAGGGATTAGCTGCTGAGAATGAGCTAGGAGACTGGCAGCAGTCACCGTTCCCTGTTTGAGATCAGGGCATGGCTACCCTGGAGCCTCTGTTCCATCCGTGTGACCTCAGGGAAGCCTCTTCTGGGGCAGATATTTTTAAATATCTTGCAAAATGTGAAATGTGCCTACATTTAGACCTAACTATCTTATTTTTCCATAAATAGATTAAAAAACAAAAAAGAATAAAAGTCCACTGCAGCATTGTTTGTGGTAGTGGAAAAAATTAGCAGTGATCTAATTAACTATAAATAGATGGTTGACAAAAAAATAAGGTGCATATGATACTGGATATCATACAACTGATAAAAAAAAATGAAAGAGCTATATATGGAAAAATGATCTGATAGTTGTAAAACAAGAACAATTTCAAAAATAAGTTAAAAGCAGCATTTGTATTTATGTAGGCACTTTTTAGTATATTTTTATAGGCATCAACTGCTTTGTAGATGCTAGTCAACCTGTAACAGTGATTACATTTATTAAGTTAAATGAGGCAGGGGAATTGGGCATTGGACTCAATACATTTATACAATCCTAGATTGTTTGAATGCTTGCAGCAACCATTAATTTTTTTGTTATTTAAAAATCCCTGTCCCATTGACCTCCTTCATCATTGTCTCCTCAGTCCCTTTCTCAGCACCTTTTCTGAGTCTATTCTGAACCCCTCCCATCAAGGGAGCACTGTTTTTTTCTGCAGTTCCTGTGGATTTTTTTTTAAAGCAGTTTGCCTCTTACGCAGCTTTGAATGCCAGATGGCGCTGTAACCTGGTTGGTAAAGACTATCCCAAGCAAAGATACCTCAAATGGGAATGAAGATCATTTTACAGCAGCAAATTTGGACATGTTTGGTATTCACCCCTCTCCTTCATGGGAGGAATGCTGGTGCCTTTGTTCACAGGCAGACATTTGAAGATTCTGGTGGCGGGGAGGATTGGTACCCTCTTGGGGGATGAAAAATCTGCCAGACCTAGGATCTTACCCATCAAACACACACTTGGCAACACGTTAGGTTGGAATCTACAGAATAGCCCCAAAGGGGAAGCCCATGAGGGGTTTGCTGACAAATTTTCCATCCAAAAACAAACGCACAAACACCCCCCCAAAAACAACAAATAACAAACCAAAAAGTATTTGAAATAATAGATTTTAAATGACAAGAAAGATAATTAGAAAAATGTTCTCTCCGATTTTAGTTATCCTGAATTTAACTATTTCTAAACTAAGGGGAAAATCTGCCATAAGTGGTTTTTGGGGAGAACTTTTGACTGCTGGTACCTGCGAAGGCTTCAATTTAGAGTTTTTCTAGTTGATAACTTCTGGAGAAACTATAGATATGAATGATGAATTAAGAGGAAAACAGTTTAAATCCGTGTTTAATCTAAGTGTACAGAGAAACATATTCAAACTAATTAGAACATTCCAAATTGTATAACACTGAAATGTTAAAAATATTGTTTTGGAACATTTGGAAGAAAGTGAAGCTAAATCTCTATCTTAAATCATTTATAAAAATAAATCCCAGTGGTCTAAAACTAGCAAAAGGTAGAGTAAAAAAAAAAAAAGTGAAAAGAGAAGCCATAGCCTTGATGGAGATATTTACAACTTTCCTAACTAGATAATAAAAAAGACCTCTACAAACTAGTAAGGGAAAAGGCTAAGAAGACAATGGGAAGGAGGGCTAATTACATGAAAATTCAAATCACAGCAACATGGAATAGAATTAAACATATTTATTGGCGATTTTTATTCCGATGTTGCTGTTCTAAGATAATGTAAAAGCATACATTTCTGCCCTGAAGTCACCAGTGAACATTTACCAGAGGTCAGGGTCACAGGTAAGTTGAAATTCTGGAAGCAAATAATGTTAATGGAGAATAAGCAAATCATTTTATTTTCTAAACTTTTTATTAATTTTTGTGGTTGTGAAGAAATTTTATGTTTAAAAATCCCTTGGAAAGCACTGTGGGGAAATTGAGAATAACAAATTAAGTGATAAATATTTTATTCCCTCTACCTGCAGGAAGTTCAAGTGGGTCACAAACAAGTTACCAATATTGGAACATTTATAAAGGGAATATTTCTAAGCAATTAAAATGTCACAGGATCTTCAAAACATATGATACATTCCTCCTATTCAACAATAGAGATGGAAATGCATTTATTTTCTAATATAGAACAGTTTTATGGACACCTTCACCAATTAACTCTTGACCAAATATTTTACAAATATGAGTTTGAGGTTCATGGTATCATTAGCTGCCCGTGGTTCTCTCACGCCTCCAGGCCACCCAAACATAGAGTTACCTACCTCAGGGCTTTGTTGCTATTTAGGCTCCCAGCTGGACCTATCCATCCACGAAGCCCACTTTGGTCCCCCGGCCAAGGCAGGAATAGAGACTGAGATGGTATGTCTTTTAAAGCCACCGGAGTGTGTCAGAGGTTACCGATGTGCTCTCTCAGGATCACTGGGAGTTAGCATGAAGATGTTTGCTTGGGGATCATAAGTTTCATCGAGGAGTTTGAGTTGGAAATGATGTTCTTGGGTCCCCTCAGGAGAGAGAGAGGGTACCGAGAGGAAAGAGAAAGTGTCTCTCTATATGGTAATGGATTGTTCACTTTCCAATTTGTTTCTAAGGGATTTCTGTTCTTATTCCTCCACCCAAAGACTCTTACAGAGGTCTCTGTTACCTTCGTGTTTTTTTTTTTAATTTACGGGGCTTGTGTGACAGCTCACAGAACTTGACAGTGCAGCAGCCCTGCCCACCCAGAAGCCTAATCCTCTCCTACCCACACCCCTGCAGTCTCCTGGTCTTCCAGACCTTTCTGACCATGCCTTGTTCAGCCTCTTCTTCCTGCACTTTTCACAGCTCTGCTGTTTTAAAAAAAAATCTTTCCTGTATGAAGTCATATTGCCCTCTCGGCTCATCATCCACCCATTGGCAGACCCCTGCTTCTTTTCCTTTTCTCACTGGTAAACCTTCAGCTGAGTCCCCTCTGAGCCCATATGAAAACCCTAATTCAGTTAAATCCAGGCAGGCTTCTCATGAGCATACTGGGGGTAATTAGCAGGAGCCGCATTTTGTCTGCTGACAGCAAGAACCAGAAAATGAATTAGCCACCATGAGCTCAAAGGAGGGGTAGAAGGCAGGCAGGGGAGAAAACAGCAGACACAACACTCCACCTCTGGACGTCCGCTGCTCCCTCCCCACCAGGCCTGGAGCAGGCAAAGAGGATACCCCTGCATTGCACCATGGCAACTGCGCAGGCTCCAGTGGGAGAGCTCCCTGCACTGAGGGCGGGGGCCTGGTACCCTCTGCTCCCCTTGGCAACAAATTTTCTAGAAGCCTGATATGAGCTTTACTGAAGGGGCAAGGAGCCTGCAAGAAAATGGCTCTGAAAGCCAGAGTTTCTCAGACAGATGCAATTAGAACCTCCTGGATTATACCAGACCGAGTTTGACACCGGACTGCCCTCCATCCCACCCCCAGCCCTGTCCATGGCCCAGCTAATTTGGGCCTCTGGTCAGAGAAGAATGGAGATAGCCAAGTGCAGATATCAGTTTATTTTCTGTTGTTCAGTTAATTCAGCCTCCCAACACCTTCTCATCATGCATTCATTTTATGAAAGAGACAGCTGCCCTTGCTTTCCATGATTATAGGGGTCCACTTTTTACCCTCTGTGACTACAGTATCCTTTCTGGATGGGATGGTCACTGTGTCCACTGAATGATGACAGGGCAGTTCCTCTCCAGCTATGACAAGGTCTGTCTTTGCTGGTGACTCGTTAAAAACAATTTATGGGAGGACAGTGGCCTGATAGGGAGGGACAACAAGGAGCTTCCAAGAGGTGCTAGTTTTTCTGGACCTGGGTGCTTTTTTCTTCTGGACACACAGGTGTGTTTTTCACCTTGTGAAAAAATTTTGAACTTACACTTGGAGTGTGCAATTTTCTGTGGTTTTCTTAAAATCAAAAGCAAATGCGCCAACAAAAATACAAACTAAAGGAAGAGACAGACAAACAAAAACTTACTTGGGAGCCATGAGTTTAAGCAGAGGGATGGCCCAGCAAACACACACACACACACACACACACACACACAAACTCCGTCACCCTATACTGCTCTGCCCCGAGATATCAGGATGGAGCCCAGGCAAGGGTACAAGTAATATCCTCAGTACTGTATCAAGAAAATACATGCTTGACTAAGACCCCTCCCAGCATAGAGAGATGCCTTCTCTCTTTCCCTCAGCCCACACACTGACCACACACCTGGCTTCCACTTAATCACCAGGTAGAGGACTGGACGCTAATTTTTTTCAGACAGCCTCAGTTTCAAACGTTTTGGTTTCTACCTGGCTGCTTTTTGCAGTATTATGTCTTATTTATCCCATCAGATCCCCCACCTGGTCTAGGCTTCTGGAGATCAATAGCCCTGAATGGGAAGTGGGGCTTACAGCAGCAAAGTTCACACTTCTGCACCCAAAACATCCATACCTGAGGTGATGCTTTGTCTTTCAGGTTACCTGAAGCCAACCTTTATGTCTTTTGGTTATTACTGTGACTATCAGCCTCCTGGTCATTTCAGAAATCATAACCTCAACCAGGGTTTGTTGGGTCTCTGTTTATTGTCTTTGCTTTTGAGCATGCATCACATTTTCCTGTTCCTTCATATGTTGAAAAATTTTGGATGTCCTAGACATTTTGAATGATACATTATAAACAATCTTGATTGTGATGTTTTTCTGAATAAATTTTTCAACTCAGGCAGTTAATTTGTTGGAACAACAACTACAAACTCTGTCTCCTCTGTTGCTGGTGGGAACTGAAGTCTCACCAGCTGGGCTGTTTGAAGTCTGCCATCTGTGCCTATGTCAGCGGTCATCCAGGAGTTGGACAGAGTGTATAAGCAGAATTCAGCCCCCATCCTTCTAAGTCTTTTCTTTGTGAGACCTCCTCATATTCTAGCTCATGTGATTGCTGCAAACTCTATCCTCTGGTTTTTCATGCCAGTAAAACTGCTGGTTTTGTTATTTCACTGGAAATTTAGGTGCCCTTCATGAGCAAGGACTTGGGACTGCCCTCAGGCTTAAAGTCCTAAAACAATGGGAATCTCACCCAGCACCATATCTCCATAACTAAGAGTCGACTCCTCTTCAGTACCTGCCTGCTTTGATTACTCTCCAGTGATTTCAGAGAGTTAATTTATATTTCATCTTATATTTCTATTTAAATTATTTATTTTATAAATTTTAAATAATATATTTAAAGTATATTATTACAATGCAATATTAGTATTATATTAATAGTATACATTATATTATTAGTATAATATATTTGCGCTAATATATGTTAATATATAATTAATACAAGTTTTTAAAATATTTGTGTATATATTTATATCTAAATATTTAAAACTAAATATGCTTATTTACTTTTTGTTAACTGCTGGAGACTTGGTCCAATTGGAGATACTTGGCCATGTCCTGAAGCAGAATGCCAAGTTGGTGTACTTGGCACATGCTAGAAGAAGCTCATGAACTGCTCCAAAGCTCCGGAGTTATGTATGTTCAGGGCTGTCAGACAGAAGCATTTCTATGAATACATGTCAGGGCATCCTACATAGAGATCCCAGAAAATTGCATGAATTTTGGTGTGGTATATGGGGACAAGGGAGAGAAAGGCTGGTAGGGAGAGAAAATGCTAATAAAACCAAAATAATACCTCCCAGTGCAGCCATCTAGAAGAACATAGGATAAATGAATAACCTGGAGAGGACCACGAAGAAGGTGTGGATCCAGAGAGTCCTCCCATACAGAGGGAGCCTACTTGCTTTCCCCACTCATACCTTTTCTTTCACCCCTGTTGTCTGAGGAATGAAACCTCAGATTCACATGACTGCCCACACTTGTCAAGAGCAAACTGTATCTTCCTTTGTTTTAATATAGAGGACGATACAGCACATCCTCCAAACTGTATTCCCAGCTTTAGACAGGACCCCTTTCAGGGAGCTGGGGACCTGGAATGAGGAAAGCTACACACAGGAAACATGGTTCTGTTCTCTTTTGTTTTATTCTGTTTTTTTTCCCCCTTTAGAGATTGCTGTTCTTTCCATTTAGCCTTCATAAAGCATCTAGACTCTCCAAGTGCTGACCTCACCCCTCAGGAAAATGCAACATCAGTTCTATTCAAGGCTAAATTGTGGAAAACTTTGTTTTTTTATTTCATTTAGTATGAATTTTGTTTCCACAATATCTTAGCTCTTGTGATGTCTCATTTCCCTTTTCATTAAACATCTTTCATCATAAGGTGCAAAGTGTTTTCCATTCAACTGGCACCTTCCCTAAGGATGCCATCCATATGTGTGCCCTCTCTGGCCAGTTATCACATAAGAACAGGTAAGGGGAAAGAGCTTGATGTGAAGCCATGCTCATATTTGATAAAGTAGTGATTAGACAGGTGGAGACTGAGGATCAGTGAGCCAATTGGGTTCTATGTCCTGAGGGGACAGGAGTGGTCCCACAGTGGTCACCATAAAGGTTCTAGAACAACAGGCCTTGTGTGCAAACTCTAGAAGCATCCTGGGAACATAAAGGACCCTCTTATGTCCAACAACTTTTTAAGCCACATTGTAATAATTTCTCCAAAATCACAACTTAAAATCTACTCTATTTTTTACATCAAATCATGAATTAATATTTGATGATCAAATCACAAATTAATATTGCAATTAATATTAATAATTAGTAAGCAATAGTCTCATTAATATTGCAATTAATATTAATAATTAGTAAGCAATAGTCTGTCTAAAATTATGAATAGAGAAGGATAGATGGCAGGACACACAACTTATAGAAATGTAATATTTTCCTGCCTCCAAAATCATCCTAAAAATCATGTGAAACTTGAGGTGTCATCTCAGCCCAAATCTTATATCATGAGTTGGTCACTCAGTACCTACCTCAGGATCCCCCAACACCTGTGTCCAACCCTAACACCCCAGAGTTTCATGTAGCCAGAGCTGCTGGTTGTTGTGCAAGATAGTTTCTATAGAGCCCTATTAATTCAGTCCCTACAGTGTCAGGACATAAACCAGGAGAAAACCAGCTGACAGGGAGCACTACTCATATTTCTCTGATCTGGGCAAAGCTTCCTAAGATACATCTGTTTTCTTAATTTTGTCTTTATGAAGCCATTATTCACATCCAAGGTCTTAACTTACTCCTAGCCAAATTCCAGGCTTCCCCCAACACTTTTTAAGCCATACAAATACTGAGGTCATCTCAAGAACCAAATCACGGAAATCTGCACCCCAATAAAATAAAATAACAGTACCCAATAACCCAATAAAATAGCACTGCCACATAATTAAATCTGTATAGATAATTAGTTGCACAGTGGGCCACATAAATGAAGCTGCAATAAATCTAATCTTGTACTTTTACATAAGAAAAATAGCTTATCAGTCATAATCAATTTGGATGGAAGAATAGGCAGGTTAGTAGGACTCTTCCATACCTCTCAATCCATCTCTCTCCATACTTCCAATGCAGCTTCTATCAATAGAGAGATGCAGGTGCTGACAATGCACCCTGATTGCTCTGTGAAGATGCACTTGATCCTGGTAGATCCTTCCCAAGTCGTCTATTGCTTCTCTTCTTGTCCCCACCCTGTAAATACCTGGTAACAGCTTTATCCCCAGGAATAAAGCACATACTTGCAGGCATGAGTAACACATTTCTGCTGAAAGCCCCAATATCAAAAGTTCTGTATATTATATGATCAAATCCTACTCTTGTATTCAGCACCCCAACCCTGGCCCTAGACCAGCAAAGCTATTCTGGATCACAGACTTAGATACGGGAATGAAACTAGAAAGGCACACAGCGTATACAGCTGATGACTAAAGGGTACCAGCAGAACCAGGCCTTGCTATTTCCTTCATATTTTCCTGGTGAATTCTCCTTGTTCCACCCACCACAGTCTCAGCTCAATTATCTTTACTTTACATCCCTAAATTAAGGATTGCCATATTCCAGTCTAAAATGTCATGTTTTTATATAGATATGGTAACAAGTAGGCAGAGTGGAGGAGTTTACTTTTGTGAAGATATTTCTAAACCAGGGAGAAAACAAACAAAAATGCTGTCTAAGAACTGTAGGCACATAGGGAGACAGTAGTCATCAACTTCTTTTAAAAGATCAACTTTATTTTTATAATTTACATACAATAAAATTAATCCATTTAAAATGTACAGTTCAATGAGCTTTAAAGTTCTTTCTTCTCCCTTGCATTCAGTCCTCCCCCATGCCTGAGCCCGAGGCTAATACTGATATTTTTTTCACAAAAGAGTAGTTTCAGAACTTCATATGAATTGATCAGACAGTATATAGTCTTGTGCTAGGCATACTATGTTTTAGATTCATTCATATGGTTGTGTTTATCAGTTTATCAATAGTTTGTCACTTTATTTTTTAGTTTGTCACTTTTTATAGATGACTGGTATTCCCTTTTATGGATATAACATGATTTGTTTACCCACCCATCGTTGATAGAAATTTCGGTTGTTTCCTCTTTTTGGCCATTATGAATAAAGCCACTATGTACATTTCTGTAAACTTCATTGTGTAGACAGATGTTTTTATTCCTTTTTGGTAAATATCTAGGATTAGGATTGCTGGGTCATATGCTAACTCTCTGTTTACCCTTATAAGAAATTACCAAACTCTATTCCAAACTGCCTTACCATTTTACTCCACAGCAATATATAAGAATTTCAATTGTTCCACATCTATGTCAACACTTGGTATTGCCAGTCTTTTAGATTTTAGCCATTCTAGTAGGTGTGTGGTGGTATTTCACTGTGGTTTTACTTTGGATTTCCCTCATGATTAGTGATGTTAAGCATCTTTGTAGGGTCAGTTGACCATTCATATATCTTCTTAGGTAAAGAATTTGGTCAAATCTTTTTCTCATTCTTATTGAGTTGTTTATCTTATTACTGAATTCTAAGAGTTCATTATATAATCTAGACACAAAACTGTTGCTATATAGGCTAAATGTAAATACTTTCACACAGTCTGTGGCTTGTCTTTTCATTTCATCAAAGATGTATTTCAAAGAGCACACTTTTTTTTTTTTTTACGCGGGCCTCTCACTGCCGTGGCCTCTCCCGTTGCAGAGCACAGGCTCTGGATGCGCAGACTCAGTGGCCATGGCTCATGGGCCCAGCCGCTCTGCGGCATGTGGGATCTTCCCGGACCGGGGCACGAACCCGTGTCCCCTGCATCAGCAGGCAGACTCTCAACCACTGTGCTACCAGGGAAGCCCCAAAGAGCACAAGTTTTAAATGTAGTTAAACGTATTAATTTTTTAAACCATAAATCTTTGCATAACCCTAAAGGTCATAGATATTTTCACCAACGTTCTCTTCTAGATGCTTTATAATTTTAGCTTTTATGTTTATGTCCATATCATTAATTTTCGTGTGTGATGTGATGTGATGTAAATATCTAGGTTCACTTTTTCCCCATATGGATAACCAGTTGTTCCAGCACATGTTGAGAAGATTCTGTTCCTAACTGAATTACCTTGGAAACTTTGCTGAAAACCAATTGGCCATTTATGTATGAATCTATTTTTTGACCCTCCAAACTATTCAACTGAGTTATATGCCTATCCTTATACTAATAACATGCTTTCTTGATTAGTGTAGTTTATAGTAACTTGAAGTCAGATGGTGTAAATCCTCCAAATTTGACTTTTTTTTTCAAAATCATTGTGGTTGCCCTAGGTACTTTGCATTTCCAAACACCTTTTAAAATCAGGCTGTGATTTTCTTCAAAAATCCTGCTCTGATTTTGACTGGGTTTGTGTTTTACCTATATGTCCTCTTGAAGAGAACTTGATACTTTAACAATATTGAGTCTTTCTGTCCATGAGCACCCTATACGTTTCCATTTATTTAGATTCTTCTTTAAATTTTCATGGCAAAGTTTTGTAGTTTTCTTTCAGTGCAGATATCTTGCAAATATTTTGTTAAAATATATCCTGATTTCATAGGTGTCTTCGCTATTATAATTGGTATTGTTTCTAAAGTTTTATTTTCAAATTGCTTGCTGGTACTAAATAGAGATACAATTAATTTTTGTATTTTGAACTTGTGCCCTGCAACCTTGCTAAATTCACTGATTAATTCTAATGGATATTTTGTAGATTCCTTAGGAATTTATATATACGTTATCATGTCATCTGTGAATAAAAGAGTTATTAACAGCACTTATAATATTACTTTTAAAATTCTGATCTGCTAATCCCATCATGTCTGAGTCTGTTTCGACTGGCTCATTTTTTCTCCCAGTTATGGGTCATATTTTCCTGCTTCTTAGCATATTTAGTAATTTTTGAGTGATGGTGAATATTGTAAGTATTTCAGTGTTGATTGCCTGGATTCTGTTGGCCTTTGTTCTGAAAGGCTATTAAGTAACTTGCAAATCAGCTCAATCATTCTGAGGCTTGTTTTGAGACATTTTTAGGACAAGCCTAGAATTACTTTTACTTTAGGGAGTGTTTGGCCTTATTACTAATGAGTGGCCCTTTTTGGTTCACCACTGAATGTTTTGTCATTAAATGAAGTTACTCCACCCTGCCTGTCTGTACTGGAATATTCTCCAGCTCTGCCTGATGTCTAGGAATTGTTCAGTTTACAGTTCTGTGGTTGTCTGTTGTCTACATATCCATGGAATAGTAACAGACTCGATGGGACCACTATGCAGATTTTGGGAGCTTTTTTCTTCATATTTTTCCTTTCTTGGTTACTGTATCCCATAAATCCGATCCACCTCATCCTCTGACTGCTGATCTCTGCCTCTTCTTACCAGAGTGACTGCACTGTTGGTTGGGGTGCCCCTACCTCCATTGCAGTGGGAAAACACTTCCAGGCAGAAAGTGGAGCAACCATCTTTTTTTCTTCTATCTGGGATCATGTTTTATGCTGCCTGCTTCCATTGTTTGAAAATAACTGTTTCACAGTTTTTCCAGTTTTCTAGGTTTTTTTTTTTTTATTACAGGAAAGTAAGTCCAGCCCAAGCTCTGGTTTAATGGCTAGAATTGGAGATCTTATCATGCTCCTAATTCCCTTCAATCTACCTGAGTAATAATGAGGGCACCTGCTGTACACTATAAACATAACACAGAATCTGGAATCTGGGAAGACCCCTATAAGCTAAGAGAGTGTTACTATTTCTTGCAACCCCTCCATCTCATGGCTTTACCAATTCAAGAACAGCATCTCTTATTGAGCCCTAATTTTAATATTCTGCCTTCTCTCTTGTTGTATCACCCAGCATGTTCTGAGCAATCTTTTTAATTTTATAACCTCTTACCGGCCTAGAATGAGAAGTGTGGGGAGCACGGAGTACAGGTCATATTTATGTGCTTTGGGTAGTGATAGTTGAGGCATAGTTCCCTTCAGTATTCTTGTTCTTCAAAGCCCTCAATAAAGTCCATGCAAACTGAAGAATCCTGTCATTCAAAAATAACATGATGAGATCAACAAAATGTGGTATAGCCATACAAGATAATATTATTTGGTTATAAAAATGAATGAAGTGATACATGCTATAACAGGGCTGACCTTCAGAAACATCATGCTAAGAGAAAGAAGTCAGTCACAAAACACCCTGTATTATATGATTCCATTCATATGAATTGTCCAGAATAGGCAAATCTAGAGGTAATGAAAGCAGATTAGTGGTTGCTTAGGGTTGGGGGTGATAGCTAAAGCACACAATGATTTTGTGGTGATGAAAATGTTTTAAAATTGACTGCAGTTATGTCTGCCCATATCTGTGACTATACTGAAAACCATGGCATTGTACCTTTTAAATGGGTGAATTATATGTCATGTGATCTCAGTGAAGATGTTTAAAAAATATATAACACAATGGGCCATCAAGGGTCAATACCATAGTACCAAACTGAAACTTTAATTCCCCAGATGTAACATGAGCATTGAGCATAGGCAGGCTTTGTGAGACAACTTTCACAGATGTGTGTGCATGTATGTGTGTAAAATCCACGAAATTATCCCTTTAGAAACAAGTGCTTTCAGGGTTGTGTGTATATGGAATTTGTGGTGTGTAATGAGGCAAATATATATGGGGGAAATATGGCAATTGGCAGTTTAGAGGCGCTCATAGGAAAAGAAAGATGAAACTTTAAGCCTTCCCATGCAGTGATTTCAGAGGAGGAGTAAATATCCTGTAGAGAAGCATGAAGAGACACCCTCCTTGAAGGGGACGGGTCCCCTTGTTCCATTCACTTCTGCCTTTTTCTTTCCCTAGCCCATCTGAAACTTTATATAAGAATGGGACTTTCTCAGATATTTCACTGGACTCCGTGGCTCCCTGCACAGTATTTCTAGCACTAGTCTGATTTTTTCTTTTCTAGTTTTACACAAGTACAATCACAGTATATAATCTTCTATTCTAGCCTCTTTTATTGAGCACATATCATAGATGACTTTAATAGTCATCTATGCTGTGGCAGATATCAGGCGCATTTCCTTTTTATTGTGGAGCAATACTCTGTTGTATGAACATATCGCCATGTGTTTTATTATTTTCCTGTTGAAGGATATTGGAGTTCTGCCTGGATTGGGGTTATTACGAATAAAACTGCTATGAGTATTTGTGAACAAGTCTTTCTGCAGATATATTGTCATCTCTATTAGATAAATGACTGGGAATGAGATTGCAAATTCCTATTGTAAGTATACGTTTAACTTTATAAGAAACTGACAATTTTCCAAAATTATTGTACTAGGTGGTTGTTTTAATTCTTAAAGAGAGATATTCTTAACTATCTTAAAAACTCCATAGACTTCCCATGAATGTGCTTCTTATCAGGTCTTTGTACCAGTATCCATACCCACAATTACTTTTGAGAACTTGTCAATTAGCCATTTCCTTGTGTTTTCATCCCCATGACTTTCTCTTCCAACATAAAGGTAGAGGAAAGGGTATCTTTAACCTATAAGGAACACAAGGGAGGAAGGTTACCTTTTGATATTTCTGATGAGGTATATTAGCACATTGATGTATTTTACTGGCCATTTTTTAAATAAAAAACAAAATATCATTCCTAACCCCACGTTTTCTTCCTGCTTTCAAACTGGTCTGTTCTTTTCTTAGCTTATGATATTTCACTCACTGTAGGCAATAACTGCCAACTTCAGAAGTAAGATTTTATTTCCCAAAGACTTCCCCACAAGCTGCTGGTTCAGGAAGCATGTGGTTCACCTCCCAACTTAGTGAAGGCAGCAGAGTAACCCTATATTTTGCCACTGCCAAAGACAGATGATTATCTTACTAGGCTTAGATATCTGTTTCTATACTGCTTGCTACTAACTGCTAAATTAAAACTGCAAATTTTGTTTTTCATGTTATTTTTTTAACGTCTTTATTGGAGTATAATTGCTTTACAATGGTGTGTTAGTTTCTGCTTTATAACAAAGTGAATCAGTTATACATATACATATGTTCCCATATCTCTTCCCTCTTGCGTCTCCCTCCCTCCCACCCTCCATATCCCACCCCTCTAGGTGGTCACGAAGCACCGAGCTGATCTCCCTGTGCTATTTGGCTGCTTCCCACTAGCTATCTATTTTACGTTTCGTAGTGTATATATGTCCATGCCACTCTCTCACTTTGTCACAGCTTACCCTTCCCCCTCCCCATATCCTCAAGTCCATTCTCTAGTAGGTCTGGGTCTTTATTCCCATCTTACCCCTAGGTTCTTCATGACCATTTTAGATTAGGCTAGGCTATATTGTGGTAACAAACTTAACCCAAAGTATCTGTGGCTGAACACATTAGTTTGTTACATACCACATAGATGGGTAGGTGTATCTCCTCCACAGTGTCTCTCAGGGACACAGACTGCTAGAAATATCACCTTCACTTAGCCTTTCTGTTGTTCCTTTGGGCTCTTACTTCACATATTGTCAATATAGTTCCTCATATGGGAGGATATATTCCCCCACCCCACTTCATTCTACTTGAAACTCTGGTCAACAAATAGGCTACCTTTTATTTTTTTCAAATCAAATTCAGTCCAAAATTTATTTCAGACCATGTGGAGAGGTAAGCAGTAAAGATGAATGGGTATGTGTTTTATAACCATCATTTTTAGAAATTACAAAACAAAAATTGGAGAATGAGGGCAATGAGCTTGGGATTCTTCATGTCAAGAGATAATAAGCTGTCCCAGTAAAGTGACGACAATTGGGGCCCAATCACAAAAGTCATAGAGTACACAATGCGTGCAGTATAGACTATAAGGCTACCCTGCTGAGCATGCATCACCAACCTTAATCTGCTCACAGAGAGACTGGCCTGAACTACAGTATTCTCAAAAGAAACAACAAACAAATCCTAAAATTGTAAACACCCCTACAGTTTTTAGACCAAAACATGAAGCAATAATCCTAGCTCTTGTCTCCATCTCCCAAAAGAAATGTCTTGTGGTGATTAAATGATAAAATAAATTGCAGCCGATACTACCAAAATCAGGAAAAAGCACCAAAATATTCATTTTAGTTTCCTTGAATCTGCACCCTTATTCCAAGAACTTATTTAAAGAACTTGAAAATCTTTGCACAGAGATAATATTTTTATTTATTTATTTATTTATTTTTTCTGTACGTGGGTCTCTCACTGTTGTGGTCTCTCCCGTTGCTGAGCACAGGCTCCGGACGCGCAGGCTCAGCGGCCATGGCTCACGGGCCTAGCCGCTCCGAGGCATGTGGTATCTTCCCGGACCGGGGCACAAACCTGCCTCCCCTGCATCGGCAGGCGGACTCTCAACCACTGCGCCACCAGGGAAGCCCAGTAATATTTTAAACTGTGAATCATCAAGGTTTCCCCTTCATTTAGTGTTTCCACTAGAGAAACACGCAGTTTTTCCCAAACTTTTGGTGTTTGTAAAATTTCCCTAATAAATGCTGGAGAGGATGTGGAGAAAAGGGAACCCTCCTACACTGTTGGTGGAAATGTAAATTGGTACAGCCACTATGGAGACAGTATGGAGGTTCCTTAAAAAACTAAAAATAGAGCTACCGTATGATCCAGCAATTCTACTCCTGGGCATATGCCTGGAGAAAACTGTAATTCAAAAAGATAAATTCACCCCAATGTTCATAGCAGCACTATTTACAATAGTGAAGCCATGGAAGCAACCTAAGTAACCATCAACAGATGAATGGATAAAGAAGATGCGGCATGTATATATATATATATATACATATATATGTATATATACACACACACACACACATATACACACACACACTGTGGAATATTACTCAGCCATAGAAAAGAATGAAATAATGCCATTTGCAGCAACATGAATGGACATAGAGATTATCATATTAAGTGAATTAAGACAGAGAAAGACAAATGTAATACAATATTGCTTATTTGTAGAGTTTAAAAAAATTATACAAGTAAACTTATTTACAAAGCAGAAATAGATCCCCACAGACATAGAAAACAAACTTATGGTCACCAAAGGGGAAAGAGCAAGGAGGGATAAATTAGGATTTTGGGATTAACACATACACACTACTATATATAAATTAGGCAAACAACAAGGACCTACTGAATAGCACAGGGGACTATACCTAATATTTTATAAGGGAAAAGAACCTGAAAAAGAATATATATATATATATATATATATATATATATATACACACACACACACACACACACACACACACATATACATATATACATTTTGCTGTACACATGAAACTAACACAACATTGGAAATCAACTACACTTCAATTAAAAAAAGAAAGATAATCCTAAATATATCTGGGAGGGCTTCCCTAGTGGCACAGTGGTTGAGAGTCCGCCTGCCGATGCAGGGGACACGGGTTCGGGTCCCGGTCCGGGAAGATCCCACATGCCGTGGAGCGGCTGGGCCCGTGAGCCATGACCGCTGGGCCTGCGCGTCCAGAGCCTGTGCTCCGCAATGGGAGAGGCCACAACAGTGAGAGGTCCGTGTACCGCGAAAAACCCCAAAAAACAAAACTTGCCTCTAAATATCTCTGGGAAAATAATTTCACTACAAATGCTTGGACATTACTCCCATCAAAAGGCAGAGATTATTCTCTCCCCCCTTGAAACTGGGTGGATTTGGGAGTGCTTTCACTAACACAGGATGGCATGCACGTTCTGTGACTTCTGAGTCAGGATCACAAAATGAATGCTGCTCTGTCTTGCACACTGGAAAACTGACCCTTTAAATCTAAGCCGCTATGTACGATGCCCAAATAGGTTTCCAGGCTGTGAAGAGTCGAAGCCACATGGAGAACCCCTGTTGATACTCCTCGCTGAGCACAGCATTTGGGTTGTCTCTGCCCCACATCACACATGTGAGTGAAGAAGCCTCTAGATTATTCCAGCCCCCAATAGTTTGAATCACTCTCCAGCCATTTATGTTTTGCCATTTGAGGCCCCAGACATTATGAAGCAAAGAAAAGTCTTCATTACTATGCCACAGAATCCATGAGCATAACAAAATAGTTGTTCTTTAATGCTAATAATTCTGGGATGGTTTGTTACACAGCAGTAGACAATGGTAACACATCTCATACTTCAGTGTTACATGTGGCCAAGGTGTCATGAGGATGAGCAAGATATTTTATACATGAGAGACCCCTCTGCAAATGGCCTAGGAAGATAAAGAGAAAAACTTTAATCTAATATGGAATATAGGGAAAATTGCTCATTTTTCTCAGGCCATGGAAGATCTTCCTAAGATGCAACTTTTTCTCATTGTGGTTTTTAGGATGCTTATACCCTCTAGATTTTTAATTCACATCTTAAAAATTCAGGCTTCCTATTTACCCTACTTCTTTAATAAAAGAATATGAAATTTTTCCTGCCTCATTTAAGTTAAGTTAGCCCAACAGAAACCCAAGGCCACCCACTTATTTCTGACACACAGCTGGTGGATGGAGCAATGTTTACATTGGCCACTACATCAATAAGTCAGGTAATGGCTGGTGTAGTTCAGATGGAGAAAGGGGTCGGCAGGAAGAAGATGGTAAGGGAAAATTTCCCCTTACTCTCTAAACCTGACCACTGTACCCCCCATACCCCAACTCCCTAAGGGAGATCTGGGTCATGGAGAGACAGACCCTGGAAAAAGAACTGCAGTGCTCAGGGAACACTGTCCAGACTTTGCAAAGGCATTCCAAACAGAAAGGCTGGTCTGAGGTGTCTCAGAGTCTGCACCTCTCTGTATTTGCCGGCTGTCAGCTTTAATCTGGTGTGGGGCTGACATGCACAAATAGGAGCCTGGAGAGAGATTTCCAACCAAACACATACCTAAAGATTCTAGCTTTGAGCATTCAACTGTACTGAACAGACTTAGTTCCCATCTTTTCCTCCAAATATCTGTAAAATAAGAAAGTGCCTGTCAGATAGCAAAGCTCAAATTTCTGTGGTCATGGCTACCACACGTTATATTACTCTTGATTGAGATTTCCTCATAACTACCACACTTTTATATGTCTCTTGATTGAAATTTCCTCACATCTTCTCATCTCCTTAGATCTTTAATCACCCACTTAATATCTCAGCTGCAACAGATCACCCACATTGATTTATACATGTCGAGTACCTTCTCCTTTTCACTATATCTACACTATGGATTTCTGCCCATTCTATCTGAGGTGGCCCATAGTTACAGGTGGAAATGTTAGGAGTAGAGACACTTCTTTGAAGCTTTGTGAAAAATTATCTGCAATGAGAGTTATGTGAACAATCCTTTAAGAGTCCTGAAACCAAAAATAACCAAAACATTATAAGCGAAGAATTTGAATAGACATTTCTTTAAAGAAAATATGCAAATGGCCAAAAAACACAACTGAACATCACGAATCACTAGGGAAAGGCAAATCAAAACTGTAATGAGATACCACTTCACACCTATTACAGAAAATAACAAGTGTTGGTAAGGATGTGAAGAAATTGGAACTCTTGTACACTGATGGTAAAAATGTGAAATGGTATAGCCACTATGGAAAACAGTGTGGTGATTCCTGAAGGAACTAAAAATAGAATTACTATATGGTGCTTCACTATCACTTCTACATATATACTCAAAATAATTGAAAGCAGAATCCTGAGCAGATATTTGTATACCCATGTCCATAGCAGCATTATTCACAATAGCCAAAAGATGGCAGCAATGCAAGTGTCCATTGATGGATGAATGGATAAGCAAAATGTACTATTTACATACAATGGAATATTATCCAGTCTTAAGAAGGATGGAACATTTGAAACATGCTCTAATATGGATGAACCTTAAGGACATTATGCTAAGTGAAATAAACCAGTTACAAAAAGACAAATGCTGTTGACTCCACTTATATGAGGCATCTAGAGTATTCAAACTCATAGAGACAGAAAGGAAAATGGTGGTTTCTAGGGACCGGGGAAGGGGGAAATGGGAAGTTATTGTTTAATGGGCCTAGAGTTTCAATTTTGTGGGAAGAAAAGAATTCTGGAAGTGAATGTTGATGATGATTACACAAGAATGTGAATGTACTTAATGTTACTGAACTATGCAATTCAAAATGGTTAATAACATTTACGTTAAGTGTGTTTCACCACAATTTTAAAAATCCATTTTAAAAAATACAGTGGGAATGGCATGAGCAAAAATATCAAATTAGGAATAAACACAGTATGTTATGGGAACAATAAAAAGACCAACTTCTCAAAAACTGTAGATGTGCTGAGAAAAGAGGGAGTAGAGTAATTAGGTAAAGAGAAGCCAAGGCAAAAGAGGATAGATCTCATATAGAAAGGTGTGGGATCAGATACTGGTAGCTGTTGAGGAAAATGTGAAGAAGACAGAATTCTCATACATCGCTGGTGGGGGTGTAAAATGGTGCAGCCCCTTTGGAAAACAGTTTGAAAGTTCCTCAAAGAGTTAAACGTGGAGTTATCATTTGACCTATCAATTCCACTCTTATATATATACCCAAGAGAAATGAAAACATGGGCCACAGAAAAACTTATACACAAATGTCCACACCATTGTTATTCATAATAGCCAAAAGGTGGAAACAACCTAAAGGTCCACCAATTAGATGAGTGGATAAAATGTGGTATATACATGCAATGGAATGTTATTTAGCCATAAAAAGGAGTGAAGTACTGATACATGCTACATGAATGAACTCTGAAAACATTTTGGTAAGTGGAAGAAGCTAGTCACAAAAGCTCATATACTTTATGATCTCATTTATATGAAATGTCCAGAATAGGAAATCCCTAGAGACGGAAATTAAATTAATGGTTGCTTAGGGCTGAGGAGGATGGGGGCTAGGGGGTGAAAGCCAAAGGGTACAGTGCTTTTTGGGTTGTAAATGTTCTATATTTGCTTTGAATTTGATTCCAAATTGATTATTGTGATGATTGCACAATTCTGTGAATATACTAAAACACAGTGAATTGTATGTGTTAAGTGGGTAAATTGCATGGTATGTGAATTATCTATCAATAAAGATGTTACAGAAATAATAAAGAAAAAAAAAGAGGGCCAAGGGCTAAGGTAGATGGAAGGGCAAGCAGAGGAAGAAAGCTAGGTCACAGCTCTCCTCCTGCTACTCCCTGCTTTCTGTAGGCACAAAGAGGACTGATTGGTTATCCCCAAAATACATGCAGCCTCCATACAGACCTTTACCAGTTCAGACAGCAGTTTTCTTCTCTTCCCCTCCTCACCTCTGACATGCTATTGTCTACAAACTATCCCATTACCAAGCTTTATTCTCAGCAAGCAAAGTATGTACAAAAATCCAGTTTTCACCAGAGGCACTCATTTCTTTGAATACTACTCCTATCTTAAAATTTCTGCTGTCTAGTATGAGAAATCATATAGCATGTCTTCAGTAGCCTGCCTTCTCCCTTCATATGAAGAGGCTTCTAGCAAAGAGTAGCCTATCATGGAGTGTGAAGCTCAGACCCCTGGGTCCAGAACAGCTCTTTTTGTGCTCCAGCTTTCCTGTTCATGACATCCTCAGGTCCTGTTGCTCCTCCAGTACACATATCAGGGCACAGGTGAGGTCATTTATTATCAGAGTGTGTTTGCTCATACCACTGTCACTTCTATAGAGAATCTCAGAGCCCTGAAGCCAAAAAGAACATATGGAAACAGGAGCATTGTTAGTACTGGAGTGTCACTGCTTGTAGGCTTTTTCAACAAACGGAGAGCTAAGAATATATGTATGTACTCATGTACACCCATACATGAGTGTACATGATTTTGTGCCAGGCTATATTTGGTTCTTTCTCAATACAGTAAGGTGAAAACACTACAAGGAAGCATGAGTTTTGTGGGAGAGTAAGTGGGAAAACTTGGGGAGTCAGTTCTCTCCATGAGAAAGTTGAGGGTATGCATACCATGAGGGTATTCAGGCTCCACAACATCTTTCCAAGGGTTCAGCCCCTTGAATCAGTCAAGGGTTTAGTCTGTTTTCAGTTTTGTCCTTAGAAGGTAAATATACACAGTTTGTGGACTTAAGACCACAGTTCACCAGAAATCAGTTTTAACATCTTATGAAATAGGTGTCCCAATAATATGTATGTACTGGCATCTACCTCTGAGTCCTACACCAAAAGTATTTCTGGGAGACAGAGGGTCAACCCATGGAGGTCACCACAAGCATATCTTAGAATGGACCAAATTGCCTGAATTCTGTTCCTTACATATTTGAGGGTTCATGTAATGTATTCATTTCACTAAGCTATTGGCCCACTCTTTGCCAGATTCCAATCTGCTTTTAATTTCACATCTATAAACATAGATGATCAAGTCCAATGTTTCCTATCACTTTTTCCAGAAACCAAGTATCCCAACCCAAATCACTGTGGCTGAGATTTAGATACCAGCACAAGATAAATAAAGATGGATTTAAATAAGCCTGTGTATGTATAAAGAAAAATATAATAATTGAAAATCTGAGACTCAGGGAAGTTTTGTCCCTGTCAAAGAAAGAAGTTATGATACAAAATTTCCACTCCTGGGTATATATCCAAAGAAAATAAAAACACTTATTAGAAAACATACATGCACCCTGATGTTCATAGCAGTGCTATTTATAATAGCCAAAATATGGTACCAATCTAAGTATTCATCAACAGATGAATAGATAAGGAATATGTGACATATACATGCATTGGAACATTACTCACACATAAAAAAGAAAGAAATTATGCATTTGTGAAAACGTGGATGGACCTGCAGGGAATTATGCTTAGTGAAATAAGTCAGACAGAGAAAGACAAGTACTGTATGTTTTCACTTATATGTAGAATCTGAAAACTAAAACAAATAACCGAATATAATAAACAGAAACAGACTCACAGATACAGAAAACAAACTAATTGTTACCAGTGGGGAGAGGAATGGGGGGTGGGGCAAGATAGGGGAAGGGGATTAAGAGGTATAAACTACTAGGTATAAAATAAATAAGATACAAGAATGTAATGTACAGCACAGGGAATATAACTGATATTTTATAATAACTATATATGTAGTATAATCTATAACAATATCAAATCAGTCTGTTGTACATGTGAAACTAATATAATATTGTAAGTCAACAATACTTCAATTAAATAAGGAAGAAAATAAATAAATAGGTTATGAATAACCAAGAGGGAAGTTAAGAATGAATCCCACGGTTCTGGACTAGAGTTGTAGATATCAGCAGTAACTCATGTTAATAAATCATTTTAATATATCTATATATTCAAAAAGATTTAGAAAAATAAATATAGAAATGTGGGTGTACATGAGTACATACATATATTCTTAGCTCTCTGTTTACTGAAAAAGCTTACAAGCAGTGACACTCCAGTATTAACAAGCACAACTAATTTTGAAATACAATTCTCCAACAAGAACAATGAAAACAAAGCAGAGTTTCTTGAAAAAACGTTTGATTTTAGGGTTAAGACAGAAAAAATACAAGATGAGTCTGTAGCAAGTACTTTAAAAAATTACGGTATTATATACTTGAAAGTTGCTAAGAAAGTATATTCCAAATATTCTCAGCACAAAAAAGAAACATTAAGTAAGTGATTTGAGGCAGGTTGTAGTTAATGCTATTGTGATATCCATTTTGCAATATATAAGTGTATCAGATCAACATATTGTACAATTTAAACTTACACAACATTATATGTCAATTATATTTCAATAAATCTAGAAAAAAATCAATACACCCATATTGGTATAAATAAATAAATAGTTTATAGAATAATTTGAAATAATAAATACAAAATGAATAAAGAAAGTGGACCATCATCTTACAGCATCACAATAATAATTACTTCAAACAAGATCCACTGATGAGTGCTAAAATTAGTTTGTGTAACATTAAGAAGAAACAAAATATTTGCAAGACTCAAAGTATCTTTCCCAAAACATTTTTAATTATTGTGGTGGTTTTAACATAAATCTATTAACTTCCTTGATAATTCACTCCTCCTATTGGTTATGGGATAGACTCAGAGAATTGCTTCCAATGCATAAAAGATGGAAAAGAAAAATCAGTAACTTTGTAGGGAAAAAAATCTGGCAGCCAGCATCTTAACCAAGTGATCAAGTTCAACATCATCAGTAAAAATGTTGTGGCCATGACGTACTCCTGATATGATGCAATGAGAAGGGTGTTTCACCTCTGTGTTACTCTTCCTAAACATCCACATCCCATACTCCTGGCATATAAACAACTTGAAGGTTGTCACCCCTATTTTTAACAAGAAAAGGTGGACAAACTGAAAATTACTTACCTTGGATGATCCACAGAGAACTGAGGCCACAGAGCAAGTCTTCACTCTAAACTATGGAGAGACAGACACAGTCAGAGACATATGTCAACCAAGGTCTTCTTACCAGGAGTAGAAGGTGATGGAATCATAAATTAGTAGAAATGTTTAATGATGATTTGATGAATTGATAAAGGCTGAGTGTGGACTAAGGTGAGGGTGGGAGCCTCCTGGGTGCCACAGTCTTAGGAAGGCCTCGTACTTTCATGGACTTTCCCTCCAAGAACCCTCCCAGTTTCTCATGGTTAGCCTGGACCCTGGTGGCCCTGGCAGGAGAAAAAAAGAGTAGCCATTGTAAAAATATATCCAGTGTCTTCTCTCCATATATATATATATATATATATATATATATATATACACATGTATATATATATATCCCTTTTGGGAGGTAAATTCTGCCAGAGGACAATTTGGAAACCTTGCCCCAGGTAGTTGGAAGAGATTTTTCCCCAACGCTGCAGCCACTAGCTTTTCTGTCTTACCTATGGTGGGAAAACTCAGAGTAAACTGAAGACAGGGATTTAAGGTAAAGTGTTTGGAATGCTGTAGGAACTTAAAGGAATAGGAAGCCAGCAGGGGGGAAAAGAGTGGGAGTGTCTCACTCTCACAACTGAAAGAGGGACAAAAATATTTGTAAAGATCACAGCCTCAAGACACAGGCAAATTAAAAGATTGAGATTAACTTGGAATATTGTATAATGCTCCATACCCTTCAGACCTATCATCACATCAAAATGGTTTCAGTATAATAGAATAGATTAGAGCTGAAACCACAGCAAGACACAAACTATTTCTAAGTTGCAGCTCATAAAGAATCCCCAAAGCTAAGAGGAGAGGGGGAAAAATGCCACTAAGAAAATTTGAAGCCTCTGGTACGTATAGACACCACAAATAACAAAGACAACCCAACTCCTAGCCAGATTAACATAAATCCTCACACTAAAGTTCTGTTTACCTCAGTTCCTATTGGCAGGTGTAATGTGTCAAGCTTTCAAAAAGAACAACACAATTCCATGAAAAACAGCAAGAAAAAACAGACTAGAGAGACAAAACAATCTTTGGAAGACTCAGATATGACACTGATGTTGGAATTATCAGAGAGGGAATATAAAATAATATGTTACAGGATGAATGAAGAAAACTAGAAAACATGCAAGAACAGGTTGTTAAGACAGAGAGATGAAAGCTCAAATCATAGTCAAATGAAATATGAGAAATTAGAAAAACACGGAGGAACAGAATGAAGAGTGTATTAAGTTAGTCAATTGACTTGATATGGTTGAGGGAAAAATCAGAGGACTCAAGTTAGGTCAATAGAAACTTCTGAAATGGAAAGAGGAAAAAGTGAAATAAAAAAGAAGAGAACATTCAAGAACTGTGTGACAATATCATTGTTGGAAGAGCAGAAGAAAGAAAGAATGAGGCAGAGTAAAGATGTTGAGGTAATAATGACCAAGAATGTTCAAAATCACTGAGAAACACCAAACCAAGATAAACAGCAAAAGAAATGGAAGAACATAGAAAACCAAACAAGATAAAGAGCAAAAAAAAAAAAAAAGAAAAAAGAAAAGAACACTTATACGTTTCACAGTCAAGCTGCAGGAGACCAAAGACAAAGAGGTAACTCTAATGGAAACCTGAGAAAACAAAACTTTACTTATAGAAGAATAAAGATAAGAATTATAGTGTACTTGTCTTCAGAAACAATTCAAGCAAGAAATGAAGATCTTTGAAGTGTTAAAAGAAAAAAAACACTGGTCTATAATTCCATATGCAGCTGAATCATCCATCAAAAGTGAAGGAGAGGAAAAATATTCTGTAATCACAGACTAATGACCTCTGAAAAATTGCTCCTTCATAATAGCAATAAGAGCATGGTAAAAAGTATCAAAATGATCCTTTTCAGAACTCTGGAAATTAAACAAAGACTTGCAAAAATTGAAGGACCATTCATTTTTATAAATGATTAATTTCAGTAATAACAGTAATTTTGTGTCATTTTAATTTTCCCTATTCACATTCGCCCCTCCTGAATTCCACAGTAATTTTGAAATCTATCATCTCTGCAACCACTTTATCTGTGAAAACCAGTGTCCTAGCAGTCATTGGAGGGGGAAAAGTGGGTTTCAAACTTCCCCCCAAACTCTATTCCTAGGCAATTATCACTATTTTAGTGGACAGCTCCCTGAAAATACCCATCCATAAGGCTTGTCGTTACTGGATGTGACTAAGAGCTTGCTCAGTCAGAATACCCTATTCCCAGGATTTTTGTCAGAAACAGTAAGCAGCATTTGTTTAACATTGCAAGTAGCTGAGGTGGTAATGCCAGTTGAGGTAAATAAGAGAGTGGCAAAATCTTAAAAAGAAAACTGGGGAGGTGAGATATCCATAAGACACTTTTGAAAGGTCTGACATATTCTTAGTGATCTAGAAATACATGTACATGTGATGGCTGTATGCAGGCTCAGAAAAGACTTTAAAATCCTTACTCTCTCACCTGTGGATATAACCTCTCTTACCTGAGGCTCTGCACAGGCAGGAATTGAAGGGCTAAGGTGGAGTTGTAAATAGTTGAAGAATTAAACTGTGCCCCAACCCTACATAAAGCTCCTTGGCAAAGGCTGAGAAACTTACTGGTTCAAGTCATTTAAGAAAATTTCTGTCCAGTCATTAACTGGACACTTAGTTAAATGAAAGAGAACACAATAGCCACAATGACAAATAATGCATACTTTATGGAGTTAGTTCAGGAAAGTCACTAAATTTAAAAAACAGCAGCAATGGCAACCTGTATTAACAACAATAAACACTGAAAAGGTTTTCCAGAGTTGTCACAGGTTATTTAAAATGTCTAGTTTCAACAACCAAAATTATGATACACACAAATATAAAGGAAAATATGCCCTGTGCATGGAACAAAAAAGCAGTCAATAAAGACTGTCTCTCCCACAGGAAGCTTAGACCTTGGACTTAAAGGATAAAGGTATAAAATCAGCAATTACAGCTATTTCAAAGAATCAAAGGAAACCATGTTGAAATAATTAAAGTGTAAGAAAGATATCTCATCAACTAGAAAATTCCAATAAAAAGTATTGTTTTAAAAGTGGAAATCATGGAGTTTCAAAATAATAACTGAAATAAAGAAGTCACTTGAGAGGTCAACAGCCTATTTAAATAGGCAGAAAAAACAATCAACAAACTTGAATAAAGGACTACTGAGATCATCATATTGTGCAACAGAAAGAAAAAAAGAATAGAGAAAATTGAACAGAGACTTAGACATCTTTGGGACACTATCAAGTGTACAAACATATGCATAACAAGATTCCTAGAATGAGAGGAGGTAAAGTGGCAGAAAGAATATTTAGAAAAATAATAGCTAAAATCTTCCCAAATATAATAAATATCATTACACATTCAAGAGTCAGATAAAATCCAAATAGGGTAAACATAGAGATTCACACCAAGATATAGCATAATCAAATTATCAAAAGCTATAGATAGAGAGTGTTTAAAGCTAGGGAAAAGTGACGTGGATATGGATATGGATACAAGGGATCCTTTAATTATTAAGAGTTGATTTATAGTCAGAAATCATGAGTCCAGAGGGCAGTGGATTTCAAAATGCTGAAAGAAAAAAAATGTCAAATGAGAATTTTATACCCACAAAGTTACCCTTCAAAAGTGAGGAAGAAATTGACACTCTCAGATAAACAAAAACAGAGGAAATTTGTCATTAATAGTCATGATGTACAAGAAATACTAAAGTGAGTTCTTTGGGGAGGAATGATAAGAAACTGAACGGTAACTTGAATTCACACAAAGAAATAAAGAGTACAAGTTAAGATAATTACATAGGTAAATATAAAAGAGAATGTATTATATTTTGTGTGTAACTCTTCCCTTCTTGTAATTCATTAAGATATAATTCATATAATGATAATAGCACAAAGGAAGGGGAAGGAATGGTAACATTGGAGTAAATTTTTTTAACTTATAGTAATGAAATTAAGTTAGTATTAATGTGAATTAGACTGCTTCAAGTTAAGATGTTAATTGTGATAACCAGGACAACCAATGAGAAAATAATTCCAAAAATATAGCTAAAGAAACAACAAAGGGATTAAAAGAGTACACTAGAAAATACACAAGAAGGCAGTGGTGGTTAAGTGTGGAACAAAAATGAGTTAAGACATATCAGAGGTCAGAGTCAAAATGACAGAGTAGGAACATGTGGACTTCGAATCTTCTCACTGGTGCAGCAGGGGGGAATTGGAGCAGTTCTTGTGGAGCCCCTACTGGGTGCTACTGGGGGACCTTGGACACCTAAGGGGACAGGAGAAGTTCCTGTGCAACTGGGTGGGGCATGGTAAGGAAGGGGGGGAAGAGGGGTGGAAACAGGATGAGACTGGCACCCCTGGTGGGGGCTGGAGGAGAGGAGATTTTCTCGCACTCAGGGTGGCTCACCCACAGCAGGGGGATCAGTGGAAACAGATGGGGACCTTCGGGGGTTTGGGAGCCAGAGGGGAGCAGAGACTGATTTGTGGGGGTTGGGACAGAGTGGGGCCTGTGTGCATGGTACCTGCCATGGCCTTGCGCACCCTGGCCTGGGTTGCATGTCTCCTGGTGTCGAGGAGGGCTAGGTGCTGGAGAGTGGGGTTTGGAGGGTGGATCCTGGGAGGGGATGGCTGATGGGGGTAAGGAGGCAGCCTGAGGTGAAAGGAGGAAGGGCTCTGTAGCAGGGAAGGCTGGCAGGGGAGGCCTGGGCTACCAGGAAAGCAGGAAACTATTGTTGAGTGGCATGCAAAGGGTGGGGCCACCATTGTGGCACCCTTCCCCGCCTGCTGGACTGGCCTCCTTGGGCAGTGGTGGGGGCACACACATGAGCAGGCTTGCCCATCCCTCAAACCATGGCAAGCCTGCTAGGGGGGCAGGCCTGAGCTCCACCTCACCAGGGCCTCCTCAGCCCTCGTGGGTCCCTTGCCTGGGCCCTGCCCCCACCAAAGCTTCTGGGGGCCACATGGATCCCAGGCCTGAGACCCGCCCCTGTCAAGGTCTCCTCTGGTCCTGGTGAACCAAAGTACCATCACCCCTAAAGCCTCCACAGGCCGACTGGGCCCTGGTGGGCTGAGCACCACCCCCCTCCAAAGCCTCCTCCAGCTGCACTGGCCCCTGCAGACACACCCATATAAGCCTGGGTCCCAGCTAGCCTGCATGGGCAAGTGTGCTCTGGGCCAGCTTCAGGAGCAGATGCTGGTGAAATGAATACATGCAGATATGGAGCTGACACATCGGGTCCAGAGACCTGCCTAGAGGTCTCGGAGGCCTCCTCCAAGAGGTAGGAGTCAGATGTAGCTCACCATGGGGCAAGGACACTGATAGCAGAAGCACCAGGGATTTTTTTCAATTTTTTTTCCTGTTGTGCTTTGTTTTGTGGTTGTTGTTTCATTTTCATTTTTATTTTTTCTAATATATTTTGTATTTTTCTAATTTTATTTTATTCTTTGTTATCGTTCTTCCATTGTTTGTTGTCTGTTTTTTGGTTTAGTTTTTAGTTTTTTTGGTTTTCTTTTTTGCCACACTGTGTGGCTTGCAGGGTCTTGGTTCCCAGGCTGCGGATAGGGCCTGAGCCCCTGAGGTGGGAACACTGAGTCTAAACGGCTGGACTAACAGAGAACTTCAAGCCTCAGGGCATATTAATCAGTGTGAGCTCTCCTGGAGGTCCTCATCTTGTCACCAAGACCTGGATCCACCCAACTGCCTGCAAACTACAGTACTGGACACCTCAGGTCAAACAAGAAAGACAGGAACACAGCCCAAACCATCAGCAAAAATGAAATGACAGAGGGATATGTTACAGACAAAATAGCAAGGTAAAAACCTACAAGACCAACTAAATGAAGAGGAAACAGGCAATCTACCCAAAAAAGAATTCAGAGTAATGATAGTAAGGATGATCCAAATCTTGGAAATAGAATGGAGTCACGGACTGAGAAAATACAAGAAATGTTTAATAAGGACCTAGAAGAACTAAAGAACAAACAAACAGTGATGAACAACACAAAAACTGAAATGAAAAATACACTAGAAGGAATCAATAGCGGAATAAATGAGACAGAACAATGGATAAGTGAGCTGGAAGATAGAATGTGGAGCAGAATAAAGAAAAAAGAATGAAAAGAAATGAGGACAGTCTCAGAGACCTCTGGATAACATTAAATGCACCAACAATTGAGTTATAGGAGTCCCAAAAGAAAAAGAGAAAGAGAAGGGGTCTAAGAAAATATTTGAAGAGATTATAGTCAAAAACTTCAATAGCATGGGAAAAAAAAAATAGCCACTCAAGTCCAGGAAGCACAGAGAGTCCCATACAAGATAAACCCAAAGAGAAATATGCCGAGACACATATTAATCAAACTAACAAAAATTAAATTCAAAAAATTTTAAATATTAAAAGCAGCAAGGGAAATGCAACAAATAATATACAAGGGATTCCCCATAAGGATATCAGCTGATTTTTCAGTAGAAACCCTGCAGACTAGAGGAGAGTGGCCAGATATATTTAAAGTGATGAAACGGAAAAACCTAAAATGAAGATCACTCTAACCAGCAAGAATATCATTCAGATTTGATGGAGATATCAAAAGGTTTACAGACAAGCAAAAGCTAAGAGAATTCAGCACCACCAAAATAGCTTTACAACAAATGCTAAAGGAACTTCTTTAGGTGGAAAACACAAGAGAAGAAAAGACCTACAAAAACAAACCCAAAACAATTAAGAAAATGGTAATAGGAACATACATATCAATAATTGCCTTAAATGTGAATGGATTAAATGCTCCAACCAAAAGACACAGGCTTGCTGAATGGATACAAAACCAAGACCCATATATATGCTGTCTCCAATAGACCCACTACAGACCTAGGGACACATACAGGCTGAACGTGAGGGGATGGAAAAAGATATTCCATGCAAATGGAAGTCAAAAGAAAGCTGGACTCATAGCAATACTCATATCATATAAAATAGACTTTAAAATGAAGACTTTTACAAGAGACAAGGAAGGACACTACATAATGATCAAGGGATCAATCCAAGAAGAAGATACAACAATTATAAATATTTATGTACCTAACGTAAGAGCACCTCAATACATAAGGCAAGAAAAAGGGGAAATCGACAGTAAAACAATAATAATGGGGGACTTTAAAACTCCACTTACACCAATGGACTCATCATCCAGACAGAAAATTAATAAGCAAACACAAGCTTTAAATGACACATTAACCCAGATATACTTAGTTGATATTTATAGGACATTCCAACTGAAAGCAGCAGAATACACTTTCTTCTCAATGGCACAAAACACATTCTCCAGGATAGATCATATCTTGGGTCACAAATCAAGCCTTGGTAAATTTAAGAAAATTGAAATTGTACCAAGCATCTTTTCTGACCACAACACTATGAGATTATAAATCAATTAGAGGGAAAAAACTGTAAAAAACACAAGCACACAGAGGCTAAACAACATGCTACTAAATAACTAAGAGATCAATGAAGAAATCAGAGGAAATAAAAAAATACATAGGAACAAATGACAACAAAAACACAGCGATCAAAAACTTATGGGATACAGCAAAAGGAGTTCTAAGAGGGAAGTTTATAGCAACACAATCCTGTTTCAAGAAACAAGAAAAATCTCAAATAAACAACCTAACCTTACACCTAAAGCAACTAGAGAAAGAAGAACAAACAAAAAGTAAAGTTAGTAGAGGGAAAGAAATCATTAAATCAGAGAAGAAATAAATGAAATAGAAATGAAGAAAACAATAGCAAAGATCAATGAAACTAAAAGCTGATTCTTTGAGAAGATAAACAAAACTAGTAAACATTTATCCAGACTCATCAAGAAAAAAAGGAGAGGATTCAAATCAATAAAATTAGAAATGGAAAAGGAGAGATTACAATTGATACTGTGGAAATACAAAGTATCATAAGAAACTACTACAAGCAACTATATGCCAATAAAATGGACAACTTTGAAGAACTGGACAAACTCTTAGAAAGGTACAACCTTCCAAGACAGAGCCAGGAAGAAATAGAAAATATAAACAGACCAATCAGAAGTAATGAAATTGAAACTGTGATTAAAAATCTTCCAAAAAACAGAAGTCCAGGACCAGATGGCTTCACAGGCAAATTCTATCAAACATTTAGAGAAGAGCTAACACCTATCCTTCTCAAACTCTTCCGAAAAATTGCAGAGTGGGGAACACTCCCAAGCTCATTCTATGAGGCCAACATCACTCTGATACCAAAACCAGACAAAGATATCACACAAAAAAGAAAATTACAGACGAATATCACTGATGAACATAGATGCAAAAATTCTCAACAAAATGCTCGCAAAAAGAATCCAACAACACATTAAAAGGATCATACACCATGATAAAATGGGATTTATCCCACGGATGCAAGGACTTTTCAATATATGCAAATCAATCAATGTGATACACCATATGAACAAATTGAAGGAGAATAACCATATGATCATCTCAATAGATGCAGAAAAATCTTTTGACAAAATTCAACACCAATTTATGATAAAAACTCTCCAGAGAGTGGTCATAGAGGCAACCTACCTCAACATAATAAACACCATATACGAAAAGCCCACAGCAAACATCATTCTCAATGGTGAAAAAATGAAAGCATTTCCTCTAAGATCAGGAACAAGACAAGGATGTACCCTCTCACCATTATTATTCAACAGAGTTTTGGAAGCCTTAGCTATGGCAATCAGAGGAAAAGAAAGAAATAAGAGGAATCCAAATTAGAAAAGAGGAAGTAAAACTGTCACTGTTTGCAGATGACATGATACTATACATAGAAAATCCTAAATATGCCACCAGAAAATGATAAGAGCTAATCAATGACTTTGGTAAAGTTGCAGGATGCAAAATTAATGCACAGTAATCTCTTGCATTCCTATACACTAACAACAAATGATCAGAAAGAGAAATTAAGGAAAAAATTCCACTTACCACTCTAATGAAAAGAATAAAATGTCTAGAAATAACCCTACCTAAGGAGGCAAAAAGCTATATGCAGAAGACTGTAAGATACTGATGAAAGAAATCAAATATGACACAAACAAATGGAGAGATGTACCATGTTATTGGATTGTAAGAATCAACATTGTGAAAATGATTATACTACCCAAAGCAATCTACAGATTCAGTGCAATATCTATCAAATTAACAATGACATTTTTCACAGAATTAGGCCAAAAAAGTTCTACAATTTGTATGGGAACACAAAAGACTCCAAATATCCAAAGCAATCCTGAGAAAGAAAAATGGAGCTGGAAGCATCAGGCTACCTGACTTCAGACTATACTACAAAGCTACAGTAATCAAGACAATATGTGACTGGCACAAAATCAGAAGTATAGATCCGTGGAGTAGGATAAGAAGCCCAGAGTTAAACACATGCACCTATGGTCAATTAATCTATGACAAAGGAGGCAAGAATATACAATGGAGAAAAGACAGTCTCATCAATTAGTGGTGCTGGGGAAACTGGACAGCTATATGTAAAAGAATGAAATTAGAACACTCCCTAACACCATACACAAAAATAAACTCAAAATGGATTAAAGACCTAAATGTAAAGCTGGACACTATAAAACTCTTAGAGGAAAACATTGGAAAAACACTCTTTGACATAAATCACAGCAAGATCTTTTTGATGCACCTCCTAGAATAACGAAAATAAAAACAAAAATAAACAAATGAGACCTAATTAAACTGAAAAGTTTTGCACAGCAAAGGAAACCATAAACAAGATGAAAAGACAACACTCAGAATGGAAGAAAATCTTTTCAAATGAAGCAACTGACAAGGGGTTAACCTCCTAAATATACAAGCAGCTCATGCAGCTCAACATCAGAAAAACAAACAACTCAATCGGAAAATGGGCAGAAGACCTAAATAGACTTTTCTCCAGAGAAGACATAGAGATGGCCAACTGACACATGAAAAGATGCTCAACATCACTAATTATTAGAGAAATGCAAATCAAAACTACAATTAGGTACCACCTCACACCATTCAGAATGGCCTTCATCAAACAATCTACAAACAATAAATGCTTGAGAGGGTGTGGAGAAAAGGGAACCCTTTTACATTGTTGGTGGAAATGTAAATTGATACAGCCACTATGGAGAACAGTATGGAATTTCGTTAAAAAACTAAAAATACAACTACTATATAATACAGTAATCCCACCCTTAGGCATGTACCTGGAGAAAACCATAATTCCAAAAAATACATGCACCGCAATGTTCATTGTAGCACTATTTACAGTAGCCAGGGCAACCTACATGTCCATCAACAGATAAATGGATAAAGAAGATGTGGTACCTATATACAATAGAATATTACTCAGTCATGAAAAGGAATGAAATTGTGCCATTTGCAGAGATGTGGCTGGACCTATAGACTGTCATACAGAGTGAGGTAAGTCACAAAGAGAAAATAAATATTGTATATTAATGCATATATGTGGAATTTAGAAAAATGATACAGATGAACTTATTTGCAAATCAGATATACAGACACAGAGGTAGAGAACAAACGTATGGGCACCAAGGGGGGTGGTGGAATGGATTGGGAGATTAGGATTGAGGTATATGTACACTACTATATAGGAAGTTAATGGCTGGTGAGTGCCTACTGTATAGCACAGGGGAATAAAAAGAAGGTACAATCTGTTTGCAAGACATATATTAAGTTAATCTTAAAAATGCATTCCAATATACATTAGGTGCAGTCAAATACTGCTTGATTCCAGTTATATGAGGTACCTAGAATAGTCAAATTCATAGAGTCAGAAAGTACATTGGTAGATGCCAGGGTCTGGGGTGTGGGAAGGGTGGAGAGGGGGAATGGGTAATTAGTGTTTGAAGGGGACAGAGTTTCAGTTTGGGAAGGTGAAAAATTCGGGAGATGGTGAGAGCTGCACAACAATGTGAATATATTTAGTGTCACTGAATTGTACAGTTAAATATGGTTAAAATAGTATGTTTTATATCATATGACTTACCACAATAAAAAAAATTTTTAAAGACATATCAAAAACAAATAGTAAAATGGAAGACATAAATCCATCAGTAACAGTAATTACATTAAAAGTAAATGGATCAAAAATCATATCAAAAGGCATACATTTTCAAAATTGATGAGAAGTATTATCTAAATACGTTTCTAGAAGGGAAACACTTTAGAAACAAAGATATCAATAGATTAAAAGTAAAATGATGAAAAATATATACTAAAAAAACATTATCCAAAGGAGAACTGAGGAGCTATCAGACAAAAATAGATTTTAAGAAAAAAACTGCTACTAAAAAGACTTTTTATAATGAAATGGCCAATCTATCAAGAAGACATAATTTTAAACTTATATACATCTAACGATAGAACTCAAACCACACAGAGCAAAACTGACATAATTTATGGGACAAATAGACAATAAAACAGTAATAGTTGGAGACTTTAATGTCCCACTTTTAATAATGGATAGAACAACTAGGAAGAAGATCAACAAGGAAATAGAAGACTTGAACAACACAATAATTCAAATAATCTAACAGACATCTATAGATCATTCCACCTAATAACAGGAGAATGCAGATCCTGCTCAAACACACATGGAACTTTGTTCAGGATAGACCATATTTTAGGCTATAATACATGTCTCAGTAAATGTATAAGAACTGAAATCAAGCATAGGATATAATCTGACCATAATGGAATAAAATTAGAAATCAGCTACACATAAAAATTTATAAATGTGTGGCAGTTAAACCACACACGCCTAGATAATCAATGGGTCAAGGAAGAAATAAAAAGAAAATCTAAACTTATTGTGGTAATTATTTTGTAATATATGGTATAAAATCATTGTGTTGCACAACTTAAGCTTACACAATGTTATATGTCAATTATATTTCAGTAAAACTGGAAGAAGTTTTAAATTTTCAGAAATAGACAATAATTTGAGATGAATGAAAACAAAAATCACAGCATACCAAGTTTTAAGAGATATAGTTAAAATGGTACTTAGAGGAAAATTAATATATGTAAACATCCATATTAAAACAGAAAATATTTCAACTTAAAAATCCTAAACTTATACTTAAAGAAACTAGAGAAAAGATAAATTATACCCACATTAACCAAAGGAAGGGAGTATTAAAGATTAGAGTGGAAATAAATGAAATAGAAAAACAGTAGAGAAAATCAACACAGCTAAGAGATGGTTCTTTGAAATAGTAACTAAATTGATAAAATATGAGAGAGAGAGAGAGAGAGAAGAAAGAAGACAGAAAGAAGACAGAAAAGAGACTCAATTTATGAAAATCAAATTACTGAAAGAGGGCATTATTACCAACCTTCCATGAATAGATCAGGATTATCAGTGAGTACTAAAAATACTATGAAGAATATGCTAACAAAATAGATGACATGGATGAAATGGGTAAATACCTACAAAGGAAAAAACTGGTAAGAAAATAAAAAGAAAACCTTAATAGATCTACACAAGTAGCAAAAATAAGTTAGTAATTTAAAAAAATATATCATTAAAAATCTAATCTATGAAGGCTTCACTCTTAATTTATACCAAATGTTTAAGTAAGTAATATAAATCTTTCATAAACTCCTCCAAACATACAGAAGATAAGAAAATATTTACCAACTCATTCTACAAGGCCAGTTTACCCTAATACCACAGCTAGACATTACAAGAAAATAAAATTACTGACCAATATTCTTCATGAATCTAGATACAAAAATCATCAACAAAATATTAGCAAGCCAAATACAGCAACATATACAAAGTTAAATACCATGACCAACTGAGATTAATCTCAGGAATTCAAGTTTGGTTCAAAACACAAAAACAACATAATACGCTATAGCAGTAGAATAAAGGACAAAAACAAAATCATCTCAAAAACATGCACAAAAAGCATTTGACAAAACCCAACATTCATTTATGATAAAACACTAAATAAATTAAGCATAGAAGGGAACTTTCTGAATCTAATAAAGGGCATCCATGAAAAAACAAAATGACCTAATATGTAATTGTGAAAGCTCAGTACTTTGCCCAAGATGAGAAACAAGACAAGAATGGCCACTCTTGTCACTTCTCTTCAACATTGGAGGTTGTAACCAGCTCAATTAGTCAGAAAAACAAATGTAAGACAACCTGATTGGAAAGAAGTCAAACTATCTCTATTTGCAAATGACATGGTTTTGTGTATAAAAATCCTAAGCAATCTACTAAAATACTATTAGAACTAAAACATGAGTTCAGCAAGTTGCAGTGTACAAGGTCAATATAAAAAATCAATTGTATTTCTATACACTAGCAATGGACAAAATGACAATGAAACCAAGAAAACTTTTCCATTTAAAATAACATCAAAAAGGATAAAATATTTAGGCATGACCTTAACAAAATAAGTGTGAGACATGTACATGGAAAACTACAAAATATTGTTGAAAGAAAATAAAGAAGACATAAATAAATGGAAAAAAAAACCCAGGTTCATTGATCAGAAGGCCTAATATTGTTAAGGTAACTATACTTTCCAAATGGAGCAACAGATTCAATGCACTCTGTGTCGAAATTCCAATTGCCTCTTTTTTTTCGTAATTGACAATCTGATACTAAAATTAATTGAAAATGCAAGGAATCCAGGATAATCAAAATAACCTTAAAAAGGAACAAAATTTGGAGTACTCAACTTACCCTTCTTGAGTTCAAAACTCACATACAGCTATGATAATCAAGACATTGTGGCACTGGCATAAGGCTAAACATATAGATCCATGGAATAGAATTTAGTTACCAAATATGAATCCTTACATTTTGGCCAGTTGATTTTACAGGTTTGCCAAGACAACTCAACGTGGATTTTTTCTAACAAATGTTGCTAGGACAAGTGAATATCCACACGCAAGTTGGACTCCAACCTCTCACCATATACCAATTGACTCAGAGTGGAACATAGACTTAAATATAAAAGCTAAAACTTTAGAATAAAACATAGGAGTACATCTTCATGACCTTCAGTTAAACAATGGTTTCTAGCTTATGATAACAAAAGGACAAGTGACAGAAAAAATAAATTGAACTTCATCAGCATTTAAAACTTTTGTGATCCAAAGCATACTGTCAAGAAAGTGAATAGACAACCCAAAGAATGGGATAAAATATTTGTAAATTATAAAGCTGATAAGAGCGTCTTATCCAGAATATATAAAGGACTCTTACAACTCAAAAATTAAAAAATCAAATATTCCAATTAAAAATAGTTAAATAATTTGAATAGATATTTCTCTAAAGAAGATATATACATATAGTAAGCACATAAAAAGATGCTCAAAACCTTTGACCATTAGGGAAATGCAAACTTATGCACAGTGAGGTAAACTTCACAAATCTTAAAGGCATTCAGCTAAAGGAAAGAAGTTTGAAAAGACCATATATTGTGTGATTCCATTTATATGACACTTTGGAAAAGGGGAAACTACAGAGATAGTAACCAGATTAGTGTTTACCAGGGGCTTGAGAAAGAGGATGGTTAAATAGGAGAAGTGAAAATGTGTGTGGGGTGTATGTATATTTCTGAAATATATCTCTGTACTGTCTTCACAACTGTTTTGTAAATCTAAAACTGTTCTAAATTTTAAAAGTTTATTTTTGAAAAGTCATTTCTGAGCTTAATATAAAGAACATTAGCAATATTGTAATATTCCCTGCATGCATATCCCCAACTTCATCCTCTTCCCTACCCACTGAAGGTGTTATTTAGTATTATTTTGAAGTCTCTATTCATCATTCCTTTATTTCTCCTTATTATTTTTCTCTCTACATTTCTATTGCCAAATAACATACTGTGCAGCTTTGCTCATCTTCAAACTTAGATAAATATGTGTATAAATTAATCCATATCACTAGCATAATCAGAAAACATGGGACAAATCCACATTTTGGAACATTCTACAAAATATTTGACGAGTACTTTTCAAAAGGGTAAAGTTCATGAAAAATAAGGGAAGACTGAGAAAGTGTTGCAGATTGGGAGAATACCTGATGTGGCGGGTAGACCCTAAGATGGTACCTGATGACCCCCACCTCTTGGTATACAATTTTGTATTCTAATCCCTGCTCATGTGTGTGGACAGGAACTGTGACTTGCCCACATGGCAAGGAACTGAATGCAACCTCTAGACAATGGCCAGTAAGGAACGGAGGCCCTTGGTCCAACAGACTGTAGGTAATTGAATTCTAACAATCATGTAAGTTTGGAAGGGAATTCTTCCTTGGCTGAGCCTTCTGTTGAAACTTTACCCTTGGACATTATCTACATCTGGATTCTTCACCCACACAAACTTTGAGACACTATGTGTGTAATTTTAAGATGCTAAATTATGTGGTAATTTATTATTAGCAAAAAAAAGTTATGTGATACATATGGCAAATAAATATAATGTTGTGTCCTGGAATATTGGAAAAGGAAAATGACCTTAGTTGGCAAACCTACTGATAAAATATCAAGAAAGTCCAGACTTCCTTTAATAGTTTTATACCACTGTTAATTTCTCAGTTTTTATAAATAAACTATGGTGATATAAGATGTTAATATTACAGCAACCTGAAGGGTATATGAAACTCTCTGTACTATCTATGCTACTTTCTGCAAATCTAAAATTGTTTCAAAACATTTTTGAAAAAGTATTATTCTTATACAAAAAAAACTCTCAAAAACATAAACAAAAACACTTGGACTCAGAGGGTAAAAGGACCTGTAGAGAGAAAAGAGCAAAGCAGTTTCCCTAATCTATCCTCCATTCCAAACACAGATGCACTTGCTTCAGGAAGAGCCTCTCAAGCTCCAGGGACTCTCCACCTCTTTCTTTTTTTTTTTTCTTCATACTTCCCATTACTCTGTCACCAGTTTTTGTCTCAGCAAACACTTCTTTAAAAATAGGTATCTGTGCCTCACATATCCCATTTTCCTTTTTTCCCACAATTTTTATTTTTTTCATGGAAAGCCATTTTATTTTAAATATAGCACTGTATATGTCAATCTCAAACTCCCAATATCCCTCCCCCCAACAATACCCCCTGGTAACCATAAGTTTGTTTTCTAAGTCTGTGAGTCTGTTTCTGTTTTGTAAATAAGTTCATTTGTATCATTTTTTAAGATTCCACATATAAGTGGTATCATGTGATATTTGTCTTCCTCTGCCTGACTTACTCCACTTTGTATGACATTCTCTAGATCCATCCAAATCTCTACAAATGGCACAATTTTGCTGCTTTTTATGGCTGAGTAATATGCCATTGTATATATGTACCACATCTTCTTTATCCATTCATCTCTCAATGGAAATTTATGTTTATTCCATGTCTTAGCTATTGTAAACGGTACTGCAATGAATATTGAGGTGCATGTATCCTTTTGAACCATGTTTTTCTCCAGATATATGCCCAGGAGTGGGATTGCTGGATAATAGGGTAGGTCTACGTCTTTTGGCAGTGTATCTGCAGGATACCACTAAATCTTTTTTGAAAGACATGGCTTCTGGATATTAGAAGCCAAGATTGATACATGCAAGTGATAGGGAACATTAATCACATTTCTGCATTCAGGAGATTTTGTTTTGTTTGTTTTGTTGTTTGTTTGTTTTGGTACAGGGTTTCCTTCTTCAAACTTTCAAAAGATTTTCAAGCCCTTGAGGGAATCTGCGACTAAATTCTTCCCATTCGACAGACTCCATCACCAATTCACTGGGTCCATTTATTCTCTTGACACTCACATTGTGGAATTATATAACCCATTGCCAAGCCTGAAAGCCACAGAATAGATATGGTCATAGCAGCAGGTGAGCTGGGTGTAAAAATTTTTTATGTGTTTTAGGCCAGTCCCTGATTATACATACTTGGATGTGAACCTTTATGTACCAAATTTTTGGCAGATGAAGACAAGTGAATTATTCAGGATGTGTTTTACATGGGTGGAGAAAGCCTGGCAGAAAAAAGGAAAGAACAAGCACAATACAATATATCTCAACTCTCCATGCTGTGTCTAAGGGATGGACACAGTTGAATGATGACTGCATCTGTGCTGGTTAAACAAATATCCTCCCAGAGAGAGGACCACATGCTCCTCCCTCGCACAGCTCCCTATTCACAGCCACAGCAGTCCTGCCAGCTGGCACCAGGGAATTTTCTAGGAGCTCTGTCTACAAAGCCATAGAACTACATATTATATTCCCATGGATATCTGCAGAAGCAAAGCTCTTGCTTTTATGTTCCATAATCACAGGGTATATTCTCCATATCACATTCATGCCTTCAATGAGAAAACTAAATCCTGGGGCCTGGAGACCTAGAGTAAGAGATACAGCTGATCTGGACCATATTTCTCACTTCTGGGATCAGGATAGCATTTATTTAGGTGCTAATATTTTGGGCATTTGTTATTCAAGAAACCTTCTCACTCCTCCAAGATCAAAGTTCACACCTTAAGAACGGACAGTCTCATTTAAATTCCACATCTTAAAACATAGAGGTTTATTCTATTCATTTCATTTTATCTGGAGTTCTTATAACAGCTAAATGTCTTGTCAAATCTCCCCTTCCTCTTCATTTCAATGCACACATTATAATATATTATGATGTGTACTATGAATGTCATCCATCACTAAGCTCTTTACCAAACAAAACCAAAAACCACAATGAAAACAAAAACAAAAGCCAGAGTGGCAGGCCTTAAACAAGTCACCATTAGGTCTGGATAAGGAGTGACCTAAACTCAAAAGTGGCAAATAAAATAACAAACCAAAGGGCCCTGAGTGCTTAGAGTTAAGAGAAGACAGTAGATAGACACAATATGACATAATGTCACAGGCACAGAGGACACAGTGCTAAGCTCTGAGTCCTCAAACACTGCTCTCTGATAGCATGGACGATATGATTTCCCACAACCTTCTAAACCACCTGTACCTAGATTTCACAGAAGCTGGCCTGGCCACCAGAATTCTCAGAAAGATGTTCTTGCAAACAACCCTATGTCTTAGACTACACCATGAGACAAGTACCTATCACCCTGTCTTCGTACTCGAGCCTGAATAGAGGATGGAGTCCAGCGGATGCATGACTCGTATATTTGAGATCAAAATTGGCTGTTCACTTAATTCAGCCTTCTTGGAGCTTGAAACTCTAGGTACAATTTCAGCCAACATCCTAAATTATGAATTATATGAGTTTCTTATTCCCTTAATACATTCATCAGGGAACACCAAATCTTGTTCCAATTTTAAAAGTGGAATAGGCCAGAGTAGCAAGTAGGCAGAGGAAAACAATTTATGTAGATCATAACACATCTGCTATGCACTGAAAAATTGTAAAGTGATTGTATTATCATCATCCATCTGATTAGAAGAAAGAAAGGGGAAGGAAAAAAGATAGATATACAATTGTTATAGACTGAAATATTGAATTTAAAATGACACAGAGGACATTGTTCATATTTCTACGATTAGGGCAGAAATTTGCAAGATACAGCTTCTTTCTAAGTCTTTAGAAAGCTACTGTTCCAATGCAAACTTTCCACTAACTCAGCCATGTCTATCTTTCTTCTCAGTGGATTTCTTGAGGTAATAAAATTACCTCTACATATATAATCTAGGAATTCCAGTCGCTCCCTATAACCTCTAATATCTCCAATGGTCAAATAGAAGGCAAATGGAGTTGGTAAACTTATGTTAAACTACATTTAAGTATGTTTCCTCAATAATGGAACAGAATACAAGATGGGCCACTATGATTTTACACTAAGAAGTGGGCAGTCACAGAGAAAAATAGTGAATTCACTGATGCTAGAGTGTACATTTCCACATCTTTCAAATAGAGGTTCATCTTAGAATTGATAGTGTATAAGCACTATTATTCAGAAGGCAATAACAAGAGGTTCTTGTGTTTACATGCATGAACTGATCAAAAAATCTTCTGTTGACACCTTCTGGTAATATCGGTATCAAAACTTGTATGGGGGGTGTCAGTAAGTTGGAAGATAATCTCACAGAGAGAAGTATAGAGCTCTCTCAAGAAATGTGACATTCCTAAAGCTCCTGATTAGCACAGATGATGATAATGTGGGGAAAATTATGGTCAAGATAAGTTGAAAAGCTATTCAGAGGAGTTTGACTCTGAATGGGAAAAATGTTAGGAATAACTTTATCAGTACATGTTGCTTATATTTTCCATCTCGTGATCATAATTGTGATAGAAGACAAATATACACATTTATACACATTTTAAAGTGTTTTTAATAAACTCTTTCAATAAATAAGATAAAATTCTAAGTGGCAAGAAATAACTGTGCTGTAGTTTTCAGTGATTTTATTCCTTCCTTGTGATGTACACAATAACGATGAATCCTTCAGTTGATATAGTTTTGCAATTACTTAGAAAAAGCTGTCAATATTAGCCCATACTGACTTAGTGGCTACTATAGATCTGATATTAGCCACACACTTTATATATCATGAGTTTGTTCAATCTTTCCATCTCAAAAAGGTAGACACTAATATCATTCCAAAGTTTCATTTCTGAATCTGAGCTATATTACTACCAGAAATGAATGGAAGAATCTTGAGCACGACTCATTCTGTCTCGAGTTTTTCATCAACTATGCTAGAAGATCTTTTCTCTTTTATGGTAAATATTGATACTTTCTGAGTCTAGTTTCTCAGTCTCCCCCAATGTCATGAAATTATTTTCCTAAAGTAGGTTCTAGATACTCTATTAAATTGTTTTCATTTTCCTAATGTACGTTCTAGATACTGTATTAAATTGTTTTCATTTTTTTTATTTTACTTTTAAAAAATTTTATTGGAGTATAGTTGATTTACAATGTTGTGTTAGTTTCAGGTGTTACAGCAAAGTGAATCTGTTATGCATATATCCACTCTTTATTAGATTCTTTTCCCATATAGGCCATTACAGAGTATTGAGTAGACGTCCTTGTGCTATACAGAATGTCCTTATTAGTTTAAATTGTTTTTATATTTTAGGTCTATATTGTACATGGAATTCATTTTGTGTGAAATATAAGGTTAAAGATCAGAATTTATTTCCCTTTGTGGCTATTCAATCTATTAGAAAGTTTACTGAAAAATCCATTTTCCCACATCAATCTTTCTTATAAATGATTTGCTGTTATATGCATGTGTTCATTTTTGATCTCTCTTTTCTTTTATTCATTGATTTATTTTTCTATCTTTGTGCAAATACCACATTGAGAAAGTCAGACCATATTCTGATTCTTTTCTACTCCCCTTCGTGGAGGAGGCCCAGCTCAGCTACGGCACCAAGGATTTCCTCCTAGAGTGAGAAATCCACAGCCCCTCCTGTTATTTCTCCTGCTGCCTACTGCTGAGCCCTGTTCTCAGCAATGAAATCTGTACAGACAGACTCAAAAATCAGTTTTCATCAGAGGCACCAATCTAAAAATTCCTGGTGTGTATTTGAAAGTTCTGGTTTGTATCAGACTAAATCATACAGTGTTGCTTTAGCAGTCTGTCCCCTTCCCCATTACTAGAAAAGGTTTCTAGGAAACCACAATCCAGAGCTAGAAATTACATTGGCAGGGAATATGACTCATGTCTCTGAAATTTGAATTATTCTTTATAAGCTGCAACCAGTATAATCGTGGGCCATATGGAAGACCCCTTATACTCCCAGACCCTTAATTCACCCCTTATCAAGAATTATTCCTCATTTCCTGGTAAACTGAAGGACTTCACCACCAGATATTTTTATGAGGGTCCCAAATTCCAATGCTGTGACCTACACATAGAGGGAGAATCTAGGGTCTGAGTACACACGCATTTACGTTGGGCCTTTTTTGATATAATTCCACAGAGGAAGGATAGAAAACAGCCCCCAAGACCCATGAGATTACTGAAGGGGGAAGGGATCAGCAAGGGCAAGAGAACTAGAGGTTCTGCCTCCTAGACACAGCCATCCAATCTTCTCCTTACACAGTGGAAGTTTGTGCACAAGTGCACAGCTCCCTACATTGTGCTTATGCTACATAAATACTTATGTACCTATAGAAGTACTTATGCTCCACGAAGCTCCCTCTAAGTTCTAAAATCAGAAGTGGGCCCCAAGTGCCACCTCCTAGTTTGCATTCAGCACCTCCATCCCAGGAAGAGAATCTACACAGTTAAGAGCCCAGATACCTCATGCTCTAAGAAAACTCAATTTCACGTGGCTGGGACAAGGTGTGGTCACATCTCATGCCTATCCAAGTGCTTTAATCCTGAGCTTTGCCACAGGATCTCTGGGAACTAGAGATGTGGAGGGAAGGCACCAATTCTGTCTCTAAGCAGAGTGGACTGCCAAAGTCACTGTCAGTGTCACCTCATTTTCATAAGGGCATGGGTACCACCAAGCTTTTATTTAGAATGTGTTGTTTCCCTCCACATCACAACCATGGACCCTTATATTACACCCCACACCCCAAATCATCACAAATATGTATTTCATTAAATCTAAGAGGTCATTGACTTCAAATGCACCATTATTTGATGCAACGTTAAGAAAAAACACATAGCCAATTAAATAAAGACTCAATTCCAAGATGCTAAGGATTCAAAGATGTTAAAATGTGAAAATGTGCATATTAAAAATAATAAGTATTTCTGAATAAGGCCAGAGTTTGGTGAAGTGGGAAAACAAAATTAGAAAGATGTTTAAGTGAGTAACACTGATAAGAGAGCTAACATTACTGATTAGAAACCAGATGAGATGAATGAATTAATACACAGAAATAAAATGGCAAATCATCTCCCTGAGACCCTAGTCTTCTCTCTGGCCCTGGAAATCCCTTGGTTCACCAGAAGTGTGTGTAGGCATCAGGAACACTCTTCCCAGCCAGCAGTAAGACAGGGTCAGAAGTGAGCTGTGAGGAGCTTTTCAGTTCTGGACCAGAAACTACAAATCACATAATGGAGGAGGGGCAAGGGGCTGTGTGTCCACAGATCAGAGCATCACTGGACTGCATGCCATTGAAGGGGGGGTTCATATGGCCCTTTCTCCCAAGCTCCCAAGTTACAAGCTTCCTCCTTTCCTTTGAGAAATGTTGTGGGTGTAGGTGCCATGGAGAGTCACAGGAGGCCCCATGAACATCAAGCAGACACCAGAAAGAGCCTTCTCATCAGAAAGGACTGCAGACTTTTCTCCACATTCTCCTATGCCCCTTCCGCTTGCCTTATACCAGCTCTTTTTCCCCATGGGAAATTATATCAACAAGATTATGAATCTGTAACAGATTTCCCTGGTAGAGGCCATTCCACAGCGTATTCAACCTAGGTCCCCACAGCAGCCTCCTAGACAGAGAGGGATTATGAACATCAGAGCCTGAACATGAAGAGCTGGGCTGGCAGGAGAAATTCTGAGCTGTGCCTCAGGTTTCCTCAGGCACAGTTGTTCTCTTCAGAAATCCTCTGGTCTCCCCTCTGTCCTTGGAAGTCTTTAGCACACACCTATGGCTGATGCTTCTCTTTCACTTATAAATTCATGAGTTATTAGAGAATTTTCTTTAACTTTAACGCACTGAGGCAACTCTGGAGCCCTTTCCTAATAGCTCCAAGTTACAATGTGGAAGGGTCATAGATGGCAGAAAAGGGAAATTTCCAAGAAGTTATCCTGATGATTGTTACCACAATAAAAGGTCAAAACACAGATCTTGAGAAACTGTGGACTCGGAAAAAAGGAGGGGCAGGTAGGGGGAGAAAATTAAACATACCACATTCAACATCCATTACTCTTTTCTGCAGGGAGCCAAGGCCAGGGAGCAGGCATCAAGAAGGTGTCACAAAGAGCCAAGAAAAAAGCCTCCATATGGTCTGTCCCAGCTTAGAGAAGTTCAAGAGTGTTACAGAGACACAGTTTGCACTGAGACACCTGCACACCAGCCATACCAAAGGTCTCAATTAAAAACAATCCTGGCTCTGGTTTTGAACATTATTCTCCATATGAGGCTCAACATCCACACCATCTTGTCCATACCCCACAACTAAAATGTACTTCAAGGAAAAAGAAGCCTGGAATCAGGAATTAAGATAGATGGGAAACCAGGTCATATTTGAAGTCAAAAGAGCTCCAGAACAGAAAAACTATCCACACAACCTTCTGGAAACTTCCTTATACTCAAAGACATTTGTTCCCCTACAACCTTATTTCAATACACATGTATCCAAATTTAGTTTTTCACTCATTATACACTATCAATGTGGATCCTCCAGGCCTTCCCCAGACAATATCTGACAAGAACATGTGAGCAAGCAGGGGACCACTGATCTGAGGGTAGAGTCCTAGCCAGCCCTACTTGTTTTCTCTCCCTGGTGATGGTAAAGAAACAGAAGTAGTGAACTTAGGGAGGAGAGGAAGGCAAGGTGGCGCATTCTCTACCTTTCTGCTCCTCAAGTCAGACCCAGAGAGTACAAACGGGAAACACAGAAGCAAAGTGGGTTCTCAGTTAAGACTGCAACAAAACCTTGGCCAGCACAGAAGACTACCAGCTGTCTCTTTCACCTCTCAACTGCCTGCCACTGGCTCAGGAAATGAGTCTATAGAATTATAAAGCTACAGAATTAGTCTATAAATGAATCAACTTAGAATACCAATTTCAAAGGATCTAAATACTCTGGGATCAAATTACAAATATGTCTCAGCACCACCTACCACCTCACAGATGAAGCTTCTAGGGGTCCGAGACCCAGAATTAGAACTGCACAAAGCACGGGCACCAGGTAGCAGCCACAAAGAGAGATGTGCCAGTGAGGTCCTATTCTTTCTCATTCAGTGCTTAGGAAATGTGTTGGCTACACCAGACTCTTAATTAAACCTCTTTACTTTTTAAGCTATGTCTATCATCTATATTGATTGAGAGAGATGAATGGTCAAATAGGGAGAAAATAGCAAAGTGAAAAAAAGAATCTCGCTTCTCTCCATTTTCCTAAACTTCCCACATACGCTATGAGCACAAGCACAGTCACCATGGAAACCAGCATGGGGAAAGATGCAGCTTTGCACTGAAAACAGAGAGCAGAAAGACCCCTTGCCCTCACTGAGTAAGAGGACATCATGACTGAGCCTTAGAGAGCTGTATTTTTCATTTGCTTCTCTCTCAAGTTTGGATCCATCCACAGCCCATCTCATGCACTGGACAATGCATCCAAACCAGCTGGTGAGCCTTGGGAAACAGATTTCTGAGCCCCACCTCCATATTTTCTAGTTCAGTAGGTCTGGGTTACAGTAACCTGTTTTAACTCCAGGCTTAACTACTGGTCAAATCCTATTCTCCTTTTCTCTCTAGTTTCTAACTAGTTCTTCAGTGCCCACACTGGGGATGTCATATCTCCAAGGGATCTAGAAAGACTTTCTGAATCATAGTCACAATGGAAGAGGTAGGAGTTGGAGGAAGGGGTTTGGAGGAAGGGATGATGGGTGGTAAAGCCACACTGAAATTTGACCAAGGAGGGACTCTGTACAGAAGGGCAAAATAGCACAGAATGAGATCAGGGGACTGTACTTAAAGGAGGAGGAGGTTCTCTGAGCAGTGTGCCAATATAAGGTCACAAACCACCCAAGTTTCACTGTGCACCAAGCTCCAAACAGGGTGAACAGATGCCATGGGGATTCTAGAGGAAGGAGAGCCCAATTACCCATATCTCCCTAATCCACTTGTTGCCAGAGTATGGCAATATTGGCCTAGACAACACAATTCTCAGAAGACAGCCATTTAAAGCATGCACACATGCATTAGACCAACATCTGAAGCCAGATTTCAAGGTCACATTCCCACCCTGTGGCAAGAAAAGGACTCTGGGGATTAGAAGCCTGAAAGGAGGAATGTAGCTGACCAGGCACACAGCTCATATTTCTGTATCCGGGACTGTTAGTTCTCCCTATTCAGGCTTCATGAAGCCCCCTTCCACCCTGGGCAGTCCCATATGAAACTCCTCGCACAGGTTCACCCAAAATATTAAATAGGAATAATTCAAATAACTCCACATTTCTTCTTTATTCAGTATTTGCAATGTGTACCCCATAGCTCATTCTAAACTGTAACACCCCAGAATTGGGTATAGCCAGCACTTTTAGCACTGAGTGAGAGTATTGCTGAAGTGACAGGTCATGAAATAACTATGCGCAATCTGGGGAGCCCAAAGGAATATTCTGCAGGGAGATGCAGATAATACAGTTCTGTGGATGGAAACAAGGGGATAAGAAATGGATCTGACAAATTCCTAGAGTCATAAACCTACCAAGACTGAATCATGAATAGAAAATCTGAACAGACCAATAATAAATAAAGTAATTCAATCAGTAACCAAAACCTCCCAACAAGGAAAAGTTCAGACCAGATGACTTCATGGGTGAATTCTACCAAACATTTAGAGAATTAACACCAATCCTTCCCAAACTCTTCCAAAAAACTGAAGTGGAAGAGCTACTCCCAAACTCATTTCATGAGGCCAGCATTATCTTGATATCAAAGTCAGATAAGAGCACTACAAGGAAAGAAAATTACAGGCTAATGTTCCTGAAGAATGTAGCTACAAAAATTCTCAACAAAATACAGTTGACCCTTGAGCAATGCATGGGTCAGGGCACCAACTCCTAACACAATTGAAAATCCACATATAACTTTGCAGTCGGCCTTCCATATCTGTGGTTCTGCATACATGGATTCAACCAACTGTAGATCGTGTAGTACTATTGCAGTATTTATTGAAAAAAACATGTATAAGTGGACTCACACAGTTCAAAATCATGTTATTCAAGGGTCAACTGTACTAGCAAACTGAATTCAAAAGCACATTAAAATTTTACTATGGTCAAGTGGGATTTATCCCTGACACACAAGGATGGCTCAACATATGCAAATCAATAAATGTGATACACCACATTAATAGAGTAAAATATTAAAATTATATGATCATCTCAATAAATTCAGAAAAAAGCATTGGACAAAACTCAAATCCTTTCATGATACAAGCTCTCAAAAAATTTAGTATAGAGTAAAACTACCTCAACTTAATAAGGCTGTATATGACAAACCCACAGCTAACATCATGTTCAGTGGTGACAGGTTGAAAGCTTTTCCTCTAAGATAAGGACAAACACAAAGATGCCCACTCTCACCATTCCTATTCAGCATAGTACTGTAAGCCCTAGCCAGAGCGATTAGGTAAGAAAAAGAAATAAAAGCAATTCAAATCAGAAAGGAAGAAGTAAAATGGTCTCTCTTTGAAGATCACATGTTTTTGTGTATAGAAAACCCTAAAGACTCCATCCAAAAACTGTTAGAACTAAAATTTTTACACTTAGTAAAGTTTCAGGATAAAAAATCAACATTCAAAAATCAGTTGTGTTTGTATACACTAACAATGACCTATCTGGAAAAGAAGTAAGGAAAAAAATTCCATTTATAATAGCATCAAAAACAATACAATACTCAGGAATAAATTTAATCAAAGAGGTGAAAGATCTATACATTGACAATTTTAGAACATTGATAAGAGACACCAACAAAGAAACACATATATGGAAAGATATTCTGTGCCCCTGGATCAAAAAATTTAATATTGTCAAAATGTCCATACTACCCAAAACCATGGATAGATTCAGTCCAATCCTTAACAAAATTCCAATGGCATTTTTCACAGATATAGGAAAAAATATCCTAAAATCAGTATGGAAACACAAAAGATCTTAAATAACCAAATCAATCTTGAGAAAAAAACAAAGCCAGGGACACCATAGTTCCTGATTTTAAACTATATTACAAAGTTATAGTAATCAAAACAGTACAGTACTGGCATAAAAACAGCCACATAGGCCAATGGAACCCAGAAATAAATTCACACATATCAGGTCAACTAATGTTTGATGCGGGAGCCAATAATACGCTATGCTCAAAGAATAGTCCCTTCAATAATGAAAATGGTCCTGGGAAAACTGGATATTCACATGCAAAATAATGAAAATGAACCCCCAGCTTACACCACTCACAAAAATTACCTTGAAATAGATTAAAGACTTAACATGTAAAACCTGAAACTGCAAAACTCCTAGAAGAATACATTGAGAAAAACTCCATGACATCAGTCTTGGCAGTATTATGGATATGCCACCTAAAGCACATGCAACAAAAGCAAAAATCAAGTGGGACTATATCAAACTAAAAAGAGTCTGCACAGCAAAAAAAAGAAAAATCAACAACAACAAATCGTACAAAATAGGGAAAATACTTGCAACCAATCTACCTGAGAAGGGGTTAATATGCCAAATATGGGAGCTCTCTGACAGTCCAGTGGTTAGGACTCAGCGCTTCGGCGCTTTCACTGTCATGGCCCATGTTCAATCCCTGGTTGGGGAACTAGATCCTCCAAGCTGTGCAGTGCAGCCAGAAAAAAAGGAGGGATTGATATGCAAAATATATGAGACTCATACAAATCAATAGCAAAAACACCCACGAACAAACAAATAATCCAATTTAAAAATGGGCAGATGATCTAAGTTAACATTTTTCTAAAGAAGACATACATATGGGGCTTCCCTGGTGGCGCAGTGGTTGAGAGTCCGCCTACCGATGCAGGGGACACGGGTTCATGCCCCAGTCCGGGAAGATCCCACATGCCGCGGAGTGGCTGGGCCTGTGAGCCATGGCTGCTGAGCCTGCGCGTCCAGGGCCTGTGCTCCGCAACGTGAGAGGCCACAACAGTGAGAGGCCCGCGTACCGCAAAAAAAAAAAAAAAAAAAGAAGACATACATATGACCACCAGGTATATGAAAAGGTGCTCAACATCACTAATCATTAGGTAAATGCAGATCAAAACCACAATGAGATACCACCATACACCTATTAGAAAGGCTAGTATAAAAATTTAAAAAAGACAAGAGATAAGTGATTATGAGAATGTGGAGAAAACAGAACTTCTAGTACACGGAATGTAAATTGGTAGAGCCATCATAGAAATCAGTATGGAGGTTCCTCTAAAAATTAAAAATAGGACTAGGATATGATCTAACAATCCCACCCCTGGGTATATAGCTAAAGGAAATGAAATCAGTATCTTGAACATATATCTTCACTCCCATGTTCACTGCAGCATTAGTCATGATAGCAATGACAAGGGAAAAAAACTTGTGTCCACCAAAAAATGAATGAACAAAAAAATAAGGAGATCCTGCCATTTGCAACAATATGGATGACACTTGAGAGGATTATGTTAAGTGAAATGACTCAGAGAGAAAAATATAAATACAGTATTAGCTCACTTATACTTGGAATCTAAGAAAGCAAAACTCATAGAAACAGAGAGTAGGTTGGTGGTTGCTATGGGTTGAGTAGTTTGGGGAAATGGGGAGATGTTGGTTAAAGGGTACAAACATCCATTTATAAGATGAACAAGTTCTGGGAATGGTAACTACAGTTAACATTACTGCTCCATATACTTGAAAGTTGCTAAGAGAGTCAACCTTAAGTGTTCTTACCACACACAAAAATATTGTAATTATGTGTGGTGATGGAAGTGTTAACTAAACATATTGTTGTAATCATTTCACAATCTATATGTGTATCAAATAATCACATGGTACATCTTAAACTTACACAATGTTTTATGTCAATTATATCTCAATAAAGCTGGAAAAAATGCATCTCAGTGAGAACATTGCTCATATTTCTCAGATCTGGGAAGAAGTTCCTAAGATTCAGCTTCCTCTATTTGCATAACTAGAAAACCAGCACATCCCTCAATGCTCAATTCATTCAAGTTCTTTAGCTACTGGCTCTTAGGGTAGCACCCACGTCTAAAAACAGGGACCCCCCTCTAGAAACCTCAGAAATCTATCTTATGTCTCAGCAAAGAGTTTGTGGAGACCCCCAAATGGTGGACAAACCAGCATGGAGTTATTTACAGGAATAGGCAGACAGAAGAATGGCAAAAAGCTTCTATTTCCTGCTGTCTCACACCTGCAAATCCCCCATGTTTTCCTTGCACCGGGAAGGGCTACAGACCTGAGGAAGACTCTGTAAGCTCTTCATATGCCACAAGACTCTTAGAAAATTCCTGTCCAAATATGAGTTGCTTCCCAGGACACCCTATGTACCTTTCTCCACCCTCTTGCCCAAACCCCTTGAGGATGCTTTATTGTCAGCACTTAAAAACATGTGTATTCTCAGGGGCCCTTCCCATGTTAAAGAAAACGTCAATGATCTTGGTGAAGCCCACACCCCCCAGCACAGACTTGTCTGCTCTACCCTTTCCAAAGGGTTTGTTGTTATGACCTGTTCTTAGGGACCAAATTTGCATTTATGAATCTCAAAATGTTTCCGCCCAGGGGTCTCAGTGATAAATACCTGAACGTGCTTGGTTGGACAAGGCTGTGTCACCTCACAGCATGTCCTCAGTAGCATAGCATGATGCTCCCAACCCCCTGCCTGGAAAACATTTCCAAGATTTAGCAGCCTGCCCTGGGTAATGAGGCTGACAGCAAATCTGTTCTCATAAATTCCCTAACGACGCTTCACCGCCCCCACCATGGGCTCACGACAGCCACCTAGTTAATCACCCGCCTTCATACAGCCGCATTCAGTAGGCAGAGACGCAGCAGGTATGGGGACAAGGCATCAGCGAGCAAAGTGCGTAAATCTGAGCAGAGTCACGTTTTAGTCCCGACTCCATGGCAACAGAAAGTAGAAAACAGGCAATCAAGGATAATAAGCCCCGTGGGCGGGCGAACCTGTGAGAAAGAGTTAAGCCCCCATCCTTCCTTTCCTCCTTTCTCCGCCCCCATCCCTCTCTGGAATATAAACAAGCCTTAAGCCCCAGTAGAGAGGGCTCCATGACGACTGCCCTCCCTACATCCTGCCTTCCCCTACCAGGGCTAGATACACCACCTTTCTGCAAAACGCCTCCATTTCAAACAATCTGGTGACAATATGGCCACTTCACAACACCCTATCCTGACCATAAGGGGCTTCTGAGGGTCAGCGACCTGGACAATGAGAATGTACCAAGACGATGAGAATGCACAAGAGCAGAAGCTGGGCAGCTGAAAACAGAACAATGTTGTTCTTTCTTTATGCTATTTCCCCACTTTTCCCCCCAATTATATATTTTGAAAAAATGTTAAACCCACAGGAAACTGAAAGGATAGTAAAGTAATCCTCTGTAATAACCTCACCTAACTTCATTAATTGTTAACAGCTTGGCACATTAATAGTCTACCTGTCTGTCTATCCATCTATCTATCTATCCATCTATTTATCTATGTGTTTATGTATCTATGGGTTTGTGTATCTATCTACCTATCTGACATATAGACACATAATTATGATATCACATCTAAAAAAATTAAAATCAATTCAATAATATTTAATATGTAGTCCGTGTTTAAACTCTCTCAGTGTCCCCGAAATATCTTTTACAGCATTTTTTTTTTTTTTGCGGTACATGGGCCTCTCACTGCTGTGGCCTCTCCCGTTGTGGAGCACAGGCCCCGGACGCGCAGGCTCAGTGGCCATGGCTCACGGACCCAGCCGCTCTGCAGCATGTGGGATCCTCCCGGACCGCGGCACGAACCCACGTCCCCTGCATCGGCAGGCAGACTCTCAACCACTGTGCCACCAGGGAAGGCCTTCAGCATTTAAAAATAAAAAAAATTTGGCTTCAGAATGCAAGCAAAGTGCATGCACTGTATTTGGTTGTTCTGTCTCTTTTAAGTTAGCATGATCTCCTCCCTTCCACTAAAGCACACACATTCATGACTTTTCATTTATTTTTTAATGACATTGTTTTTCAAGAGTCCAGGGCAGTTGTCTTGTAGAGTGATCTACATTATGGATTTGTTTGATTTTTTTCCCTCAATATTAAATTTGGGTTGGGTTGCCACACCATCGGGGACACTGGATTTGATTACTGCACATTGTACGGGAACATTTTTCCCCCTTGGGCTGGATAAGTTATCTGTGGGGTAATGCTTTGAGACTACATGACTACGCTGACACTTAAGAGCCTTTCACATGATGATTGTAGCCTTGATAAATTATCCTGCCTGACTCAGTTATTACATTGGGGATTAGCAAATGCTTATTTTCTACTTCTACCACTCCTTCTGTAGTTATTAGCAAAAGAAAGAAGAGCTCCTCCCTAATAACTCTTTTTGTCTATCTATCTGTCCATCTATCCAACTATCTATCATTTACCTATCTCTTTCTCCATTACTCTAAATATTTACTGAGGTAAAATCTAAAAGCTGCATATATTTAAAATGTATAATTTGGTGAGTATTCACATGTGTATACACTCATAAAACCATCACCATAATCAAGATAACATTTTACCACCCTCCAAAATGTCTGTGACCCTTTGTAATCTCACCTTCCTCACTCTAACCTCTTCAATAGGCAACCACTGATATGCTTTCTTTCTTGTAGATTAGATTTCACTTTTTGGAGTTTTGTATACAAAATAATTCTCTTTAAAATGTGCTCATTTTTGTCTGTCTTTTTAACTTAGCATAATGACTTTGAGATTCTTCTATAATGTATATATCAACAAATTATTCCTTTTGGTCCTTTTTATTGCTGTATAGTATTCCATTGTCTCCTAAATTTTTTAAATTCAAAATGATCTTAGATTCATGGAACAATTGTAAAGATAGTATGAACAACTTCTGTATATACTTTAGCCAGCTTCCCCTAATGTTAACATTGTATATATCATAAACCATTTATCAAAACTAAGGTATTAGATCCTTTGCCCATTATTTAATCTTTTTTTTTGCTATTGTATTGAGTTCTTTATATGTTTTCAGTATTACCCCTTATCAAACATATGGTTTGCAAATATTTTCTCCCACTCCATAGGTTGTTTATTTATTTTGTTAATTGTTTCCTCAAAGAAACATACAGGGGCCAACAGGTATATGCTCAACATTACTAATCATCAGATAAACGCAGATCCAAACCAAAATGACATATCACCCCACACCTGTTAGAATGACTATTATCAAAAAGACAAGAAACAACAAGTGTTTTTGAGAACATGGATAACTGCACTGTTGGTGGGGATATAAATTTGTACAGCCATTATGGAACTCAGTATGGACATTAAAAATTAAAAAAATGGAACTACTCTATGATCCAACAATCCCACTTCTGGATGTATATGCAAACAAAATGAAATCAGTATCTGGAAGAGGTATCTGCACTCCCATCTTCATTGCAGTGTTAGTCACAATAGCCAAGATATGGTAATCATTTAGACACTTAGATTGATTATCTTAGACACCCAGCTTGATTGACAGATACACTGATTGACACAGACACTTAGATTTGTTCATCCATGTTGTCACAAATGCCAGGATTTTCTTCTGTTTTAAGGCTGAATAGTATTCCATAGTGTGTGTATGTGGTTGTGTATACAATGGAATACTACTATTCAGCCTTAAAAAAGAAGGACATCTGCTGTATGTGACAACACGGAGAAACCTAGAAGACATTAAGCTAAGTGGAATAAGCCAGAGACAAAAAGACACATGCTGTTTGATCTCACTTACATGTAGAATCTTAAAAAGTCAAACTCATAAATGCAAGGAGTAGAATGGTTATTGCCAGGGACTGGGGCATGGGGGAAATGGGAAATATTGATCAAAGAGTATAAAGTTTCAGTTAAGCAGGATAAGTTCTTCAGATGTAATGAACAGCATGGCAACTATGGTTAATAATACTGAATTGTACACTTGAAATTTACTGAGAGTATACCTTAAGTGTCATCAACACACACAGAACATTAGTAACTGTGTGAGGAGATGGATATGCTAATTAGCTTGATTGTGGTCATCATTTCACAATGGATATTATATTAAAACATCACATTGTACATCTTAAAATATATACTTTTTACTTGTCAATTATAGCTCAATAAAGCTGGGAAAGACTCAAGACATTTGCATTGGTACAGAATATTAACTAAACTAGTCTTAATCCAGATGAGACAAGTTTTTGCTTTAATGACATTTTTCCTGTTCCAGTATTCTGTTCCTGTATACCATGTTGTGTTTGTCCATAATGTCTCCTCCAACCAGTGAGTGTCTCTCAGTTTTTCTTTGTTTTTCATGACCTTGGCACTTTTGAAGAGTACAGTATGTGTCAGGTATTTTGTAGACTGTCCTTCAGTTTGAGTCTATCTGATGTTTTCTTATTATTAAGCTATGGTTGCAGGTTTTGGAGGTAAATACCACAGAAGTGAAGTTCCTTTTGCATCAAATCACATCTGGGGATACATGATTTCAACATGACCTATTTCTGGTGACATTAACCTTAATAACTTGGTAAAGGTGGTATCCGTTATTTTTCTCCACTGTAAAGTTACTATTTTTCACTTTCCATAATCCTCAGAAGCAAGTTACTAAGCCCACACTCAGGGGAGGGGAATTAAGCTATACCTCCTGGAGGAGTGAATATCTACATCTATACTTTGGAATTCTTTTGTAAAGAACTCCTCTACTGTTTGTTTGTGCAATCATTTATTTTAAAGTATAGGTAAGGACTCATAGGTATTTATTTTATTATTTTCCAAAACTATTCTTATTTTGTTGTTCAAATTGTTCCAGCTTTGTTTAGCTATTGGGAGCTTTTTCAGTCTATTTCTGTGTCCTTGTGTCATGCCCCATGTTGGGCTTTGTTTTTCATTTCGTTATTGTCTGGCATTGTGAGATGTTTTAGGTTCACACTATATTTTTGATGTCCCGGGCTTAGAGTCACCCAAAGACCTGGTTCTTTTACTGGAGAGTAGTATCTAGAAACTAACATCAGGGCATTCTATGCACTCATTGCTACTAGGGTGTTGCTGCTTCTAGGTCCTATTAGTGGTCAGAAAGAAAATACAATGTATGCCTATGCTTCACTCAGTTTTATACTAGAAAATGTTAGTCCCACCAAGCTCTTAGCTTTCCTTCAGGAAACTCCATTCATTTGGTTATTCCATATCTTAAGCTATAGACTAACAGAGATTTCCCTTCACACCATAACCAGAGATAGCAATATTATACCTTAAAATGAATTCCTCATGGTTACATACAGGCAGATTAAGAAGGGGAATTGTGTAACTTACACGCAGCCAAATGTGAGAGCCTGTGTTGTGAAAAAAATACAACATGGCTGATGCAAGAGGGATGAATGGTCAGGCAGGTCCCCCAGCTTCTCCAGCCCACCCCCCAAAAAATCTTCTCCATATATGCTGTGAAAACAGCATGGCTATAATTAAGACCCATCACACAGGGCATGGAGTACAGTGTGGGTGTTCCGGTAAAATCCTGGCTTGTCATGTTTTTCTCTCACCTCATAATCCCAGAGGAGATCATGATTACCCCCTGTGATTCTCAGGAACAAAATATGAAAAACTGGGGATGCGAATCCCAAATGTCTCTAAACAGAAAATATTTGGAATATTTGGGCCTTTCCACATACATGGCACACAGTGTGTCCTCACTATTTCATTTATGCTTTTTAGTTCCCAAGTTTCATGCAACTTGAAGGCCAAGAGGGAGGGATGCTGATAGCATAGGAGACAGGGTACTTTCTGGGATTTATCAGGCAATGATATTTTCTTTGCTCAGTCATCCTGATGTACAAATCTAACACCTTTAATATGCACCTCTGAAACTACAGTTGCTATCCATTCCAGAGCTCATATTCTAAAATATCATGGAGTCTGTACACTTTGAACTTACATCTGGGATATGCAGAACCCCACACAAAGTCCTAGACCAAGAAGCTGTATGTCACTAGGAAAGCAGGTACAAGACAGTTATTATGGATAGGTGGACCAACCTCAGCAAGCATATGCACAATGGGAAAAAAAATCCAGAAACCATGAGCTTTGGGTATGCATGGGGGGGGTGCTAACTGATGTGGGGAAGAAAATAGCAAGACAAACAACCTTACTCACCGCCCCTCCCATACTCTGATCTGTGAGAAAGGCACAGGTTTAATGAAGAAGCTGGAGGGACAGAAAAGAACCTGCTGGTGGAAGATGTTGTCATCTAGCAGAAAGGACTGCTTCTCCCACCACGTGCCCTTACCTTGTTGGAAATCTCCACCTCTATTCTCTGAGAGGCCCAACCTGCTTAACTTTACAATGGGCAGCACCACATCTCCCCAGACACCAGCTCACACACAACCACTTCTGTCAGCATGGCTTCTCCCCACTTCAGTCCAAACAGGCCAGACTGAACCTGGGGTGAGGGGAGCAGCTGGCAAGGGCACAGCTCATGGTTCTGAGATCAGGAAGGCCATTCCTTAGGTGCTGCTGTTTGGGCCATTTGGCCACCAGGAACCCTTCTGGCTCTCTTAGCTCTTACCTCAACCCTGGTCAACTTTCACAGGATTTTCCATTCCTTGTCTTAAATAGATCATGGGCAGCTGTTCTTGTCATTTTATCCTCCATGTTGCTTAACCCCTTGCCAAGCCTCATTCTCCTTGTTGCTTTAGACACTCTGAGGAATAGCAGAGCAAGCTGGGTGAGAACAGAGCCAGCCTCAAACCCTGATTCTGACTCTTATTACCTGTGTGACTCTGTGTAAATCATTTAACCTTTCTGTGCTGTTATCTCAGTGTAAAGTGGGAAAGTAATAATAGCACTGATGCCATAGTGTTCTAATGATGTTTAAATGAATTAATTGTACAAAGTCCTGAGAACAGTACCATGCACCTCAGAACTGTTATGGAAGTGTTGGGCACCTACTAAAACCTGTCGTTGCTCACCAGTCTCTCTGAAATCCCAGTGCTACCCAGTACAGGACAGGGAGGAGGTCTGATACTGCAGATTAATGTGTTCAGGCCAAGGAGGGGCTAATCACAAAACCAGAAGATACCATCCAAAAGAAACAGAATATTTCCCCAGGGTTGTGCAAATACATATTTTGAAGACCCTGCCTCTCCTGTAAGTTCTCACAAATAATCATGTGAAACTGCAGGCCGACACCTAAGTGATAAATTGTCAGGGCTCTGTTTATAATTTCTTCAAGCAACAACCCCAAATTTGGTTCCAAATCTTAGCTCTCAAGAACACCTTTAGTTGCAAAGAGCATGATAAGAAAGAGGAAGAGATGAAGATAAAGATTTTTGTGAATGAAGCTGACAGGGGACACTTTCAGCCCCCTATTCATGATTCCATAATGCCTTCACCTACAAAACTCCTATATGGCCATGAGTACACCTGAGGTCACAAATATAGTAAAGACTGCTGTGCTGACCCATAAACATTGTTCCATTTCCAGTAAGACCTCTCATGTCCCAGAGCATTGCCTATCCCAACCTCTACACTGCTACTTGTTATTGTCTGACACTCACCTTTGTCCTTAACTAACTAACTAAACAAAAAGAACAAAACTGTAAGTATATTTTCAATTACATTTCTTATATTGAAATGTTAAATATTTTAGTCTCACTATGTTAATATTTTGGTCCCTTTGGTCAAAGGTACTATCTTTTGTGCCTCACAGTAACTTTCACACACACACACGCACACATGCACACACACACATTACTTTTAAGGGAAAAATCTTAACAAATAAGTTGCCTTTATTCATGATTGTTTTGACTGTATAACCAAACATAGGTGTGGTAAAATCATGAGATTTCTCAATTTTATTCCAGGGCAGTAGAGAGTATAAACTTATCCAGCAAAGCAGGATAAACAAAAAAAGAATATTTCCACGTGTTGTAATGGTCCAAACAACAAGTTAAGGATTGAAGAATTAAATTGTAAACACCATTTGAGGCCTGAATATTTAGTTTTTTAGTCCTCCCTTTCTTTTTCCCATTTAATTATGGAAAATTTCAAACCACAATGTTGAAAGAATTATGTACCCACCACCTAGATTCTACAATTAATATTTATTATATTTGTTCTAGCAAATATCTCTCCGTATATCCATTCCTACATTCAACCCATCTTATTTTTAGGCACTTCAAGGTAAATTGCAGAAGTCAGTACATATCACCCTTATACATATTAATAAGATGACAATATTTACTTTCTAAGATACAACCTAAATATAGTGAAATGCACAACTCCTAAGTGATGAGTTTTGACAAATGGGTGAACAAAAGGACCTCAAAACCCTATCAAGGCTTCCCTGGTGGCATGGTGTTTAAGAATCCACCTGCCAATGTAGGGGACACGGGTTCAATCCCTGGGCCAGGAAGATCCCACGTGCTGTGGAGCAATTCTTCCCAGTCAATTCAAAGCAACAAATCATCTGATTTTTCGGAACAACATGATTTTGCCTGTTCTTGAAAATCATATAAATGTAATCAAACTGCATGCACTATGTTATGATAGATTACTGTTCATCAGCATAATGTTTTTGAGGTTTTCCCACATTGTTGCATATATCAGTGATTCATTCCTTTTTGTTGCTGAGTAGTATTTCATTGTATACCAAAGTTTGGGCATTGTGGCTGTTTCCAGGTGTTTGCTGTCATGCATAAAAGGCATGAAGATTCACAGACCTAAAGTCAGAAAGGGGTGTGGGGTTTTGTCACCAAAGTTCCTAATTATGACATCTCTAATTTTGTTGATTTTGACAAGATGGGTGGTGGGAAAACCCTGTGTAATTTGGACATAGAGAGACAGGTTATCTGAAAAGTGGATTATATGTGGAAGTGAAGTGTTAAGGATACATTTTCTCAGATTTTGCTCCTGATAACAAAGCTGGTGACACCCCCCAAGGAAATGGAATATATGTCAGGTTCCTGTTTAAGAAATATTTGCTGACTGCAAAATCATGACGTTATTCTCATGTTTTATTTTGTAAAGGTTTTTATACTTCACCACTCATGTGTAGATCTGAAAGCCTTCAATAGTTGATCATTTTGTATGGTATAAGGTAGGGACCAAGATGCAACTCTCTCTCTCTCTCTTTCTCTGCATATCTGTCTATCTGTCTGTCTATCTATCTATCTACCTATTTTCTCCATACTGATCTAGGAAAATTTTTGAAAAGACTATTTCCTACTGCTTTACAGTATAATTGTGTCATAGCTCTGGTGGCCATATATAGGTGGACCTGTGTCTGTATTCTCTATTTTGTGCCATTGATCTGTTAATTTGGTACCATTAATGCACTGTACTTTGTGTTGTATCCAGCCTTGTATCTGGTAGTGTAATTCCTCCAACTTTGTGTTTTTTCTTCAAATTCCTTTTTCTTTTCTTTGGTCTTCATATTTCTATATAAATTTTGGAAGAAGCTTGTCACTTTCTGAAACAAATGCTAGAATTTTTATTAGGTTTGCACTGAAAGTACAGACAGTTCAAGGTGAACTGGCATATTTACAATATTGAGTCTTCCAATGTATGACTATAGCATTGTCTTCCATTTTTTATGTTTATAATTTGCATATAAGAATCCTAAGTATTTGGTTTTTATGCTATTGTAAATTTTCAGCTATTCTAAGTGAATTATTATTTCTAGTTTCTGGTTACATTTACCCTAGGTGAGTGTGTGTTTGTGTCTTGTTAATCCTGGTAGGAAGAGTTTCTTCTTAGATTTTTGGCTAGTTTGTTTTCCAACCTCACATTCCAGTGAATTCCCCCAAAAAATCATGATGCTGATTTAATCAGGCTCTTTTGGACTTTAAGTGCAGGAGTTATATAAGCTCAATGCAATCTTTGTATTTTCATTTGAGTAATTAGTCCATTTATATTTTATAAACTACTGTTATATTTAGGTTTCACTTGGTTTATATTTCTTGTCCCCTCTCTTGAATATTTAATTTAAAAACAATAAAATAGTTTAGTCATTCATTTTTAATCTCTAGAATTATTATTTATGTATTATTTTATTATCATTATTGACCATCTAATGGGTTACAGTATGCTCTTTTAGCTTAATAAATACTAACGTGAATTGCTAATTTTGTCACCTTGCCGGTGATGATAGAAACATGGAATACTTTAGTTTTCTCTCCTTTGCATTATCAGTGACTTGCATTTTATTTCTACTTATATTTTGAACCCTATAAGATCTTAATATCATTGTTTTCACACCAATATCCACTTATATTTAACGACCTATTTAGCCTGTCTTTTGTCCTTCTTACCTTCCTCTATTTCTAATGTTTCTCTTAGGGATTATTCTACCAGAAGAAGTTCTTTTGATTGTTCTTTTAGGGCAGGTATGTTGGCAAAATTTATCTGAAAACATATTAATTTTCCCTTAATTTTAAAGGGTATTTTCATGGAATATAGAATTCTTGGTCAGCAGTTATTTCCTTTTTACTTATGAGAAGATATTCCATTGTTTTCTGGCTTCAGTTATTTCTGTTTGGAAATCTGTTTTATTGTTACTTCTTTAGACATAATGTATCTGTTTTTCTCTGGCTTCTTTCAAAATTTTCCTCATTAAATTGGTATTCACTGCTTTTACTAAGTGTGCCATAAGCACGGTTTTCTTTGTATTTATCCTGTTTGATTTTCACTGGAATTTTTAAATTTGTTGATTGATATTTTCATTAATTTTGGAAAATTCTCAGGCATTACCTCTTCAAATATTACTTTGGCCCCCATTTCTCTCTTTTCTACTTTGTAGATTCTGATTACAAATGAGTTAGATATTTTTACTGTGTTCTTGATGTCTTAAATATAATTTTTCAATTATTTATTCTCTGTAACTATCTGTGTATATTTGCTATTGGTCCATCTTCCTATTTCTTATTCAATCACTCAAGCTGTTCTACTATATATGGAGTTCTTAATTTTAGCTATTGTACCTTTTTTTCTCTAATTTTATTTGAGTATTTTATGTATCCTTTACCTTTGAAAACTTCTCATATTTTCAACTCATTTTACATGTTCTCCATTTTCATAAACATATTAATGAAAATTAGAACTGAAAATATCAACTTACCATGTTCTGCAACACCTGTGGAAAATTTTTTCACCAGTTTAAAATATATGTCCATTTAAGGTGTCAATTATTTCAAAACTACAGCTATAAGTACATTTCACAAAGTACAGCCATAGTAAGATAGGCTCAAGGATGTATTATACAACACAGGGAATATAGAAACTATTTTGTAAAAACTGAACATGGAAGACAAGATCCAGCCTCATCCACCAGAACACAGGCACTAGTCCCCTCCACCAGGAAGCCTTACACAACCCACTTAACCAACTTTAGCCACTGGGGACAGACACCAAAAACAACAGGAACTACAAACCTGCAGCCTGTGAAAAGGAGACCCCAAACACAGTAAGATAAGCAAAATGAGAAGACAGAAAAACACACAGTGGATGAAGGAGCAAGGTAAAAACCCACCAGACCCAACAAATGAAGAGGAACTAGGCAGTTAACCTGAAAAAGAATTCAGGATAATGTTAGTAAAGATGATACAAAATCTTGGAAAACTGTACATGGAAAATAACCTTTAAAAATTGTATATCCATAAATAAATAAATAAACTACATCTATAATAATGTTTGACATAATATTATGGAATAATGACATAAGTAGCATTTTCCATATATATATATATTTCCAAAATACCAGAGAATGATGTTTGTGACAGATATGGCTAAGAAATAGACTATATTGTTTGAATGCATATCAAGAGTAATATGCTAGTGTAATTTTTTCAGTGTTCAGAAAAATCATTTTAAAAGGATACCAGAATGGGTTAATTCAAGATATTGTTTCTCCAAATTGGCAAGTTAAAATAAACTTTATGAGACTGTGATCTCAGCTAACACCTTCCTGGAGACAATCCCACTTGTTTTTCAGGAGACAGGCAAGGCTGTCTGTGGGCAGAAAGAATGTTCACAGTGCAAACAAAAAGCTGTGTGGACTCCAGACAGACTCAGGAGCTCTCCTTTGCCCCTTACCCCTACATGCCCTCCATGTACCTGTTTCAAAACTTTGTTCTCTCTATCCAAATATGAACAAATAGACCTGAACATTGCTTTGCATGAAGGACCACTTTTAAAAAGAAACCCTGACCCCAGTTTTACATGTTTTGGCTTGTAAAAGTGTGAATCACATAACATGTCCTCAGCAGCTGCCCCATCCTGAAGCCAGAAAAATGCTTCTAGGAATGAGTACATGGGATGAAGACACAGCTTGTATTGTGAGGTCTGTGCTCTTCATAAGGCATAAGCGTTTTCTTCATGAGAATTTGCTAATGTTTCCTTATTTTTCACAACTGTTAGCCTACTCTATATACAATTCCATATTTCATGAATTACTTAAATCACTGATTTTCAGAATATTTTTGTGAGAAACATAGGCACCTTCGTCAGAAATCAGTTTAATCCGTTTCAAAGCCTGGTGACTACAATGCATGTCGACAGGAAAACAGGTGGTAAACGTTGAGCCATATTTTGCTCTATCTCCATAGCAACAGTATAGAAAAAGGTCTATTAGGGTACATCAATTCCAGAAAGGAGGGAAAGGCAATGAGATGCTCCTTCTTTTTTTCCATGCATCCCCAGTCTCATTCCTCCCCTTTTCCTTTAGAAAAATAAAATAAAATAAAGAAGTGGGGAATACAGGTGCAAAGAAATCTATTTATTACACCAATAATATCATGTAGGTTCTGTGGAGATATATCATGAACAGGCACTTCCTCCTTGTCTCCCTCTCCCATGGCAGCAGACTGTATTATTGGTACCACTTAGACGCCCACTTTCCTATCAGAATATTTTGTTGCCCCATCCAATGTGTAGGCATGTGACTTGCTCTTGGAATGTGAGCAGAAGTGAGGGCTGTCACACCCAAGCATCAGCCTGAGAGCCATCATGGGCTCCTGTGATTGCTTTTGTTCCTCTTGCCATCAGAAAGGCAAGTCCTTCATCCTGGGTCCCAGAATAAAGACATGCAGGGAACTGCACTATTCATGTGAACCAGAAAATAATGTTTGTCAGGGAAGAAAGCGGGGTGGGGAGGAGGGATAAATTAGGAGATTGGGATTGACATATACACACTACCATATATAAAATAGATAACTAATAAGGGCCTACTGTATAGCACAGGGAACTCTTCTCAATAGTCTGTAATGACCTATATGGAAAAAGAATGTAAAAAAGAGTGGATAAAACTCTTAGAGGAAAACATAGGCAGAATGCTCTATGACATAAATCACAGCAAGGTCCTTTTGGACCCACCTCCTAGAGAAATGGAAATAAAAACAAAAGTAAACAAATGGGACCTAATGAAACTTCAAAGCTTTTGCAAAACAAAGGAAACCATAAACAAGATGAAAAGACAACCCTCAGAATGGGAAAAAATATTTGTAAATGAAGCAACTAACAAAGAATTAATCTCCAAAATTTACATGCAGCTCATGCAGCACAATAACAAAAAAGACGCAGCCCAATCCAAAAATGGGCAGAAGACGTAAGTAGACATTTCTCCAAAGAAGATATACAGATTGCCAACGAACACATGAAAGAATGCTCAACATCATTAATCATTAGAGAAATGCCAATCAAAACTACAATGAGATATCATCTCACACAGGTCAGAGTGGCCATCATAAAAAAATCTAGAAACAATAAAGGCTGGAGAGGGTGTGGAGAAAGGGAACACTCTTGCACTGTTGGTGGGAATGTAAATTGATACAGCCACTATGGAGAACAGTATGGAAGTTCTTTAAAAAACTATAAATAGAACTACCATACAACCCAGCAATCCCACTACTGGGCATATACCCTGAGAAAACCATAATTCAAAAAGAGTCATGTACCAAAATGTTCATTGCAGCTCTATTTACAATAGCCAGGACATGGAAGCAACCTAATTGTCCATCAACAGATGAATGGATAAAGAAGATGTGGCACATATGTACAATGGAATATTACTCAGCCATAAAAAGAAATGAAATTGAGTTATTTGTACTGAGGTGGATGGACATAGAGTCTGTCATACAGAGTGAAGTCAGAAAGAGAAAAACAAATACCATATGCTAACACACATATATGGAATCTAAGAAAAAAAAAAGGTCATGAAGTACCTAGGGGTAAGATGGGAAAAAAGCCACAGACCTACTAGAACAGGGACTTGAGGATATGGAGAGGGGGAAGGGTAAGTTTTGACAAAGTGAGAGAGTGGCATGGACATATATACACTACCAAACGTAAAATAGATAGCTAGTGCGAAGCAGCCACATAGCACAGGGAGATCAGCTAGGTGGTTTGTGACCACCTAGAGGGGTGGAATAAGGAGGGTGGGAGGGAGGGAGATGCAAGAGGGAAGAGATATCGGAACATATGTATATGTATAACTGATTCACTTTGTTATAAAGTAGAAACTAACACACCAGTGTAAAGCAATTATACTCCAATAAAGATGTTAAAAAAAAGAGTGGATATATGTATATGTATAACTGATTCACTTTGCTGTACAGCAGAAACTAACACAACATTGTAAATCAACTATATTCCAATAAAAATTTTAAAAATAAAAAAAATTAATAAAATATTTGTAATTATGAATACCAGAGATGTTTAGCTCATTTCTCACCATAACAATACTTAGTGAAAACTAAATGAACAAATGAATCCACCAGTTATGAGGTGCCACCAGAACAAAAAACTAAAATATTTATAACAGTTCCTGAGAAGAGTTAGTATAAAGTGGTTATTGATGCCTAGAAAATACAGTGACCCATGTTTTTATTGAAAAAACATTTGTTAAAATTGGTGTGTGTGATAACTTGGGATAAGCATATGGGATTAGGCAATCAGATTGGGAACGTGAAGGTAACTGGCATGACTTGGCTGTTATCAGTTACTATAAAAGGTATTATAAGAAAAAGATATTTCAGAAAATAACCTGTTGATTTCTTAGCAAGGTTGAAAGATGGGATTGTTTATCTCTCCAAACAATGAAAGTTGAAGTTAGAAAAAAAATCAAAACTCAACATTGTAGTAAAGACCAAATCAAGGGCTTTTTTACAACCTCTGAATTGATTAAAGGGACATTCAGTCAACAATTTTAGTTGTTCAAAATGTCCCAGGGAACAAAAAATACTAAAAGTGTGACTCTTTCTCAGAAGCCCAATTGCCTCAACTTACATCAATTTACCTCAGATTACTCTAAGCTACAAGTGGAGCATGTCTTGGAAAGAATTGTAGGTGTGGCTATAGGCACATTGGAATCATACAAAATAAAAGCTAACTATGTTTTGAGAGAGTTGTACTGTCAAAGAGCCACCAGCCTATATTAAAACAGCCTGTGGATGTTTGAGACTTAAAATGACCTTTGGGTCCCCAATATTCTGTTCACCCCCAAAGAGGGAATATTCTTTAACACCCTATTCCAATGTGATCAAAGAGGGTGATGGAGAATTATGGACTCTCAGAGGGTAGGGCCAAGAACCACAGAGACTGGATACCTGCTCCAGGAGAACAGACACTGGGACTAGTGAAAGAAGATTGTCTATGGATTAGCCGGAGATGAGGGGACACCTAATGTCCATCAAGAAGGATTTCAGAATTCCTGCAATTTAAGCTGAGTGCATCCCAATTTACCCCTTTCTGAAGGAGAATATTTACTGAGATGACCCTGCACCAATATAGTTGATTGTGTGAGGAAGAGACAGATTATCTTTTTCTATCTCTGGATGATGAAGAATTAACACAGTGTAAAGTGCTATCCTGAGATTTGGGACTTTTTAAATCTGAGAGTATGATGAGATGTCACTTTGGAGATTTCACTTAGAAGAAGGAGTGAATTCTGCATACTTGAGGGAAGGAAGTAATTTTTGTAACAAGGGTTGGATTGTGGCAGATTCCATTGTAGTTCCCAATTGTTCCTTTCCCACCTCCCTGCAAAACAGGATATATTCTATGTGCCATAGACATTGGGTTTTGCCATTGTACTGCCTTTGGAATGTGAGCTGAAGTGGTGAATGCCATATCCAACCAGACACTTGAAGACCCATCCAAGGATGTAGGGTTTCTCTTCTTTCTGCTATAAGAATGTGATGTGTTAAATCAACTATACTTCAATAAAATTAAAAAAAAAAGAATGCGATGTGTTTTCTGCCTGGGTCTCAGAAGATACATACACAAAACTTGACCTCTGCTGGTGTATACATTAGCAAGAAATAAATGTTTTGATTGTAAGTCAGTGAAATTTCAGGAGTCTTTGATACTGTGGTATAACATAATGAAAGCTAATATAAATGTCATATACTTCATTTTTTCAGCTTTGTTTTCAGGAAAAAGTCTGAGAAAAGAGGTCCTTAGTATCTCATTTTGTCATACAGCTCAAGGGTCAGACATCCTGGCCTCTCTCTGTATTTTTTTAATCTCAGTGGAAAAAATGGGTGGTGAGAAATCCTGAGTGATTTTCCATATGAGAGGGGCAACACTGCATGGGGTATCTGAGCTTGAGAGGATTAGAAAGGCGTGTGTATGTTGTAGTCTGGCAGAGTATGGGGTCTGAGACAGGGGAGAAGGTACACAGAGAGGACAGCAACCACCGTGGGAGACTAGTTACATCCTGTAGACGCATTAAGTACATGTGCATTTTAAAGATAATGGAAACCAAGGTTTTGCTATGAGAGAACGGACTTTCACACAGCTAAACCCTGTACTGGACACTGTCCTTGGTTATTTTCCTTACTTCATTAGGGTCTCAGCACCCTGACCATCACAACTCCCTTCAAAGTCTTCTTACCTCCAGACCCAAATACCTGTCCACCTTCCCCTTCACAACCTTCCTCACTCTCTTCAACATTTTGAGGAGAAGATTAAGGCACTCAAGATAACCCAACTGTGCCCACGGTTAGTGAGTGGGTTCTGTAAAATCTCTGCCTCACTTCAGCTCTCCAAACACTCTTCCAGATACCTGCTACCAATCTCTCCCTCAGGAATTAAAGCATATCTATTTTAACTAATATAAGACTGGATACCGGGTTATACAAGAGACTTACAATTAAACATCATGATTTTTATTAGCTAACACTTGATAGCCTGTATCTCTCAGGGTATAGATTTAAAATGAGAGCTGTGTGCAAAAGAATTTCAGATAATTTATATAGTTGTTCTACCCTCAAGGAGAGGACGTATAACTCCCTATCCCTTATGTGGGCTGCCCAAAGTGACTTCTTTCCAAAGATTATAGTATCCAAGGAGGTTGAAAGAGTAACAGAGTGGAGAAGCTTGACAAACACTACCTAGGCCAGGTGATCAAGGTCAACGTCAATAATGATAAATCACATGTGCCCTTAATATGATGTAGTGGAAATGGCAGATTCTGTCTGTGGTCTTCTTCCCCAAACCAATAAACTCCACCTAATCATGAGGAAAAGAGCAGTTAAATTCCAGTAGAGGGACTTTCTGCAAAATACCTGATCAGTACTACTCAAAACTGTCAAGGTCACCAAAAGTTGAGAAAATATCAGTCAAGAGGAGCCAAAGATACATGATGACTAACTGTTGTGTAGTGTCCTGGATGGTATCCTGGAACAAGAAAAGGACAACAGGTAAAAACTAAGGTAATATCTTCAAGATGATGTCTTACATGTACTGGCTTCTCTGTAAAATGAATTTACCTTTTCATTATTATTTATTGAGTGAGTCAATATTTCATTTGTATGGATTTTATCCAGCAACTAGGGGAGAAAAACGGAAAATCTAATAAAAAGATAAAGCTGATGTACAATAAAAAAATAACTAAGGTAACATCAATAAACTTTAGTCATCAGTAATGTACCAGTATTGGTGCATTAGCTGTGACAAACTAATTCAATATGTTAGCAATAGGTGAAAGTGGGGGTGCAGTATATGGGAAATCTCAGTACTATCTTTGCAACTTTTCTCTTCTAAAACAAACTAATAGTCACTTTACCTCTTTTCCCCTTCAATGAATCAAAGCAGGCACAGTACAGCAAAGAGGCGTGCTCCTGGGAAACGCTACGACATGAAAAGGCACCTCTTTTTACCTCACCCCAGTGTAAGGGAGCAAATGCAGGAAAAAGGCTCTATAGTGCAACAGAAAAGTGGCCAAGCATAAGGGAGACCCCTCCCAGACCAGGGCAAAACCCACTTGTCTTGTCTCTTCAAAACTCATTTGTTTCCACATACAAGTTCTCAGTCAAAGGTTTTCAGAATCATAACTCCACATAGTTTTACCTGAAAATAATGTTTTTATAAAAGGACACCAATTTAAAAGTGTCTCAGGGGAGCTTCAAGATGGCGGAAGAGTAAGACACGGAGATCACCTTCCTCTCAACAAATACATAAGAAATACATCTACATGTGGAACAACTCCTACAGAACACCTACTGAATGCTGGCAGAAGACCTCAGACCTCCCAAAAGGCAAGAAACTCCCCACATACCAGGGTAGTGAAAAAAAAAAGAAAAAACAGAGACAAAAGAATAGGGATGGGACCTGCACCAGTGGGAGGGAGCTGTGAAGGAGGAAAGGTTTCCACAAACTAGGAAGCCCCTTCGTGGGTGGAGAGTGCAGGTGGCGGAGCGGGGGGGAACATCAGAGCCACAGAGGACAGCACAGCAACACGGGTGCAGAGAGCAAAGCGGAGAGATACCCGCACAGAGGATCGATGCCGACTAGCACTCACCAGCCTGAGAAGCTTGTCTGCTCACTCGCCAGGGCAGGTGGGGGCTGGGAGCTGAGGCTCGGGCTTCGGAGGTCAGATGCCAGGGATAGGACTGGCGTTGGCTATGTGAACACAGCCTGAAGGGGGCTAGTGTGCCACGGCTAGCTGGGAGGGAGTCCGGGAGAAAGTCTGGAGCTGCCGAAGAGGCAAGAGACTTTTTCTTGCCTGTTTCCTGGTAAGCGAGGAGAGGAGACTGACAGCGCCACTTAAAGGAGCTCCAGAGATGGGCGCAGGCCACGGCTATCAGCGTGGACCCCAGAGAAGGGCATGGGACACTAAGGCTGCTGCTGCAGCCACCAAGAAGCCTGTGTGCAAGCACGGGTCACTATCCACGCCTCCCCTCCCAGGATCCTGTGCAGCCCGTCACTGCCAGGGTCCCGTGATGCAGGGACAACTTCCCCGGAAGAACACATGGTGCACCTCAGACTGGTGCAACGCCATGACGGCCTCTGCCACCACAGGCTCGCCCCGCATCCGTACCCCTCCCTCCTCCCGGCCTGGGTGAGCCAGAGCCCCAGAATCAGCTGCTCCTTTAGCCCCAACCTGTGTGAGCGAAGAATAGACGCCCTCAGGTGACCTGCACGCAGAGGCGGGGCCAAATCCAAAGCTGAACCCTGGGAGCTGTGTGAACAAAGAAGAGAAAAGGAAATTTCTCCCAGCAGCCTCAGGAGCAGAGGATTAAATCTCCACAATCAACTTTATGTACCCTGCATCTGCAGAATACCTGAATAGGCAACAAATCATCCCATATTGAGGAGGTGAACTTTGGAAGCAAAGATATATATTTTTTCCCCTTTTTCTCTCTTTGTGAGTGTGTATATCTTAGCTTCTGTGTGTGATTTTGTCTGTATAGCTTTGCTTTTATCATTTGTCATAGGGTTCTGTCTGGTAATTTTTTGTTTTTCTTTTTAACTTAAAAATTGTTTTTTCTTAATAATTATTTTTTAGTTAAATAACTTTATTTTTTAAATCTTCTTTCTTTCTTTCTAATTTTTCTCCCTTTTATTTTGAGCCATGTGGATGAAAGGTTCTTGGTGCTCCAGCCAGGTGTCAGGGCTGTGCCTCTGATGTGGGAGAGCCAAGTTCAGGACACTGGTCCACAAGAGACCTCTCAGGTCCACATAATATAAAACGGCAAATTCTCCCAGATATCTCCATCTCAACTCCAAGACCCAGCTCCACTCAATGTCCAGCAAGCTACAGTACTGGACACCCTATGGTAAACAACTAGCAAGACAGGAACACAACCCTATCCATTAGCAGAGAGGCTGCCTAAAATCATAATAAGGACACAGCCACACCAAAACACACCACCAGACGTGGACCTGCCCACCACAAATGCAAGATACAGCCTCATCCACCAGAACACAGGCACTAGTCCCCTCCACCAGGAAGCCTACACAACCCACTGAACCAACCTTAGCCACTAGGGAAAGACACCAAAAACAATGGGAACTACGAACCTGCAGCCTGCGAAGAGGAGACCCCAAACACAGGAAGTTAAGCAAAAAGAGAAGACAGAAACATACAGCAGATGAAGGAGCAAGACCAAAACCCACTGGATCTAACAAATGAGAAAATAGGCAATCTACCTGAAAAAAAATTCAGAATAATTGTTGTAAAGATGATCTAAAATCTTGGAAAAGGAATGGAGAAAATACAAGAAACACTTAACAACGAACTAGAAGAACTAAAGAGCAAACAAGCAGTGATGAACAAAACAATAAATGAAATTAAAAATTCTCTAGAAGGGATCAATAGCAGAATAACTGAGGCAGAAGAATGGATAACTGACCTGAAAGTTAAAATGGAAATAAAAACTGCAGAGCCGAATAAAGAAAAAAGAATGAAAAGAATTGAGGACAGTCTCAGAGACCTCTGAAACAACATTAAATGCACCAACATTCGAATTATAGGGGTCCCAGAAGAAGAAGAAGAGAAAAAGAAAGAGACTGAGAAAATATTTGAAGAGACTATAGTTGAACACTTCCTTAATATGGGAAAGGAAATAGTTAATCAAGTCCAGGAAGCACAGAGAGTCCCATACAGGATAAATCCAAGGAGAAACACGCCAAGACACATATTAATCAAACTATCAAAAATTAAATACAAAGAACAAATATTAAAAGCAGCAAGGGGAAAACAACAAATAATACACAAGGGAATCCCCATAAGGTTAACAGCTGATCTTTCAGCAGAAACTCTGCAAGCCAGAAGGGAGTGGCAGGACATATTTAAAGTGATGAAAGGGAAAATCCTACAACCAAGATTACTCTACCTAGAAAGGAACTCATTCAGATTTGATGGAGAAATTAACATTTTTACAGACAAGCAAAAACTAGGAGAATTCAGCACAACTGAACCAGCTTTACAACAAATGCTAAAGGAACTTCTCTAGGCAAGAAACACAAGAGAAGGAAAATACGTACAATAACAAACACAAAACAATTAAGAAAATGGTAATAGGAACGTACATATGGATAATTACCTTAAATGTAAATAGATTGAATGCTCCAACCAAAAGACATAGACTGGCTGAATGGAAATAGAAACAAGACAAATATATATGCTGTCCACAAGAGACCCACTTCAGACCTAGGGACACATACAGACTGAAAGGAAGGGGATGGAAAAAGATATTCCATGCAATGGAAATCAAAAAAAAAACCTGGAGTAGCAATTCTTATATCAGACAAAATAAACTTTAAAATAAAGACTATTGCAAGTGACAAAGAAGGACACTACATAATGATGAAGGGATTGATCCAAGAAGAAGATATAACAATTGTAAATATTTATGCACCAAACATAGGAGCACCTCAGTACATAACGCAAATACTAACAGCCATAAAAGGGGAAATTGACAGTAACACAATCATAGTAGGGGACTTTAACACCCCACTTTCACCAATGGACAGATAATCCAAAATGAAAATAAATAAGGAAACACAGCTTTAAATGATACAGTAAACAAGATGGGCATAATTGATATTTATAGGACATTCCATCCAAAAACAACAGAATACATATTCTTCTCAAGTGCTTCATGCAATATTCTCCAGGATAGATCATACCTTGGGTCACAAATCAAGCCTTTGTAAATTTAAGAAAATTAAAATCCTATCAAGTATCTTTTCTGACCACAACGTTATGAGACTAGACATCAATTACAGGATAAAAGCAGTAAAAAATACAAACACATGGAGACTAAACAATACACTACTTAATAACCAAGAGATCACTGAAGAAATCAAAGAAGAAATCAAAAAATACGTAGAAAAAAATGATAATGGAGACATGGCGACCCAAAACCTATGGGATGCAGCAAAAGCAGTTCTAAGAAGGAAGTTTATAGCAATACAATCATACCTTAAGAAACAAGAAACATCTCAAATAAACAACCTATTCTTACACCTGAAGCAATTAGAGAAAGAAGAACAAAAAACCACCAAAGTTAGCAGAAGGGAAGAAATCATAAAGGTCAGATCAGAAATAAATGAAAAAGAAATGAAGGAAACAATAGCAAAGATCAATAAAACTAAAACCTGGTACTTTGAGAAGTTAAACAAAATTGATAAACCATTAACCAGACTCATCAAGAAAAAAAGGGAGAAGACTCAAGACAATAAACTAGAAATGAAAAAGGAGAAGTAACAACTGACACTGCAGAAATACAAAGGATCATGAGAGATTACTACAAGCAACTCTATGCCAATAAAATGGACAACCTGGAAGAAATGGACAAATTCTTAGAAATGCACAACCTTCCGAGACTGAACCAGGAAGAAATAGATAATATGAACAGACCAATAACAAGTGCTCATATTAAAACTGTGTTTAAAAATCTTCCCACAGGGCTTCCATGGTGGCACAGTGGTTGGGAGTCCGCCTGCCGATGCAGGGGACGTGCGTTCATGCCCCGGTCCGGGGGATCCCGCGTGCTGCAGAGCAGCTGGGCCCATGAACCATGGCATCTGGGCATGCACGTCCGGAACCTATGCTCCGCAATGGGAGAGGCCACGGCAGTGAGAGGCCCGCATACAGAAAAAAAAAAAAAATCTTCCCACAAGCAAAAGCCCAGGACCAGACGGCTTTACAGGCGAATTCTATCAAACATTTAGAGAAGAGCTAACACCTATCCTTCTCAAACTCTTCCAAAACATAGCAGAGGGATGAACACTCCCAAACTCATTCTATGAGGCCACCATCATGCTGATACCAAAACCAGACAAAGATGTCACAAAGAAAGAAAACTACAGGCCAATATCACTGATGAACATCGATGCAAAAATCCTCAACAAAGTGCTAGCAAAAAGAATCCAACAGCACATTTAAAGGATCATACCCCATGATCAAGTGGGGTTTATCCCAGGAATGCACGGATTCTTCAATAAATGCAGATCAATCAATGTGATACACCATATGAACCAATTGAAGGAGAATAACCATATGATCATCTCAATAGATGCAGAGAAAGCTTTTGACAAAATTCAACACCGATTTACGATAAAAACCCTCCAGAAAGTAGGAATAGAGGGAACTTTCCTCAACATAATAAAGGCCATATATGAGAAATCCACAGCCAACATCATCCTTAATGGTGAAAAACTGAAATCATTTCTACTAAGATCAGGAACAGGACAAGGTTGCCCACTCTCACCACTATTATTCAACAGAGTTTTGGAAGTTTTAGCCACAGCAATCAGAGAAGAAAATGAAATAAAAGGAATCCAAATTGGAAAAGAAGAAGTAAATCTGTCACTGTTTGCAGAAGACATGATACTATACATAGAGAGTCCTAAAGATCCTACCAGAAAACTACTAGAGCTAATCAATGAATTTGGTAAAGTTGCAGGATACAAGTTAATGCACAGAAATCTGTAACATTCCTATACACTATTGATGAAAATTCTGAAAGTGAAATTAAGAAAACACTTCCATTTACCACTGCAACAAAAAGAATAAAATATCTGGGAATAAACCTACTTAAGGAGATGAAATACCTGTATGCAGAAAATTATAAGACATTGATGAAAGAAATTAAAGATGATACAAACAGATGGAGAGTTATACCATATTCTTGGATTGGAAGAATCAACATTGTGAAAATGACTCTACTACCCAAAGCAATCTACAGATTCAATGCAATCCCTGTCAAACTACCACTGGCATTTTTCACAGACCTACAACAAAAGATTTCACAATTTTTATGGAAACACAAAAGACCCTGAATAGCCAAATCAATCTTGAGAACAAAAAACGGAGCTGGAGGAATCAGGCTCCTGGACTTCAGGTTCTACTACAAAGCTACAGTAATCAAGACAGTATGGTACTGGCACTAAAACAGAAATATAGATCAGTGGAACAGGATAGAAAGCACAGTGATAAACCCACACACATACGGCCACCTTATGTTTCATAAAGGAGAAAAGAATATACAGTGCAGAAAAGACAGCCTCTTCAATAATTGGTACTGGGAAAACTGGACAGGTACATGTAAAAGTATGAAATTAGAACACGCCCTAACACCATACACAAAAATAAACTCAAAGTGGATTAAAGACCTAAATGGAAGGCCAGACACTATAAAACTCTTAGAGGAAAACATAGGCAGAACACGCTATGACATAAATCACAGCAAGATCCTTTTTGACCCACCTCCTAGAGAAATGGAAATAAAAACAAAAAAAAAAACAAATGGGACCTCATGAAACTTAAAAACTTTTGCACAGCAAAGGATACGATAAATAAGACAAAAAGACAACCCTCAGAATGGGAGAAAATATTTGCAAATGAAGCAACTGCAAAGGATTAATCTCTAAAATTTACAAGCAGATAATGTAGCTCAATATCAGAAAACAAACAACCCAATCTCAAGATGGGCTGAAGACCTGAATAGACATTTCTCCAAAAAAAATATACAGATTGCCAACAAACACATGAAAGAATGCTCAACATCATTAATCATTAGAGAAATGCAAGCCAAAACTACAATGAGATGTCATCTCACACCGGTCAGTATGACCATCACCAAAAAATCTACAAACAATAAATGTTGGAGAGGATTTGTAGAAAAGGGAACTCTCTTGCACTTTTGGTGGGAATGTAAGTTGATACAGCCACTATGGAGAACAGTGTGGAGGTTCCCGAGAAAACTACAAATAGAACTACCATACGACCCAGCAATCCCACTACTGGGCATATACCCTGAGAAAACCATAATTCAAAAAGAGTCATGTACCAAAATGTTCATTGCAGCTCTATTTACAATAGCCAGGACATGGAAGCAACCTAATTGCCCATCAACAGATGAATGGATAAAGAAGACGTGGCACATATATACAATGGAATATTACTCAGCCATAAAAAGAAACGAAATTGAGTTATTTGTAGTGAGGTGGATGGACCTAGACTCTGTCATACAGAGTGAAGTAAGTTAGAAAGAGAAAAACAAATACCATATGCTAACACATATATATGGAATCTAAGGGGAAAAAAATGGTCATGAAGAACCAAGGGGCAAGACGAGAATAATGACACAGACCTAATAGAGAATGGACTTGAGGATATGGGGAGGGGGAAGGGTAGGCTGTGACAGGGTGAGAGAGTGACATGGACCCTTGCCATACACCCATACACAGGGTGAGAGAGTGGCATACACTACCAAGTGTAGAATAGATAGCTGGTGGGAAGCAGCCGCATAGCACAGGGAGATCAGCTCGGTGTTTGTGACCACCTGGAAGGGTGGGATAGGGAGAGTGGGAGGGAGGGAGATGCAAGAGGGAAGAGATATGGGGATGTATGTATATGTATAGCTGATTCACTTTGTTTTAAGGCAGAAACTAACACACGATTGTAAAGCAATTATAGTCCAATAAAGATGTTAAAAAATAAAAATAAATAAAAATTTAAAAATAAATGGAGAGATGGTTAAAAAAAATGTGTCTCTGTTGCAGCCTGACTTACACAGCTAGTTTTCAGCACTGTAACCCCTCCTCTCTGCCAGGTAGTGATTTTGGAACCGGCAGTAGGAACAGAGAGTTGGATCATAACCCTGCCTCATAGGTTGATAGCTGTACTTCCTTAGCCCAGGCTGCAGAATGACTTCCTGATGCCACCAAAAACACGCATTTACCCTGTCAGGGACGCCTGTGAAGACCAGGTATTGTCAATAACAATTTACAACATTGTGAATACAATTTCAGACACATTGCCTTGGGCTAGGATGGGTCACACACCCGTCTCCTCAACCCCTCTTCTGTGTCTCTGCTTAGAGAAAATGTCTGGACAGCAGCAGGCTAGGATGCAGAGAAGGACCATGGGGGAGCAGAGCACACATATTTCAGGTGGGCTTTATATTTCCATTCAGTCCTCCTGAAATTTTAGTCACATGGACCTACAACCAATCTTTATGAAAGTGTAGCTGTCTCACCACTGAACATCTTTTTTCATAGATTGTCAAGGTGAATAATCTTATCCTATGCCTATGCAGTAGCCCAAGACAAACTTGGACACCTGCAGTCATGTTCCACGTGGAAATGGAAATGTGAGGGATGACTGAGGGAATTAGTCTGAAGTCACATTTGTAACACTTAGGACCTGTCTGTAAGGACTAGTTTTTAAAAAAAGTCCCATTGGTCCACTGGTAAATATGAGCTCAAAACAGGAGGGGTCAGCCCTATATTCATAGCAGCATTATTTACAATAGCCAAGACATGGAAGGAACCTAAATGTCCATCGACAGATGAATGGATAAAGAAGATATGGTACATATATACAATGGAATATTACTCAGCCATAAAAAGAATGAAATAATGCCATTTACAGCAACATGGATGGACCTAGAGATTATCATACTAAGTGAAGTAAGTCAGATAGAGAAAGACAAATACCATATGATATCATTTATATATGGAATCTAAAATATGACATAAATAAACTTATCTATGAAACAAACAGACTCACAGACATAGGGAACAGACTTGTGGTTGCGAGCGGGAGAGTGGGTGGGGAGGGATGGATTGGGAGTTTGGGATTAGCAGATGCAAACTATTATATAGGGAATGGATAAACAACAAGGTCTACTGTATAGCACAGGGAACTATATTCGATATCCTGTGATAAACCATAATGGAAAAGAATATGAAAAATAATGTGTACATACATATATATGTATAACTGAATCACTTTACTGTACAGCAGAAATTAACACAGCACTAAATAACTATACATCAATATATATTTTTTAAAGGAGGGGTTAGGCAGAGAAAGGAGACAAGGAAACAGGCATTGTCTCTCTCATTTTTGCCCCCAGGAGTCACAGGGAGAGACCTCATGTACCCACACCAAACCCTCCTCTCTCCTTGCATCACTCCCAAACCCTCAAGCAACCCTCTGGACTTTTATCTCAGAAACACAGTTGGGCCCCTGACAGTTCTGGTGCCAACCTTTGTTAATAACCTGCTTAATCCAGTTAAAATATTGTAGCACATTAGATAACTCATATCTACTCTCTCCATCTTAAGTCTCTGTCCTGTACACAGAGAAACCATCTGGGACCCAGCCATGTTCAATGAAAAATGTGCCGGACATGCGTACCCTTCCCATTTTGGGGATTAAAGCCGCTCTTCTTCAGTTATGCTCCTCAAATGTATTACTTGTCCACTTAACAAACACAACAAACACCCATCACATTTCACTCCATGTCATTATCACATATTACCTGGGTTTGCTCAGTCACTTGATTGCTCCTTGTGTGAGGTGTTCCCATGTTTCATCCACAGGACAGGGCAGAAGGTGGACAGACTGGGGATATATACAGGGAGCCTTGCTTGGTCTACATCTACAGTGACAGTTTACCAGGAGCAAGAACCAAGCAAAAGAAGGCAGTGCTAGAAAGCCTCTATCTGCTCTTTAACAATAGCCATCATTTTTCTACTTCTCCTCCAACCCTACTCTCCACACCTTCCATTAGGCCTGTGTGCAGAGTTAAGAGGAGGATACAGTACCAAGAAAGCCCTCCAGCACATGAAGTCATCATGCTTCCGAAGGTCACCTCCCAGTACAGAGCTGCCACATCCCACAGCAGAGCATGACTCTCATTCCTAAGACAAGCTCAAAGCAAACACTCAATGAGTTCATAAATGGTATCCTGAGTGCCACATTTAAAAAGGGGTATCAGAGGATGAAAGTGAGGAATGCGGTCAACAGTGAGCAAGAAGAGCTTAGATTTCTGACCATGTTTTTTTTTTCTTTCTGTTTTTCTGTTTAATCAATTTTCCCTCCTACCTCAACAGATCTTAAGTTGCCATTTATTAAATTTCAGTAACTACCATTCATTCTTAGTTAGGTTAACAAAACAGCAGGACTTAAAAATGTTTATTCTATCCCCAAATTAGAGCACCCGCAGCTCATACCAAACTATACTATCCCAGGGTTACACTTTTTTTTTTTCTGGCAGGAGAAGACTTTGTGGGAAGTAACACTTATGATCATCCCTTTGGTGCCACCATGAAACTAACACCCATGAAATCAGAGACAGAGAGCAGGTAGGGCTTGGCAAGAAACTGGCTCCACCATGTTCAATGAATGTGAAGAGATGGGGGAAGAGAAAAACCCTCAGTGCAGAAAGATTAGAGGACAGACTTCCACCAAGACTCCTAGACCAAAGGGTCTACTGTTTGCCTTTCCTCCACATACTAATACACATCTTCATTTTCACAGAGCTGGGCTTGCAACCTCACGAACCCCAATCTAAAAAGTTAATTTTTATTAATTTTATATATTTATATAAATATATATTTATCCAGTAAATACACAGATATTAATCCAGTATATATTTATCCAGTAAATACACAGATATTAAATATACACCTTAATGAAGTTACAACCATAGTATAACCATCACCTAGACCAAGATATAAAGCATTTCCCATGGCCCTGGAAGGTCCCTCTGTGTCTAGCCAGTGTCCTTCTCAAGCCAAGCATTATTCTAACCTCTGACATTATAGGTTTGCTTTTAATGTTTTTGAGCTTTCCATGAATGGAATCATGCAATATGTAGTCCTTTTCATTCAACATTTTTGTTCATGAGATTAGTCCTGTTATTACAGGTCTCTATGGTTTTATATTAATTTTTCATTGCTGTGCATTATTCCATTGTGTGACTATGCATGGTTTATTGCCCCATGGTACTGCTGTTGGATAGTAGGATTGTTTCCAGTTTTTGGCTAATATAAATGAAGTTGTTATCAATATTGTTGTAAATGTCTTTTGATGAACATAAGCAATCATTTCTCTTGAGTATGTAGTCAGGATGGAATTTGCCAGGTTATAGAGTATATGTATATTTAGTTTTACTAAATACTGCCAAACATTTTCTCAAAGGGGTTGAATCACTTTTTACTCCCACTAGTAGTATACGAGAGTTCAATTTCCTCCATAATTGGCATGGAGGACTTTACTCCTTCATTTATGCTCACTTGTCAGACAAAGTTTCTTGAATTAGAAGCAGAAATAAGACTTAAAGTAAACCCACATCTTTCCCTCCCAAAGAGAGTATCTCTGAAATACCCAACTCAGCCCTTGCTGGGGGAGAGGGATGCAACCATTATGAAACACACCCAGAGCCTTCTCCATAAGGTAGCCATTCTCCAGGGGAAAAGACTTCACTGGGACACAGTTCTGAAACCTTATCCCAGCTCGGGGCAGGGGACTATTCTCCCCATCAACCCCCTCCAGCCTTACTGTCCCACCTAAGGAAAAATCAAAACAAAACAAAAACCATGGTCAACACTGATTCAAGGAAATACATTCAGAATATGTAAGCAGTGAAGAGAGTAGGCATCAAGCCATAGGGTGGAAGGAAGCTTTCCTAAGAGAAGAAGAACATAAACACTTCATGAAGCCCACAGCCCTAAGACACAAGCAAACGGAAAGGCTGATATTTACTCAGAAGATTATGGAATCCCCCCACTTCCAGACCTTATGATCACACTAAAGCAGCCCCAGTATAAATAAATATATTACAGCTGAAACAGCTGCAAGGTACAGAACTCGTTCTAAATGGTAAAATATAGGGATTCCCAGAATTAAAAGAGGAGAGAAAAACAAGGTCACTAAAGGAGGTTTTAAGCCTCTGATACCTATAGCTACAACAAACAATACAGGCTTTTGGCATGGTGGAGGAAAGAATCAGTGAACTCGAAGATAAGTCAATGGAAACTTTCTGACTGAAATGCAAAGAGAAAAAAAAGAATGAACAACAATAACAAAATAATGGAACATACAAGAACTGTATGACAATATTAAAAGGAATAACATACTCATAACTGGAATACCAGAATGATAAAAATGAGAGAATAGAGAAACTAAATATTTGAAGTAAAATATATTACCTATAAAAGAACAAGGATAAGAACTACAGTGGAAAACCACAAGTATGGTTCCTTGAAAACCTCTAACTAGGGCAGTTAGAAGATACAAATAAACAATATTAGAGGACTTCTCTGGCAGTGCTGTGGTTAAGAATCCGCCTGCCAATCCACCTGCAGGGGACATGGGTTCGAGTCCTGATCTGGGAAGATCCCACATGCCACAACAAAGCACTTGAGCCACAACTAATGAACCCACATGCCACAACTACTGAATCCCATGTGCCTAGAGCCTGTGCTCTGCAACAAGAGAAGCCATCACAATGAGAAGCCTGTGCACCACAACAAAGAGTAGCCCCCACTTGCCACAACTAGAGAAAGCTCATGTGCAGCAATGAAGACCCAACACAACCAAAAATAAAATTAATTAATTAATTTTTTAAAAAGCAATGTCAGAAATGAAAGAGAGAAAGTCACTTCTGACCCTATGGACATTAAAAAGTTAATAAGGACATACTATGGAGAATTCTATACATGCAGATTTGATAACTTAGGTGAAATGGATGAATTACTTGAAAGAGACAACTACCAAAACTCAGTCAAGGAGAAATAGATAACCTGAGTAGTCCTATGTCTATATTAAATCTTCCCCAAAATAGAAGCAGTGGGAGCATTTCCCAGCTCATTTTATGAGGCCAGCATTTCACTAATACCAAAACCAGGCAAATGCATTGCAAAAAAGAAAACTAAAGGCCAATATCTCTCATGAACATAGATGCAAATATCCTTAACAAAATGTTATCCAACAATACGTATATATGATTATATAGCGAGACCAGGGGAGAATAATTTCAGGAAGGCAAGACAGGTTCAACATGTGTAAATCAATCAATGTTATTGATCATATTAACAGACTATTCAATCTGTATCAGAAAAAAATGTGATCATATTAATAGAAGCATTAAAAGTATTTGACAAAATTCAATACCTATCATAATAAAAACTCTTAAAAATCTAGCAACAGAAGGGAATTTCCTAACCTAATAAAGCATATATTAAAAAAATCTACATCTAAAATCTAAATCATACATCATAATGGTGAGAGACTAAATGGTTTCCTTTTATGATCAGGTACAGGGCAAGAATGTCCTCTCATCACTCTTATTCAAAACTGTTCTGGACATCCTAGTAAGTGTAATAAGACAAAAATAAGTAAAAATAAGACATAAGTAAATAAAAATAAAAATTGGAAAGGAAGAAATAGAGAAGTCTTTATTCACAGATGACAAGATTATGTAGAAATTATCAAAGAATTTACAAGAATGCTTCTGGAACTAATAAACAAGCATACAAAGGTTGCAAGATACAATTGCTTTCCTATGAATAAAAAATTCACTATTAAAACTTCAAAATTAAAAAGAATACTATCTACAATTGTGCCCAAAAATGAAGTACTTAGGTATAAATAGGTATAGGATACCTATGACTAGAGTCATGAAAAAAATCAAGCAAACATTAAATAAATGGGGAGGTATCCACTATTCATGGTTTGGAAGGTTCAGTATTTCTAAAATGTTGGTTCTTCCCAACTTTCTTTATAGATTCAATGAAATACCAGTTAAAATCCCAGGAAACCACTTTGTGGGTACCAACCAACTTATTCTAAATGCCTATAAAAACATATAGAACCACCTAGAAGAGCCAACACAAAAGTGAAGAGGAAACCTGAATTTGAAGGACTCACACTACCAGATTAAAAGCTTAATACAGAGCTACAGAAATCAAGACATTGTAGTACTGGTAAAAAAAAAAAAAGACCTAGATAAGTGGAACAGAATAGAAAGCCCAGAAGGAGACCCACACAAACACAGTCCAATAATTTTTGAAAAAGGCAAGAAACAGTCCAATCGACAAAATATAGTCTTTTAATAAATGGTGCTGGAACAATTGGACATCCTAGACCTATGCCTTACACTTTACACAAAAATCAATTTAAAATGGATCATAGACCTATTGCAAAACTAAAAAGTCTAGAATAATACATAGGAGAAAATCCATGTGACAGTTTAGTGATGAGTTTTTAAATATACAACAACAAAGGCATGCTCAATGAAATAAAAATTGATAAATTGGACTTTTTCATAATTAAAAACTGCTTTGTTAAAGACACTATTAAAAGAATGACAAGTCAAGCCACATACTGATAGAAAATATGAAAAACACATGCCATATAAAGTACTTATATCCCAAATATGCAAAGATAACTTAAAATTCAACAAGAAGAAATCAACCCAATTTTTTAAAAGGCAAAGATTAAGAAGACACCTCATCAAAGAAGATATGCAGATGGAAAATTAGCATATGAACAAAATACTCAGCATCATTTGTCATTAGGAAAATGCAAATTGAAACATCAATGACATCCTATTACATAAATTAGAATGGCTAAATTCCAAAGAACTGGCAACACTTTGGTTGAAGATTCAGAGCAACAGAAACTCTCATTCATTTTGGCCAAGGAAGCAAAATGGCGCAAACACCGTGGAAGATAGTTTGGCATCTCAAAAAGCTAGTAATAATATTACATACAATCCATCATTACCATACGAAGCTAGCCATAATGTTAACATATAGTACAAAGCTAGCCATAGTATTACTATATAGTTGCCATACCTACATATTTATTCAATTGATTTCAATATGAAAACTCATATTCATACAAATCCTGCACATCTGTTTGCATAACCTTTTCTCAAAATCAGTAAAAATTGGAAGCAATTAAGATGGCCTTGGGTGAATGGATAAATGAACTGTGGTATATCCATATAGTGGAATACTATTCAGAAATTAAAAGAAATTAACCATCAAGCTCTGCAAAAACATGGAGAAAACTTAAATGCTGTCCAGTGAAAGAAGCCAGTCTGAAAAGGCTACATGCTGTATAATTTCATTTATATAACATTCTCTGTAGAGACAGTAAATAGATCAGTGGTGCCAGGGGTTCAGGAAGGTGGAGGATTGACTAGGTGAAGCAGTGGGGATTTTTAGGGCAGTGAAACTATTCTGCATAACACTGGAAGAGCAGATATATGGCATTTTGCATTTATCAAAACCCATAGAATGTACCACACAACCTTCCCAATACTTCACATTCATAGTCAAAAGCAGTAAGTGCCAGGAACACCCTGTTCCCTTGTTCATTTTTTTTTTTTTAGTGGTACACGGGCCTCTCACTGTTGTGGCCTCTCCTGTTGTGGGGCACAGGCTCTGGACATGCAGGCTCAGCGGCCATGGCTTACAGCACCAGCTGCTCTGCTGCATGTGGGATCTTCCCAGACCGGGGCACGAACCCGTTTCCCCTGCATCGGCAGGTGGACTCTCAACCACTGTGCCACCAGGGAAGCCCCCCATGTTCATTTTTGATTTGAGGAAGATTACTCCCCAAACATTTCACATTCATATGTCCATACTCTCAACCCCAAACCCCTCCATTGAGCTGCCACTGCCTTTATCTCTCAAATAAAAACTTGCACAGATTCTCCTTAAAGAGGCTCCATGTAAACAGTCAGATCTCTATAGGCTGAAAGAGCCACTGTGAATAACAGGGTTAAACTGAGGAGGGGGTCAACAGGAAGTAGTGCTCAAACTCCTCCTCACCCCCTCAAGCCTTTAATTACTTTTTATGTGAAACGTCAGTCATCCTTTTATTCCACAGCATAATTCCAGACGATCAGGGTATTTTTAACTTATTTTACATCTAAATATGAGGTACTCATAACTAATTCCAAACCCCAGCACACAAATTACGTGAATTGGACAGCACACGCAAGAGCTGCGCAATTCTGGTGAAGTGTTTACATCTGCAGAGATAAGTGAGAAATGGTTTATTAATAATCATGACGCCACTAAGATGGAGGGAGGAAAAGGAGGGAGAGCAGGGAGACAATGACACACACACAGCCTCCTCCGTACTTCCACACAAACCACCCCCAACAGGAGACCAGCGCCAGCGCAGGAGCAGATAACACCATGCAAAGCAGTGGAGCTGTGCACAAGCTTCCAGAAGACCCCTCCCTGAACCAAGACACCCAGGCTCCCTCCCCTCCCCCTCAGCTGTTGCAAACACAAGTGGTTCCTCAGAAGGTTTGTTTACAGAAACACAGATTTTTACTGATGGGCCTGAAATCAGCTTTTACTCAAGAGTCCCAATTTCAAATATTCAAGCTTTACTACATTGAAGAAGTTAGCAAAGGTGTTTTAAAAAATTGTCCCTTCCAACAGACTAATCACTTTTTTCATCAAAAGGACAGAAAAGAAAAACCTGCACAGATATGACACTGGGCTAACCCAAACTACACTTACTGTGACCTCTCCTTGGATAATCATGTAGAATTTCTACAGCATCCTCTACCAGTCCTGAGCTAGGCATGCTTCTGGGCATCAGAGAGGTAAAGTGAGGGAGAGGCATTCATTGAGCTCAATTTACATTTCTGATATTAGGGTCTTCTAAAATTATGGACTTTTTTTCCTCTTTCTTTTATTTATCTATTTATTTATCTATCTATCTATTTATTTATTTATTTATTGAGTTGTTCTTGAACTCGTCCTTGGCTCTATGAAGTTCTTAACTCACCTCTTGTCGAATTCCATCTGCCTTTTAATTCCACATCTTAAACCATAGGTGATCGGGACTTCTCCATCCTTCCACACCAGAATTGAAGACCCCCAATATTCCATCCCAAATGTCCACATTCCCAGTTGCATTTGGATGGAGAGCAGATGGGCAGAAAGGCAATTTATTTGTAGCCACTGAAGGCTGTCTTCAGAGTAATAGAATAGAAAGTGGCTGATGAATGGCTGTCAGCCGAAAGGAAGGAATGGCAGGGTAGAAAGGTAGACAGAGAATTAGCCCTCTGTATCTCCCTATGATTACCACCTTTGCTTCTGCTGTGACCCTAAAGGAGACACAAGCACAATGAAGAACTTGCCAGGCGTCAAAGAAGAGAGTGCAAAGCTGGAAACACCCTCCTCTCAACGGGAGGGATCATCGCTTGCCCCTCCTTCCACACCCGCCCCCTCCCAGCTGTCTGTCCCCACATTTGTTCTCAGAAACAAAGCTCTCGCAGACACAGACCCACATACCAGCCTTCCCGAGAATACCTCCAACCTCAAACATTGCTCAGAGTCTTGTCAAATAGTGGGGGATCCCACATGTGAAGTATATCCCTGCCTGTTAGTGGCCACAGGATGTTGGGTTTGGGAGATGTGGGATGATGAAGGTGGCGGTCAGTATTTAAGAAATCTTGGTGGAGTTACCTGAAGCTTTCCTGATTTATTCACTCAGTCTTCACTGAGACTCCTTTATCCTTCACAGTCTTAGTTCACATTGTCCAGCCCCAGCATTAATTGATTCACTGTCTGAAGCCAGGGACATTCCAGGCTTTTGTAACCTTTCATCCCACATAGGAACCAGACATCCCTTTAGACCTTACTGTGGCTGATTATCAAATTAAAGGCAACTTAAGTGGAGGCAATTTAAATAGGAACCATTACAGAATATATAATAGATGACTAGGGTCCTCGAGCTCAGGGAGAAGAATAGGCAGTGAGGGTTAGAATGGAGAAACAGCAGGGCCAGCATCTCCCAGCCCCCAACAACCCTCCCCCAGCAGTTTTTCTCTCCTGTGAAAGAAGAAAAGAGCACAGGCACAAAGAGGACTCCTTGGAATACAAAGCCCAGTGTGGAGACCCCTGATGCACAAAGAGGATGTCCCCTTGTCTCCTTTCCCTAGGCTGTACCGCACGCCTGCCAGCAGCTGGCTCTCACACACAACCTCTCCACAATACAGCCTGGACACCACATTGTCTGAAGTGTCTTAATCTCAAGCACTCTTCAGTAGGTTTATTCACGTGGGGTGTCTTCCCAATCCCATGCAATCATTTTATCTAGGACTGGTGTGTGAAGTGAAGCTAAAAGGGACACAGTGGATATTTCTGAAAGGGAAACAACTTTTCCAAAACTGCAGCTATTCTGTTCTGATACTGTTTCAGCTCTCTGAGACATTAACTACACAGTTTGTTCAATTAAAATCTCCTTTCCATTTCTAGTTTTACATGATCTCTAACATGTCTACCCCAACAATCCACCTTGGAACTCAGCAGCTACAAGTATCTGAATATATCAACCAGAGAAACCAAGTGGGTCAATCATGAGAGTCCAGAATCATGCTGCTCTGTAGGGACACACCATACAACTTGTTTGTCAAAAACCCAAACTCAGAGGGGAGGAGAAAGAGGTAGATGAGGGAGGGAGTACAGAAAACATGTTCCCAACTCTTTGTGTCCCAGTCCCACTTCTACAGGGTGTGATAAGGGACAAAGGAGGGAAGGTGCTCTAGGAAGGCTCTCCTGAGTGCAGGAGACCCCCTTCTGTCCCTCTCCTCTCAGATTACCCTCAGCTCTCTTACACTAGTGGTTTTGTCTTCAGAAATAGTACAAAATGTGCCATTATACTGGACTTCCCTCAAATAGCCCCAATTTCAAACATTTTTCCTTGCATTTGACCCCATGATTGATTGCAAGTTCTGCATCATTTCTCTGAAACCTGGGAATAATGAATGCAGCCAGGAGACCGAAACACGACTTTAGGAGGGTAAGGCAATGCGACCTGTTTTCTTCTTTCAGTCTTTGTGATGCCTTCTTACTCTGTCAAGCTCTTAACCCACTCCTTGTCAAACTCCTACAGCCTTTTCATTCTGTGTCAAACATGTACACATACCCAACCCCATACACACCCCCCACACACAGAATTTGAGGGCTTCCTCTTTCCCTCTACACATACATCAGGGATCCTGGAGGATTGTTTCAAATCCCAAGGACCTGCAACTACACGTAGGAAAATTAGTGAGATGTCAGAATGAGCTAATTATTTAGGAGTAAAGCTTAGGTGGATCTCTTCAGTAAGACATGGAAAAGTGACTCATCAGATACAGGGAGTTCAGAGAAAAGGAGTGGCAGGCAGACAGTAGAGGGCAAGATCCATCAGCTGTCTTTCCTGATCCAACCCCAGACTCTGGTGAATACAACCCGAAGGGGACAAGTATGGGGGGAGTCACGTGGAGATACCAGGAACCCCACTTCATTACACAGAGGCAACAAGTGGGCAGCTGCTTCTCTTTCAGGGTCAACCAAGCCCACCAACAGTTGCACCACGCAGTTACCTGTGGACAGACAAGCCATTAAGCACAATAGGGCCATTAATGTGAAGCCATGCTTATGTTTGATTCCCAAGAAATAACCATATATCTCCAAAATCTCAAGTTCAAATATTCCAATATATAACCTCCACTTTCACTTCATGGTCCCTAGAAAATCTGTGTAAGCAGTCCTTTTAGTTTCATGAAATTCCGAGTGTTGAACCTGTTATGTTTTACTGTCTTTTTACTTCTCCCCAGGCTTACCTCTCCTACCCACTCACATACTTCAGCCCAATACCTCCATACACCACCTCATTCCTCCTCCCTGTTCAATTCCTATCCACCCCATCAACCAGACATGTCTGCAGAAAAATATTCAACTGTGGTTTTGTTTTTTCATTTGCATAAATTTAAAAAAATTGGTAAAATATATATAACATGAAATTCACCATCATAACAATTTTAAGTGTACAGCTCAGTGGCATTAAGTACATTTACATTGTTGCACAACCGTTCCCATCATTCATCCTGACACTTTGTAAAACTGAAACGTCCCCACTAACGATAACTTCCCATTACCCACTTCTCCCAGTTACTGGCAACCAACATTCTCCTTTGTGTCTCTATAATTTTGACTACTTTAGGGACCTCATATAAGTTAAATCAGTATTTGTCATTTTGTAACTGGCTTATTTCACTTAGCATAAAGTCCAGTTCATCTATGTTGTAACATGTCAGAATCCCCTTCTTAAAAAAGCTGAATAATATTCCATTGTATGGATAGACAACATTTTGTTTACCATTCATACATCAATGCACACATGGGCTACTTCCATGTTTTAGCTATTGTGAATAATGCTGATATGAACATGGATGTAGAAATATCTTTTCAAGATTCTGCTTTAAAATTCTTTTGGTTATATGCCCAGAAGTGGAATTGCTGGATCATAAGGTAATTCTATTTTTAATTTATTGAGGAATCACCATACCTTTTCCCACAGTGACTGCACCATTAATTTTATATTCCCACCGGTAGTACACAAAGGTTCCATTTCTCCACATCCTCACCAACACTTATTTTCTGTTCTTTTTTGATAATAACCATTCTAACGGACCTGAAGTTGTATCTCATTGCAGTCTTGATTTGCATTTTCCCAATGATTAGTGCTGTTTAACTATGTTTTTTTTACTTCACTTATAAATTATAATCACAGATTTCTCCAGGGTCCAGGATAGAGTAAATGATTCTGGAAAAGTTCTCCCACTGTAAAAACTAGAAAATTGATCAAAATATATGAAACTGGTTCACAGACATTGAAAAATAGGCAGCCTAGAATTGCACACAGGAAACCGTAGAGGTGAGCCCCACTCTCATGTAGGTTTTTTTGCTTGGAGACACATTCAGAACAGTAGCCCCAGTAGGGGAAGCTCAAAGCTCATGTGGAACCCTCAGTAGAGGAAAGGAAGATGAAAGTTCAGGAAGGCAAAGACATTTGGAATGTGTGGGGAAGAGAACCAGAGAGAAGTGAGCTATGCAAAGACATAGACCTAGATATCACTGTTGCTGAATGCTAAGGTGCATTTGCACAGGGTGAGACTTTATAAGGAAGCACAAATGAAAGATGCAGGACTGTATCCTGATCAATTCCCTAAGTTGAGAGAGAGCTGAGAGACATTTGAGTTAGGACCAGGCAGAGTAAAGAGTCTTTGTTAAGCCTCTAGGGCATTGAGTAAAATCACCAGAAGGGACATACATTAAGTAGAGTAATAAACTATCCATAGAGTAAAAGCTACTCTACATCTGCCACAGCAAAGCTTAAAAAAGCCTCAAAATGATGATACTGATTCACACTTGTTTTATTGCTTTCCCAAACAACTTCAATCCTCTTTAAAAGAAGACAAAAAAAATCCAGGTGATCAACAATATAAAATCACAATGTATAATATCTGAAAGAACTCCAGATAAGCAAAGAAGCAGAAATATGAGACCCATAACCAGGAGAAAAGTCAGTTAAAATAAACAGACTCAGAATTGACAGGGGTGATGGAATTAGCAAATAACAAATTAAAACACATCGTGTACATATGGGCAAGGATTTAAAGCAAGCTTGAACATAATAAGAACAACATAGAAGATATAAAAAGAAAAAAATGGAACTTGTAGAGCTGGAAATAACAATAAATGAAGTAAAATTTTCACTGGGCAGTCTGTAGATTAAATACTGCAGAAAAATGACTTGAGACATTGAGGAAAATTCAATAAAAACTATCAAAACACAGGAATAGAGATTAAAAGAAAAGTGAAAAGAACAGACATTCATGAGACTGTTATTGAAAAGGTAACATTCAGAGTGGGAGAAAACATTTGTAAACCATCTATCTGATAAAGGATTAATATCCAAAATATATAATATATTCATATAACTTAATAGTTAAAAATAATCTAATTAAAAATGGGCAAAGATCTGAATAGACATTATTCCAAGGCAGATATTCAAATGGTACATGAAAAGTGTACTGGTACATGAAAAGAGCCCAACCTCACTGATAATCAGGGAAATGCAAATTAAAGCCACAATGAGATATCTGGTATTACAATGCTAGATACAATTGCAATACTAGATAGAGTAAGTTTTCCCCAGTCAAACATAATATTAATTCTAATAATACATTTAGGTAAAAAAGAACCATTTCACATAAAGTCTATGCAAACATTCCAATTTTCATTCATTTATCTAATCCATCATGTGCTGCATTCCCCATATCCTCCCATTTAATTTTAGCCTCTCTTAAAACTTTACCAACAGATTTTGGAATCACTGTGCCTTAGGCTCCAATGTCAAAGAGTCCCAGAAAATTTTTTTCTCTACCTCCCGGTCATTTTATCCACACTGTGTATATGACCTTGGGTCCAAAACTGGGGGTTGGGTCAAGATACCCTGAGTCTTTTGTGAATCCTCATCCTGATTAATTTGCTAAACTAGAATCCTTGGATATTTGAAATCAGGTTTCTCATTGTCATGTTGGCCTTCCAGCTTTAAAAATGGAAACAACGTAAGTGCCCATCATCGGATGAATGGATAAAGAAGATGTGGCACATATATACAATGGAATATTACTCAGCCTTAAAAAGAAACGAAATTGAGCTATTTGTAATGAGATGGATAGACCTAGAGTCTGTCATACAGAGTGAAGTAAGTCAGAAAGAAAAAGACAAATACCGTATGCTAACACATATATATGGAATTTAAGAAAAAAAATGTCATGAAGAACCTAGGGGTAAGACAGGAATAAAGACACAGACCTACTGGAGAATGGACTTGAGGATATGGGGAGGGGGAAGGGTGACCTTTGACAGGGCGAGAGAGAGTCATGGACATATACACACTAACAAACGTAGTAAAGTAGATAGCTAGTGGGAAGCAGCCGCATGGCACAGGGATATTAGCTCGGTGCTTTGTGACAGCCTGGAGGGGTGGAATAGGGAGAGTGGGAGGGAGGGAGACGCAAGAGGGAAGACATATGGGAACATATGTATATGTATAACTGATTCACTTTGTTATAAAGCAGAAACTGGCACACCATTGTAAAGCAATTATACCCCAATAAAGATGTTAAAAAAAATTCCTACAAATTAGAGTAAACAGAATGGGTATGTTTAGAGCCCTTCAGTATTGAGTCCAGTAGGTCAACCCATTTGTCCACTTAACCTTGATAGTACTGTGGTAAGACCGTTGTGTTGCCTCCGTTGATGTCTGCTTTATTCATTCCATTCCTTAACAACATTTAAGGGCTTCCACCCCAGTGGGACAGGTCCCTAGACTATTGCCTTTATATTCTTCCATTCTCTTGTGGATCACTCTAATTTTCTTAGCATCTGTAAGAAAAGAGGAAGCTGAGACAACAAATTTGATACAGCATCTTGGACTATTGCTTGATTTCTCAGCATTAAGTTTGCATGGGGTGCCCATGTGAAAGAATTCTACTTGCTTATAACATCTACCATGACCTGAGTAAGGGGCTTATTAAATGAATGAACATACCCATCATCATAAAGCCAATCCAGTATGGCTTCATATACATAATATCAGCCACTTAATCTGGGAAATTCTACTTGGCATTTAAAGGAGAGAAAAGAAAATTCCCTTTCTCAGGGTAAACAAACCTTACAGTGGCTCATATCAGTCTACCAGACTAGCTGTCCCCTTGATATTAGCCTGTTCTGTGTTTGTATGATGCATGGCCATCTGTGGTTGTTCAATAGTAATCTGTGGGTTCTGCATCAACCCCAAAATGCACTTGTATCTTGCAGCATTAAAAATCAAGGAAACTGCTCCTGAGTTACACTAACCATTTAGTTATTTATTCATTTTAACAAATGTTCTTCAGGAAACTGATGATATCAATTCACAAATGAGACAATGCCTCCCTCTGTTTTGGTAGCTTCTTAGTTTTGCCACCAGGATTACCTTCTTGGTGATGATAGATTATAGAAGTGTTACCTGTTTTTCTAGAATAATTTTCCTTTTGTTGGCAGCCTTGAGGCTAGTGGCTATACCTAAGACTGGCCAAAATTCAAACTTAGTGCAGATCCAGATTCTGCTTCAACAATTTCCTCTACTTAGTTTTAGCTATTACAGATAAAAACAAGCAAGGGATTATATACTTAACTTTTTTCCTCATTATTTTGCATTTCCTTAGCAAACTCTTAGTTTTAGCTCTTGAGCAAGCTCTTAAGGAGTTGGATCTATCATTTCTAAACCCCAGTGGTATATTTTACCTTCAGTAACTGGTCACAGTGTACTTGCTATCTCTTACCATGTGTGACTTAGTAACCATCCGTGCATCTAAGGTTTGTAATCGCCTGCTCTGTTGCCCATTCTTTTCCCAAACAATGCTTTCCCAATATTTCAGTGAGTCAGAGTCATTTGTGTGAATGAGTAACTAACACCAACTAGAGAACTGGGTTCCCAAGACAACCCTCAGATTCTGAGATTCACTAGAAGGACTCACAGGACTCAGAAAAGCTGCTATATTCATAGCGTAATGTATCACAGTGAAAGGAAATATTAAAATCAGAAAAAGGAAAAGGTGCATAGGGCAAAGTCCAGGAAGAAAACAGGTGCAAGTGTTCAGTTGTCTTCTCACAGTTGAGTCACATGGATGTGCCTGATTATCCCAGCTACAATGTGTGATAACGTATGTGGGGTGCTTTTAACCAGAAAAGCTTGTCTGAACCTTGGTGTCCAGGATTTTTCTTGAGGGTCACAGCACCTGCATGACTTACTTGACTACACAAATTCCAGTCCCTCAAGGCAAAATGAGGTATTCGCCATAATTCACACTGTTAACAAAAATTATCTAATCAAGCTTGTACTGTGGAATCCAAGGTCTCCATGCAAAAACCCTTATCAGGCAGAACATTCCAAGTGCTTAGAGAAATCATCTCCCAGGATCAGACCAAGGGCCAATCATGAAGACAGGTCTTTCTGTGAAATACTCTGGTTTGCTGGATTAGCCCTTTCTTGCACACTCTCTAACTTATTTTACAAATCCCTTATTATCTTCATACAGAAACCAGAACTTGCAGAAATACAAAATCAAAGAAAATTACAGATCAACTTTCCTCATTACCCTAGAAGTAAAAATATTTAATAAAATATTAGTAAATTGAATCCAGAAATATTAAAATATCTCATTCATAAGGTCCAAGTAGGATTCATCCCTGAACTTAAGCTTGATTGTACATGTAAACATCAATCAATGTAATTTATTATATTAATATAATAAATGAGGAAAATAATAAAATCATCTCAGTTGATGCAGAAATTTCATATGACAAATCAAAGTCATTTATGATAAAATTTGTCAATAATGTAGGAATAGACTAGGACTTCCTTGACCTGATAAAAAATATCTATGAAAAACCTACAGATAACATTACACTTAATATAGAAAAAAGCTGAATACTTTCCACTTAAGATGAGGAATATAACAAGAATGTCCTCTCTTACCACTTCTAGGTCTTAGTCACTGTAATCAAGAAAGAAAAATAAATAAAATCCACACACATTGGAATGTAAAAGGTAAAATTGCCTTGATATGTAGATGAAATATATATCTCCGTGGAGAGTCTTTCCCTAAGGAAACCACAAAACCACTGAAATTAGTAAGTGAGTTTAGCAAGTTTGCAAGACCAAAAAAGTATATAAAAATCAAATTTATACCAAAATGCTATGTTTGAAAAATTGGAACATATATTTGAAATAGCATTTAGATTGGCATTAAAACATTTTTCCTGAAATCTTAGTAATAAACTTAATAAGATATGTGAAAGAGCTCTGCATTGAAACCTACAACTCATCACTAGGATCAATTGAAGATAACCTAAATAAGTTCATGGCATGGAAGACTCAGTTTTACCAAGATGTCAGTTCTCTGAAACAGATTTATAGTTTAAAGGTAATCCAAAATAAAACCCAGTGGGTTTTTTTTCAGTAGAAATAATCAAGTTCTTTCCAAAATTTACATGGAAATACTACTTTATGTGGAATAGCCAAACATTTTTGAAAAAGATACACTATAAAACTATAGTGATTGAGAGATTTTGTTACTTGTCTAAGGATAGACATATAGATTAACAGATCAGAAGACTAAATCTGGCATTACACCCACACATGTGTGATCAATTTATTTTTGACATATGTGCCAAGTTAACTAAAAAAGGTAAGGATCAACTTTTCAACAAGTGATTCTAGAAAAGCAGCAACAAATAAACCTCAAGCATTTTTTCACACCATCCACAAGTGACTTAAAATGAATCTTAGCCCTAAATGTAAGAAAAAAAAACTATAAAAATTGAAAAGTCAAAAAATAAATCAACAGGCATGAAAAGAATACTACAAAACAGTACCTTACTCCCAATGTCCACCAGAAAATCAAATTCAGAAGGGGTTTCACAGGTCGAAGGCCATGCATACATAGAGCTTACAGATTTCCTGCACAGAGTGCTGCTGCTTCTCACATTCCATCAGCTTGAGCCTATTTTAGCCCCAGAAATAAAGTCTTCACAGATGGGCTTGGATACCAGATTTCCTGGGAGAACCTCAGTTTTAAATTGAATAGTGTCTCCCAAAAGATATGTCCAAGTCTTGACCCCCAGGTACCTGTGAATGTGACCTTATTTCAAGATATGATTTTTGAATTAAAGATTAAAGATCTTGGTATGAAATAATCCTAGATTTAGGGTGGGTGCCGAATCCAATTGCAGGCACACTTAATTTTTTTTTGCTTCATTATTATTATATTTGTTATGGTGATCTGTGATCAGTGATTTTTGATGTTACTCTTGTAATTGTTCTGGGGCAACTTAATCAATATAAGATGGAAAACTTAATCAATTGTTGAAATGACAACAAAAGACTTAGAATATTACATATTCTAAGCAGCAGCAGTGTTTGACTCCAATGTTGAAAGAAGTTCTACTGTGGGTAAAATATTATCAAAAAGCATTGCATCTATGACATAAATCACAGCAAAATGCTTTTTGATCCACCTCCTAAAAAAATGGAAATAAAAATGAAAATAAACAAATAGGACCTAATGAAACTTAAAAGCTTTTGCAAAGCAAAGGAAACCATAACCAATACCAAAAGACAGCCCTCAGAATGGGAGAAAATATTTGCAAATGAAGCAACTGACAAAAGATTAATCTCCAAAATTTACAAGCAGCTCATACAGCTCAATATCAAAAAAAAAAACACAAAACAAACAAACAAAAAAAAACCCAGTCCAAAAATGGGCAGAAGGCCTAAATAGACATTTCTCCAAAGAAGATATACAGATTACCAACAAACACATGAAAGAATGCTCAACATCATTAATCATTAGAGAAATGCAAATCAAAACTACAATGAGATATCATCTCACACCAGTCAGAATGGCCATCATCAAAAAATATAGAAACAATAAATGCTGGAGAGGGTGTGGAGAAAAGGGAACCCTCTTGCACTGTTGGTGGGAATGTAAATTGATACAGCCACTATGGAGAACAGTATGGAGGTTCCTTTAAAGACTACAAATAGAACTACCCTACGACCCAGCAATCCCATTACTGGGCATATAACCTGAGAAAACCATAGTTCAAGAAGAGTCATGTACCAAAATGTTCATTGCAACTCTATTTACAATAGCCAGTACTTGGAAGCAACCTAATTGCCCATCAACAGATGAATGGATAAAGAAGATGTGGCACATATATACAATGGAATATTACTCAGCCATAAAAAGAAATGAAATTGAGTCATTTGTAGTGAGATGGATAGACCTAGAGTCTGTCATACAGAGTGAAGGAAGTCAGAAAGAGGAAAACAAATACTGTATGCTAACACATATATATGGAATCTAAGGGAAAAAAAAAAGGTCATGAAGTACCTAGGGGCAAGATGGGAATAAAGACACAGACCTACTAGAGAATGGACTTGAGGATATGGGGAGGGAGAAGGGTAAGCCGTGACAAAGTGAGAGAGTGGCATGGACATATTTACACTACCAAAAGTAAAATAGATAGCTAGTGGGAAGCAGCCCCATAGCACAGGGAGATCAGCTCTGTGCTTTGTGACCACCTAGAGAGGTGGTATAGGGAGGGTGGGAGGGAGGGAGACACAAGAGGGAAGAGATATGGGAACATATGTATATGTATAACTGATTCACTTTGTTATAAGGCAGAAACTAACACACCATTGTAAAGCAATTATACTCCAATAAAGATGTTAAAAAAAGAGAAGAATAGATAAAAAACAAGGACCTACTGTATAGCACAGGAAACTATACTAAAAAAAAAGCATTGCATGCTAGAAAAATATCATTCATGAAAGGAAGAGTCAATCTATGCAGCAAGCTGTGTGTCTTATTTTAAAATATTGCCACAGTCACCCCAGTGTTTAGCCACAACCACCCTGTTAAATCAGCAGCCATCTACACTGAGGCAAGACCCTCCACCAGATAAAAGATTATAACTCACTGAAGGCTCAGATGATGATTAGCATTTTTAACCATCCTTTTCATTCTATGTCTCAAGTCATGTCAAACAGGATGGCGTTGGATGACAAATACGATTTTTCTTTTCCTCCATTGTTCAGGAATCTTTTATTATTAACTCCCCTACACCCAGGGAACTGAGAAACATGAGTTCCTACCACTCCAATATGGCCATCTACCCGTCAGTAGGAGAGTCAGAGAGGGAGAGAGGAAGTGCCCCTTCAGAGGAAGTGGTTGTCTATAAACCAAGGCTGTTCTGTACCATCACCTCTCTACAAGAAAGGCCAGGGAGTAGACTTCTTTCCAGAAAGAATGCCCTAAGAAAGGCAGTAGTGATGTGGGACTGTGTTTACAAGAAGGGAATTTTGGCATTTTGCCCCTGATTAGATAAGTTGATAAACCACTGAACTTGTTAGCTACACTATTCCCCTACTGATGGTGATACATCAAGGACTTTGTCCATTTCATATAAGTTGTCAAATTTATTGCCCTAAAGCTTTTCAAAATATTCCAGTATTATCCTTTTTTGTTGTCTGTGGGATGTTTGGTGATATACCATCTTTTCATTTCTGAAGTAGGCAACTTGTGTATCTTCTATTTATGGATGTACTTAGATGTTAATTTATTAATTTATAGGTATTTCTAAATGATTCATATTTAAAATTTTTCCCCTTAAGAAAAAGGAACGGCCCCACCCAGATAGCTTCATTGGTAAATTTTATAGAATTTATAGAAGACATTATATCAATTTTACCAAAAATATCATTAAAAGGAAGAAGGGAATTTTTTCCAACTTATTTTTTCATACCAGGGTTGCATGATAACAAAATCAAGTAAATACATTATAAGCAACTCACAGTTGAACTTCCTCATGAGTACAGATGTAAAAATTCTTAATAAAATATTAGCATATTAAATCCAGCAATATGTGTATATATATATATATATATATATATATATATATATATATATATATATAATGGGTCATGACCTAGTGGTGATTATGCAAGTTTGACTTAATGTTAAAAAGTCAATCAATGTAATTCACTATACTTATAGAATAAATGAAAAAAAATTATACAATCATCTCAAGACATGTAGAAAGATCATTTGGTAACATTCAACATCCATAACAGGCAGGCCCTGAACCCAGACACAGCAGGGTCTCCCTTCTGTCTCTGAGTGCTACTTTGTGGATTTGTAGCAGCAGCAGTGGTAGTACTGTTTTACATTCATGTCACTGGGCACCTGATACTCCCATGAAGAGGGGCCCTGGGACTACATACCATCCCTGGGGACTGGCCTAGAAAATGTATGTGACAGAGCCTTAAACTAAATGTTTTCTGAAGAACTAAAGCTCCTTCATGCCTGTTTAAAAAAAAATTCAACATCCATGTATAGTAAAAATTCTCATCAAACTAGGTGTAGAAAAGAATGTCCTCAAACTGATAGAAGGAATCTAAGAAAAACCTACAGCTAAAATCATACTTAACGATAAAGGATTGAGTGCTTTCTTCCTAATATCAGAAACAAGACAATGATGTCCACTTTTACTCTTTCTATTCAATATTATACTGGAGATTCTAGCTAGTGCAATATGGTCAGACAAAGAAAAATCTATACAAATTAGAAAGCAAGAAATAAAGCCATCTTTATTCACAGACAACATGATTATGTACATAGAATATCTTATTGAAGCTACCAAAAAATTCTTATAACTAATAAACTAATTTAACAGAGTTGTAGAACACAAGAGTCACAGAATGAGTTCAACAGAAGAATTAAGGGAATAGAGAAAAGAATCAGTGAACATAATGACAAAACAAAAGAAATTACCTAATCTTAAGAACAGAGAGCAAATAGACAGGAAAAATTAGAGCCCCAGGGACCTGTGGTACTATAATATAAGATCTACACTTTATATCATAGGAGTCCAGAAGGAGAGGAGAAAAAAGGCAAAGCTGAAGAAAGAAATAATGACTGAAAAGTCCCAAGTTTGGCAAAAGACATTAATATACATATTCAACATGCTGAACGAACCTCAAATAGGATAAATATAGGAAAATGAACACATGATGCATCACAGTCTAACTTCAGAAAACTTCAACAACAAAAATCTTGAAAGCAGTCTGTGAGAAAAGCCACCTTACCTATTGCTTTAAATAAAGTGGAATTCTCATCAGAAACTATGGAGAACAAAGGAAGTAGAACAGCATTTATCAAGCTCTGAATTAAAAAGACTGCCAATCTAGAATCTTCTATCTACTAAAAATATATTTCAGCAATGGAGGGGAAATCCAGTCATTCTCAGAAGGAGAAACAAGATAATTTGTCACCACCAGGTGTACGTAAATGAATGCCTAAAGGAAGTTTTCTAAACAGAAAAAGAAGGATTAAAGGAGGAATTTTGGAACATCAAGAAGAAAGAAACAACACAATAAACAAAAACATGTGTAAATAAAATAAACTGTGCTTCTCCTACTGAGTCTCTTCAATTGTGTTTAATGGTTGAAGCAAAAGTTATAACATTCTTTGATGGTGTTCTAAATGTAGATAGAGGGAATATTGAATACAATTGTATTGTAAATGAGGGAGTACAAAGGGATGTGAAAAGAGGAAAATTTCTAAACTTTATTTGAATTGGTAAGATGAAAACATCATTAGATTGTGTTATGGTAGGTTACATATATAAAGTTAAATACCTAACGCCACCACTCATAAAGCCATACAGAGAGATATATGTTGAAACCACTATAGATAATTCAAAATTAAATTATAAATAATGTCAAATAACCCACAGGAAAACACATAAAGAAAAAAAAACAGAAAACAGAGAACAAACAGAAAAAAATAATAGAATAACTGACTGAAGCCCTAATACAATAGCTAGATTAAATATAAATGGTTTAAATACACCAACAAAAACACAGGGATTGGCAGAGTAGATTAAAAACATGAAAAAACTATGTGTGTCTACAAGAAATCCACTTCAAGTATAACAATGTAAGCAGGTGGAAAAAAAAGAAGGAAAAAGATGTATTATGCAACGTTAATAAAAAGAAAGCTAGAGTGGATAACCAACAACAGCAGAATATACATTCTCTTCAAAATAGATAATACCAATAAAGAGATTAAAAATAATCAACAAGAACTAGATAGATTCTGGAGTTGAAAAGTACAATAACTTAAATTAAAAATATGCTAGAGGGTCTCAACAACACATTTAAACTGGTAGAAGAAAGAATCACCAAATTTGAGTATAGCACAATTGGAATTACTATGTATGAAGAACAGAAAGAAAAGACATTCAGAAAAATGAGCAGAACTTCTGGGACACCAGTAAACATAACAACATATGCATATTGTGAGCACCAGAGGATGGGGAAGAAGGGACAGAGACTATTTTGAAAGAATAATGACTCCAAACTTCCCAAATTTGATAAAACCATTAATGTATCTATCCAAACTCAGTGAACTCCAAACAAGACAAACTCAGAGATCCACACCTATTCCCATCATAGTAAAACTGTCAAAGCCAATGACAAAGAAAGAATCTTGAAAGCATCAAAAGAAAGTAACTCAACATATAGAAGAGATCATCAGTAAGATTAACAGCTGCTTACAAAAAACCATGGAGGACAGAAAGCAGTAGGATGACATATTCAAAATTTCAAAAGAAAAAGACTATCAACCAAGAATTCTATATTCAACATAATTACACTTAAAAATATGAAGAATAAATTAGACCTTCCAAGATAAAAAAAAACCTAAGAGAAATAATTTTTAATAAAATACTGAAGGAAGTCCTTGAAGTTAAAACGACACTAGATAAAAACTCAAGTCCATATGAAGAAATAAGAAGCCCCATTAAAGGTACTGCACAGATAAAGATAGAAGATACATAAATGTATTTGTTTTCTCTAACTTTTTTTTCTCTTATCTAATTTAAATGGCAACTGCATAACATTATAAATCTGTGTTGAAGGAATTAAAATGTATAAAGATACAATTTGTAAAACAATTCCAGCAGAAATTTGGGAGAGGGAACAGAGCTTTAAAGGAACAAAATTCTTGTATGTTATTGAAATTAAATTGATATTAATCCACACTATATTGTTATAAATTAAGCTGTTAATTGCAATCCTAAAGCAACCATTAAGAAAATAACTTAAGGGGCTTCCCTGGTGGCACAGTGGTTGAGAGTCCGCCTGCTGATGCAGGGGACATGGGTTCGTGCGTTGGTCCAGGAAGATCCCACATGCCGTGGAGCGGCTGCACCTGTGAGCCATGGCTGCTAAGCCTGCGTTTCTGGAGCCTGTGCTCTGCAATGGGAGAGGCCACAACAGTGAGAGGGCCACGTACAGCAAAAAATAAAAAAGAAAAAAGAAAAGAAAATAACTTAAAATACATAGTAAAGAAAAGGTAAGGGAATTAAAAATGGTACACTGTAAAATATCTGCTTAACACAAATAAGTTTTACAACTTCACAGGAGGATAAGAGGAAGAAAAAAGACATAAAGAAAACAATGAATTAGCAGTTGTAAATCCTACATCATCAGTAATTCCATGAAACATGCCAACTAAAAACTCGAATTAAAGGGCAGATTTTGTAGGAATGAATACAAAAATAACTATATGTTCTCTACAAGGCACATGGTTTAAATTCAAAGACATAAATAGTTTGGGTTGAAAATAAAAAGACATAAATAGATATACCACACAAAGAGTATCCAACAACTGAGCTAGAGTGCCTATGTAAAGTTACACAAAATAATATTTCAGATAAAACTTGTTACTAGAGAAGAAGGATACCTTATAATAAATAGCCAACCCATCACAAACATTGAACAAGTATAGACATATGTTCATCTAACAACAGAACACCAAAATATGTGAATAAAAAAATGGTAGAATTGAAGGAGGATTAGACAATTCAACAATAATAATTAGAGATGCCAATACCCCTGTAAAGGATACAAAACTATACAGACAATAAAGGGATAGAGCACTGAACAACAGTATAAACGAACTAAACCTAACAGACACATACAGAACACTCCACCCAACAACAGCAGAATACGCATTCTTCTCAAGTGCACATGGAACATTCAACAATAGAGACCACATCTGGAACCATAAAATATACCTTAATGAAGCTAAGAGAATAGGAATTATAAAAATATGTACTCAGGTAAAAATGGAATCGAATTATAAATCAAGGAAAGACTATATGTTAGGCCAGAAAACAATTTTCAATATATTTAAAATAATTGAAATTATACAAAATATGTTCTGCACTCAAAATGGAATGAAATTAGAAATTAATTACATAAGGAAATTTGGCGAAGTCACAACCCATGGAAGTTAAGTAAAACACTTCTGAACAACTTACATGCCAAGGAAGGAAAAAATGGAATTTAGAAAGTACTTTGAGATGATTGACAATGAAAGCACACAATACCAAAACTTAGGCGATATAACAGAAGAGTGTTTAGAAGAAAATAAAAACCTTTAAATGAATATTTGAAAAAAGAACTCAAATGAATAACTTTTGGTTTGTTTAATTTTCTCTATTATTTTTCCATCTTATGTTTTACTTATTTCCACTCTAATCTTCATTATTTCCTTCCTTCTGCATATTTTGTCTTTTCTTTGCTCTTTATTTCCGGTTTCTGACAAGAATTCCAAAACAATTCAATGAGGAAAGAATAGTCTTTTCAACAACTGGTCCCAGGACAAAAGAATATCCAGATGCAAAAGAATGAAGTTGGATCATACCTTACCCTATAAACAAAAATCAACTGAAAATTGATCAACAATTAAATGTAAGAGCTAAAACAACAACAACAAAGAACCCTTAGAAGAAAACATAGGTATAATTTTTCTTGACCTTAAATTAGGCTAGGTCATATGTGCTCATAGGTCATAGATATGACAGTAAAGGAATAAGCAACAAATAAAGATAAATTGAACTCATCAAAATTAAAAATTCTGTGATTCAAATTATACCATGAAAAAGTGAAATAAAAAAAACCAAAGAATGGGAATAAATAATTGTGGGTAATACATTGTCTATTAAGCAAAATTTTAAAAAATTTACAACTCAAAGATAAAAAGACAGCTAACCCTGTTAAAAATGGTCAAAGGATTTGAGTAGACAAAGAAAATGTACAGGAACATATGTGTATGTATAACTGATTCACTTTGTTATAAAGCAGAAACTAACACACCATTGTAAAGCAATTATACTCCAATAAAGATAAAAGAAAAAAGAAAACCAGAACAACAACAAATAAAGGCTAATATGTACATGAAAACATGTTAAACATCATTAGTCATCAGGGAGATATACATCAAAACCATAATGAAATACCCCTTCACACTCATTAGGATGGCTGCAGTAAAAAAACAAAACAACAAAAAACAATAACAAGTGTTCACAATATGGTGAAGTTGGAATCCTCATAAATGGCTGATGGGAATGGAAAATGGTGCTACCACTTTGGAAAGCAATTTGACAATACATGAAAATATTAAGCCTAAATTTACCATACGAACTAGAAATTCCACTTCTAGGTATACTGCTCCTAAAATTTAAAACAGATACTGAAACAAATACTTGTATGCAAATGTTCATAGTGCCACTATTTACAATAGCCAAAAGGTGGAAACAACACAATGTACACCAACTGAGGAATGTGTTGTGATGTGGTAGGGTACAACCATGCACTGGAATATCTTTCAGCAGGAAAAAAGGGAGAATTAAGTACAGATATATGCTATAACATGACTGAATCTTGAAAACATTGTGTGAAGTAAAAAGAGATGGGCACAGAACACACAGAAGTCCACACATTTGTAAGGCTCAGTTTATATGAAATGAACAGAAGAGACAAATTCCCAGAGATAGAAAGTATATCAGTGATTGTCAGGGTTCTTGCTGGAGGAGGGAATAAGCAGTGACTGAATAGACATGCAGTTTATTTGGGGGGTAATGAAAATGTGTTGGAATTAGATACTTGTGTTGGTTGCAAAATTTTGTGAATCAAGTTGATCTTTGAACAACATGGCTTTGAAGTGTGCAGGTCCACTTAGACTCAGATATTTTTCGATGGTAAATACAGTACAACTACACAATTCCCAGATAGTTGAATCCAAAGGTGTGGAACCTGCAGGTATGGAGGACCGACTATAAAGTTGTAGGCAGATTTTTGGCAGCAGGGTGGGTTGGCACCTCTAAACGTCTCCCCGACCCCTGCACGTTCTTCAAGGGTCAACTGTATAATAAAAATCACTGAACTGTGAACTTCTAAATGGTAAATTTTATGACCTGTGTGTTACATCTCAATAAACAAGAGTGATTGATACAGCAGAGGGATAGACATATTGACTGATGGCACAGAATATAGAACATAGAAACACTCCTCCTCACAAGTATGGCCCCTCGATTTTTGGCAAAGGAGCAAAAGCAATTCAATGGTGAAATGAAAGTCTTTTCAACAAATAGTCTAGAGCAATTGAACATTCATAGACAAAACAATGAACCTTGACCTAATTCTCACACCTAATTAAAAATTATCTAAATTGGGTCACTGACCTAAATGTAAAATGTAAGGAACATATTAGGAGCACAAAAAGACAACCTACAGACTGGGCAAAAATATTTGCAAACCATGTATCTGATAAGGAACTCATATCTAGAATATATAAATAATTGTCAAAAGGCAATAGTTAAAAAAAAATAAGAATGGGCAAAATACATGAAGAGACATTTCACTGAAGAGCATATACAGACAGCAAATAAGTACATGAAAAGATGATCAACATCATTAACTATTAGGAAGGTGCAAGTTAAAATCACAATGAAATACTATTACACACCAGTTAAAACTGCTTAGAAAAAAAAGGACAATACTAAATGCTGGATAGTATGCAGAGAAACTGGACTATTCACATTGCTGATGGAAATTCAAATTGGTACAGCCACTCTGGAAAACAGATAGTTTCTTTAAGTTTCAAACACACAAATAATAAATAACCCAGAAATTGAACTCTTGGGCATTTATCCCAGAGAAACAAAAATTATGTTTACATTAAAACAATTTATAAATATTTATAACATTTATTCATAATTAGCCCCAAACTGGAAACAATCCAAAAGCCCTTCAATGGGTGCCTGATTAAACAATGGTACGTCCATTCCATAGAATATTACTCCGCAATGAAAAGGAGTGAATTCTTTTTTTTAACAGTGTTAAAATGCTTTTACTCTTTGATCATTTTGATACCAAAAATCTAGGTTCAGTTTGCCAGATAGTCAAAAATTATAAGTGTATACTATGGGGATAATTTTAGATATTTTGATGTTACTGGAAACTGTCAAGTTCTTAGATATAAGCTACCAATCTTTCTCTCTTTTTTAAAAAATCTGTTTTACACAGTAACAATCTGTTGATAAATTCTTTTTTTTGCATTCTTTTTTTCTCTTTATTTTTTTAATTGAAGTATAGATGATTTACAATGTTGTGTTAGTTTCAGATTTATAGCAAAGTGATTCAGTTATTTTACTGTTTAATTTCAGTTAATTCAGTTATATATTTTGTATATATATATATATATATATATATACACATGTATGCTTTTTCAGATTCTTTTCGCTTATAGTTGTTACAAAATATTGAGTATAGTTTCCTGTGCTATACATATTCGATATATAGTAGTGTGTATATGTTAATCCCAAACTCCTATTTTATCCCTCTTCACTTTCCCCTTTGGTAACCACAAGTTTGTTTTCTATGTCTGTGGGTCTATTTCTGTTTTGTATATAAGTTCATTTGCATTATTATTTTTTAGATACCACATATAAGTGATGTCATATGATATTTGTCTTTCTCTGTCTGGCTTACTTCATTTAGTATGGTAATCTCTAGGTCGATCTATGTTGCTGCAAATGGCATTATTTCATTCTTTTTTAGGCTGAGAATCATTCCATTGAATATCACATCTTCTTTATCCATTCATCTGTCAATGGACATTTAGATGGCTTCCATGTCTTGGCTATTGTAAACAGTGCTGCTATGAACATTGAATATTGGGGTGCATGTATCTTTTCAAATTATTTTTCTCTGGATATATGACCAGGAATGGGACAGTAGGATCATATGGAAGCTCTATTTATAGTTTTTTAAGGAACCTCCATACTGTTTTTAGTGACTGCACCAATTTACATTCCCACCAACAGTGTAGGAGGGTACCCTTTTCTCCCCACCTTCTCCAGCATTTATTATTTATAGACTTCTTAATGATGGCCATTCTGATTGGTGTAAGGTGATACCTCGTTGTAGTTTTGTTTTGCATTTCTCTGATAATTAGCGATATTAAGCATGTTTTCATGTGCCTTTTGGCCATCTGTATGTCTTCTCTGGAGAAGTATCTATTGAGATCTTCTGCCAATTTTTTGATTGGATTTTTTTTTTACATGGAGCTGTGTGAGCAGTTTGTATATTTTGGAAATTAATCCCTTGTCAGTCATCGTTTGCAAATATTTTTCCCATATGTAGGTTGTATTTTCATTTTGTTTATTATTCCCTTTGCTGTGCAAAAGCTTTTAAATTTAATTAGGTCCCATTTGTTTATTTTTGTTTTTATTTCCATTACTCTAAGAAATTGATCTGAAAAGATATTGCTGCAATTTATGTCAAAGAGTGTTCTGCCCTATGTTTCTCTCTAGGAGTTTTATAGTATCCTGTCTCACATTTAGGTCTTTTTTTTGTGTATGTGTGGTACACGAGCCTCTCACTGTTGTGGCCTCTCCCGTTGCAGAGCACAGGCTCCGGACGTGCAGGCTCAGCGGCCATGGCTCACAGGCCCAGCTGCTCCGCAGCATGTGGGATCTTCCCGGACCGGGGCACGAACCCGTGTCCCCTGCATCGGCAGGCGGACTCTCAACCACTGTGCCACCAGGGAAGCCCACATTTAGGTCTTTAATCCATTTTGTGTTTATTTTTGAGTATAGTGTTAGAGAATGTTCTAATTTCATTCTTTTACGTGTAACTGTCTAGTTTCCCCAGCACCACTTATTGGAGAGGCTGTCTTCTCCATTGTCAAAAATTAATTGACCATAGATGTGGGGGTTTATGTCTGGGTTTTCTATCCTTTTCTATTCATCTATATGTCTGTTTTTGAGCCAGTACTATATTGTTTTGATTACTGTAGCTTTGTAGTATGTCAAAATTCCGGGAGCTTGATTCCTCCAGCTCCACTTTTCTTTCTTAAGATTGCTCTGGCTATTCTGGGGTCTTTTGTGTTTCCATAAATTAAAAAAAAAATTTCTCCAGTTCTGTGAAAAATGCCATTGGTAATTTGATAGAGATTGCATTGAATCTGTAGATTACCTTGTGTAGTATGGTCATTTTAACAATATTGATTCTTCCAATCCAAGAACACAGTATATCTTTCCATCTGTTTGTGTCATCTTCAATTTCTTTCATCGGTGTCTTACTGTTTTCAGGTACAGGTCTTTTGCCTAAAAAAAGAGCAAACTATTGATACACACAGCAACCTGGATGAATCACCAGAGGATTACACTTAGTGAAAAAAAGTAAAGCTCAAAAGTTAAGAATTCTATGATTCTCTTTATTAAAATTCTTGAAATTCAAAATTATAGAAATGGAGAACAGATTAGTGGTTAAGAATGGAGGTGTACAGGTCAGGAGGTGGAGGCTATTAAAGGGCAGTATGAGAGATCCTTTGGTGATAGACATGTTCTGTATCTTGACTGTATCAATGTGAATATCCTGGTTGTGTTATTGTTGTATAACTGTGTAAGATGGTGCCAGGATAAATTTGGTAAAGCATACGAAAAAACTCTACAGATTATTTCTTGTAACTGTTTGTAAATATACAATTATCTCTACAAGTTTAATTTAAAAATCATTTGTATTTCTATATACTAGTAATGAAAAGTTGGAAAATAAAACTAAAAATATACTATTTACAATAGCATCCCCAAATATGAAAAACTTAAGGATAAATTTAACAAAACATAGGAAAGGCTAACACACTGACAATTTAAACTCTTTCTGGCCCAAACAGAGGTAGATCTTTGTCAGCCTGTCATTCTTCTAGATGTCAGAGGAAGAAAGCCGAGTTAATATATCTGAGATCAGGATGATGCTTCTGTAGGGACTATCTTTTTGAAGCTTTTTCCTTGTAACTTATTCTCTTTCATGCATTTCTAGGCCCCTTTTCAACTGACGTTGCATTTTTCTCTCACTAGCATCCCACTCTGAGGAACTTAAAGCACATTCTAAGACATGAAACCCTGCCTTTATTTGGAAATACCATTCCTGCTGGCATTTATGTTCTAAAATCATCATACATCTGAGCATGATGTTCTGTCCTTTCATTCAACATAAAGTTTATATATCCTTCTCTGAGCCATGAATGATAGGAAAACAAAAAACAAATAAAATATATTCTCTATCCTCTAGTTATCCACACTATTAAGGATGTATTAATTCATTTAAGAAGACCAAAAATCACAACATGCCTGATATATACCTGTCCCAGAAAACTTATGTGGAATTCAGGCAGGAAAGAAAAAATAAAACCTAGAGGTAGTGCCTATTGCCCACTGAGAGCTGTGCCTAGCTTGTGCATTCCATTTCTTTGAGGAATCTCAGAGCAACTTGATTAGTTCAGTGATATTATTTCACATGTCATAGGAAGACACAGGGACTTGGTCTCTCTTAGGGCACCTCACTGTGTGGTGTAGGTTCAATACAAAGGAAGCATATCTGACCCAGAGTCCATGATCCTGCTCTTCTTCTCCTTTATTGCTTTTGTTGTTGTTTGTTTCACAATAGAAAAATAAGATGCTACAGAATAACCTCCACACAGTTTTCCCTAGTGGAATGTACCATTCTACATTCCCAACAACAGTGTATGAATCCTAATTTTTCTACATCCTCACCAACACTTGTTATCTTTGTGTTTTTGTTAATAATAACCATCCTAACAGGTGTGAGGTGATATCCAGTTGTGGTTTTGATCTGCATTTCCCTGATGATTAGTGATGTTGATCATCTTTTCATATACCTGGTGGCCTTCTTTGTCTTTTATGTTTGTTTGTTTATTTGAGAAATGTCTATTTAAGTCCTTTACCCTTTTTAAATTAGGTATTTTTTATATTTATTTTTTAATTTTAATTTTTGCTACTGAGTTGTAGTAAATTCTTCTATATTTTGGACATTATCCGCTTATCAGATAGATGGTTTGCAAATATTTTCTCTCATTCCATAGTTTTATCACTCTTGTTGATGACTTCCTTTGTTGTACAAGAGATTTTTAGTTTGGTGTACTCTCACTTGTCTATTTTTGAATTTATTTCATGTGCATTCGCTGTCAAATCCAAGAAATAATTGCCAAGACCAATGTTAAGAAGATTTTCTCCTACTTTTTATTTGAGGAAGTTTTACATCTTCAGGTCTTAACGTTTAAGTCTTTAATCCATTTTGAGTTGATTTACGTGTATGGTGTATTTCATTCTGTTGCATGCGGATATCCAGTTTTCCCAACATAATTTTTTGAGAGGGTATAATTTCCCCATTGTGTGTTCTTGATGCCCTTATTGAAAACCAGTATGTGTGGGATTTTCCTGGTCTCTCTATTGCTTTCCGTTGGTTTATCTCTCTTTATGCCAATACCATGCTGGGTTTTTGTTGTTGTTGTTGGTTTTTACATTTATTTATTCTTTTTTTTTGGCTGTGTTGGGTCTTTGTTGTTGCGCATGGGCTTTCTCTAGTTGCAGTCAGTGGGGGCTACTCTTCATTGCAGTGCACAGGCTTCTCATTGTGGTGGCTTCTCTTGTTGCAGAGCATGGGCTCTAGGTGTGTGGGCTTCAGTAGTTGCAGCATGCAGGTTCAGTGGTTGCGGCATACTGGCTCAGTAGTTGTGGCTCACAGGGTCTAAAGCACAGGCTCAGTAGTTGTGACACATGGACTTAGCTGTTCCAAGGCATGTGGGATCTTTCTGGACCAGGGCTCAAACCTGTGTCCCCTGCATTGGCAGGCAGATTCTTAACAACTGTGCCACCAGGGAAGTCCCCATGCTGTTTTAATTATTGTAACTTTGTAACAAATTTTAAAATTAGAAAGTGTGATATAGCCAGCATTGTTCTGTTTTCTCGAGATTGTTTTGTCTATTTGGGGTCTTTTGTGGTTCTATATGAATTTTATGGGTTTTTTGTTTGTTTCTGTAAAAAATGTCATTGGAATTTTGATAGAGATTGCAGACTGCATTGAATTTGTAGTATGGTATTGGGTAGTATGTCTTTCAGTAAAACGTATATTTTAACAATATTAATTCTTCCAACCCATGAATATAGGATGTCTTTCCATGTATTTGTTTTTTTCTTTAGTTCAGCAGTGTCTTATAGTTTTCAGTGTACAAGTCTTTTGCCCTCTTGGTTAAGCTTATTCCTAAATATTTTATTATTTTAGATGCTATTGTAAATGGTATTGCTTTCTTACTTTCCTTTTCAGATAGTTCATTGTTAGTGCATATAGTTACTACATGACCCAACAATCTCACTTCTGGATTTATATCCAAAATAATTGAAATCAGTACCTGGAAGAGATGTCTGCATTCCCATATTCATTGCAGCATTATTCACAATAGCCAAGATATGGAAACAACCAAAATGTCCATTGACAGATGAATGAATAAAGAAAATGTGGTATATGCACACAATGGAATATTATTCATCCCTAAAAAAGTAAATCTTGCCATTTGTGCCAGTATGGATGAAGCTGAAAGACATGATTCTACATGAAATAAGCTAGTTACAGAAGGACAAATATTACATGATTCCACTTACATGAACTTTCTAAAATAGTAAAACTCATAGAAGCAGAGAACAGAGTGGTGTTTGCCAGGGGCAAAGGGGTTGGAGAAATAGGGAAGTTGTTGTTCAATGAGTATAAATTTTCAGTTATGCAAGATGAATAGGTATCTATAATTAACAATTCAGCATTGTGCACTTTAAAATATGTTAAGAGGATAGATCTTATGTTAAGTATTCTTAAACATAGACAGGCACACACATAAAAAACCTAAGAAAGAACACATGGAAAATTTTGAAGGTGATGGCTATGTTTAATGTCTTGATTGTGTTGATATTATGAGTGTACGCACATGTCCAAAATCATCAAGTATATACTCAATGTGTGTATTTGTAATATCAATTATACCTCAATAAACCTTACAAAAGATGATAGAGAATTTTTAACAAGGAAAAGAATACCAGTTTCTGAGATCACTAAATTACATCAGAGTTACTTTGGGGGAAAAGAAAGAACTGCCTCTACCACCACCAAAAATAAAAGAACAAAAACAAAAAGAATCATTGAAAGAAAGATTAAAGAGACATTATTACTTTATCCATTAATCAATTGTTCCTAGTGACTATAACAATAAATAATTAATGAATAATCATATTATATGAATAATTAAGTCTCAAATTACATACACATGTGCACACACATGCATGCACACACACATAAAATGTGGATAAATGAACCTTGCTAATTATTAAACTAAAGCAAAGATTCCAATTTATAAGCCTTAAGTTAATAAAAATGTTCATTCTTTCAATGCAAAATTAGTTTAAATGATAATGTGTGATTCTTATGTCTTGTGATGCAATAATATACAACACAGGTCAGTGGAGACTGAGCCATTGCATTTGGAAAGCAACTGGCATCAAAATAAAAGGCAAAACAAATCTTTTCACTTTTCCCCACTGACGTTAACCTGTAGAATTTATCTCAGAATGAAATCAGTCAAAAGTGAGGAAAATACCAATGCATACCCAGATTTTCAATGTAACATCTTTTAAAACAAACCTGAAGAGTTGGAAGCAACCTGCATTTCTAGCAACAAAGTACAATAATTAATTGAATAATGTTCTTTTTTACCCCATGGATCCATATGCTTTCTAAAAAAATAAATTTCAGGGCACTTTACGCAGTTGGGAAAGGGCTTGTTAAATCATTGCTAGGTGAAAATCAGAATATAAATTATATAGAGTTATCATTTCAACTACTTAAGAAACATTTATTCATATGCAGAAAGGACTAGCCAGGCACTCAAATGATATTATAACATGTATTATGAGTGTGGCATTGAAATTCACTTGATGGGGAAGGTAGAATAATGGGAGAGATTGGGAAGAGAGGAAAGAAAATCAGTCTTTAGGCAATAAGTAGACTGGAAACTGTTGCCAGGGAGACCGGTTACTAGGCTCCTGAAATAGCTTAAATGAGAGTTGATGAAATTCTAAACCAAGGCAAAGTCTGAGGGGATAAATGGAAAGGAAATATTGAGGTTACTATTTTTTTTAAAGAAAAACCATATCAGAAAGGAAAAGGGATTCTTTTTCTTCCAAAAATAAATGTCACATGGGCCTTCTATTAAAATATATTGAAATTATAATATTAGATATCATTCATTAATTACTTAATCAATGCCAGGCAGCTATCTCTTGTCCTATGCAGTCTATGAGGTTGTTTCCATCAGTATCCTCATTTTAAAGAGGAGATGACTAAGGTGGAGAAGATTGTCTAACATCACATGGCCAGTGAGTGAGAGTTCTAAACTCCTACCACATATCAGACCCCAGCTTAGACCCTGAACTCCATGCCTAGTGCTGAACAATGGGTAGTGGGATATACAGACCTGGACGAACCCTGAAAGTCACCCCCCCTCTCTCTGATTCCTTTTCTTTCTTTCTCTCTTTCTTTCTCTTTCTTTCTTTCTTTCTTTCTTTCTTTCTTTCTTTCTTTCTTTCT
>NW_021703778.1:54781846-54871649 GCF_005190385.1 Monodon monoceros | reverse complement strand
TCTTTCTTTCTTTCTTTCTTTCTTTCTTTCTTTCTTTCTTTCTTTCTTTCTTTCTTTCTTTCTTTCTTTCTTTCTTTCTTTCTTTCTTTCTCTTTTGTGTAATCGTATTTCCATAATCCTTGACCTTCTTCATGCTTGTTATTCTTGAGATTGGGGTTTGCAGCATTTGCCTTTCTGTGGAAGGTGAACAGTTAACAGGCATACAAATATGAAGGCTTGTGAGTTGTCTGCCAATTAAATTGAAAAAGAGTAGGGAGGCCAGGTTTTCACCTTTCAAGTTGGGGATGCATAAGGAGAGTTGAGAAGTAGGGGGGAGGTAGTGATGGATCTAAAATAATGTGCAGAGGTGGTCCAGGTCACTTTTCTGTGGGCAAAGAGGAAGCACAGGTCCCTGGGTCATTCTGCAGTCTATACCTGGGTAGAGACTGGTGGGAGGGAAAACAGTCCAGGGGAATGGGCTACAAGACCAATAAGAGAAGAACACAGGAAGCAGGAGATGCGTTGCAGTGAGGAATGTGCGAGCAGTCAGTGAAAAAGAGACAGAAAGAAGCAATGCAGCCCACAAAAGAGTCATGGCAAAGATGATTACATGAGAATTCTCCAAAATCCAAAGTGGTTGCGTTAGAGCCATGGGGTTATAAGAATGTTTTGTCTTCTTTTCTGTATTATTCAGAGTTAATAAAAATATATACTATTTGTATAAAAATGAATTAACACCCAGTGAACTGATTTGCTCCATTTTGTGGTCTTTCCCGGAGACTCATTCAATAGCACTGCCTTGGTCCCCACATGCACCTAGGACCTCACCTCTTTCCTAGAACTGATAATCTTGTCACTGTTTCTCCTGCAGGTGTTTGTTCTTTTAATCTTTTGAGTACATACCCTCATGTGACACTAACCAGGGTCCTTTCCTGTGACAATGACGCTTAAGATTGACATACTGTTTAAAGTGTATATAACTGCCTTAACTCTGTATCCAAGTTGACAATGTAGCCTAGAGAAGGGTGATTATATATGAGCAGTAGAATAAATCAAAAGAGGCTGACTTTATTTATAAATACTGCTCTACATAAGAAATAATGATAAGATTAACAGGCAAAAATTTTAAATGAAGGATTATTAACCCTATATATGATCAATAGGTGGTTACTATATCGACCCTATCAATAAGTAAAAGAGAAGCAAAGGATAGGAACACCCTTTTTAAAGGTAATGTAGAGAGATAAAGATAATTCAGAGAGATTTTATGCATTATATGATGGTCAGCCTCACTAGTTATAAAATACATTTATTCGGAAATATGTGAAAAGTGTAATACAATATTATTCTTTACACAGCAATTCCATTTCTAGAAATATGTAGATTAAGCATTCTAAAATACAGATGTATATTTGTGGCAATTAATAGTAGAAAAATTCAAAAACTCCTAAATGGCCATCCATAAGAACTGTTTTAAATACATGATACCTAGTTAATATAAAACAATATTGAGCATTCCTTAAAGTGCATGAGATATTAACTTTTGATATAAAAAGTGATATAAGATACATAAATATATTATCCCAGTAACTTTTCCAGTATACACATGTACAACACTGTTGGAAATATATAAACTAAATTGTGGTTATAAAAACAGAAATGGAATTACGGCAGTATTTCCTATTTACATATATCGGTGTTGTCTTAATCATGTACCCTTTAAATTAATACTTTTAAATTTATAAATATAATACAATATTTTAGTTTGAATAAATAAAAACTAAACATTTTAAAATGAGCAAAGACAGAAAAAATTCACAGCAAAAATATAAATAATAAATATAAGAAAAATGTTTCACCTTCCAAATAATTAAGCAAATTCAGAATCTCAGAGTGACAAACAATTTCCATATGTCCAACAGTCAAGATTTTAAGAAATGTACTGAACTATGTGGCTGCTTCCAACTAGCTATCTATTTTACATTTGGTAGTATATATAAGTCCATGTCATTCACTCACTTCATCCCAACTTACACTTCCCCCTCCCCGTGTCCTCAAGTCCATTCATTATATCTGCATCTTTATTCTGGTCCTGCCCCTAGGTTCTTCAGAACAAATTTTTTTTTTAGATGCCATGTATATGTGTTAGCATATGGTATTTATTTTTCTCCTTCTGACTTACTTCACTCTGTATGACAGACTCTAGGTCCATCCACCTCACTAGAAAAGACTCAATTTCATTTATTTTTATGACTGAGTAATATTCCATTGTATATATGTGCCACAGCTTCTTTATCCATTCATCTGTCAATGGACACTTAGGTTGCTTCCATGTCCTGGTTATTGTAAATAGCGCTGCAATGAATATTGTGGTACATTACCCTTTTTGAATTATGGTTTTCTCAGTGTATATGCCCAGTAGTGGGATTGCTGGGTCATATAGTAGTTCTATTTTTAGTTTTTTAAGGAAGCTCCATACAATTCTCCATAGTGGATGTATCAATTTACATTCCCACCAACAGTACAAGAGGGTACCCTTTTCTCCACACCCTCTCCAGCACTTATTATTTGTGGATGTTTTGATGATGTCCATTCTGACTGGCGTGAGGTGATACCTCATTGTAGTTTTGATTTGCATTTCTCGAATGATTAGTAATGTTAGGCATCCTTTCACATGTTTGTTGGCAATCTGTATATCTTCTTTGGAGAAATGTCTATTTAGACCTTCAACCCATTTTTGGATTGGTTTTTTTTTTTGATATTGAGCTGCATGAGCTGCTTGTATATTTTGGAGATTAATCCTTTGTCAGTTGCTTCATTTGTAGATATTTTCTCACATTCTGAGGGTTGTCTTTTACTCTTGTTTATGGTTTCCTTTGCTGTGCAAAAGCTTTTAAGTTTCATTAGGTCGCATTTGTTTATTTTTGTTTTTATTTCCATTTCTCTAGGAGGTGGGTCATAAAGGATCTTGCTCTGATTTATGTCATAGAGTGTTCTGCCTATGTTTTCCTCTAAGATTTTGATAGTGTCTGGCCTTAAATTTAGGTCTTTAATCCAATTTGAGTTTTTTTCTGTGTATGGTGTTGAGTGTTCTAATTTCACTCTTACATGTAGCTGTCCTATTTTCCCAGCACCGCTTACTGAAGAGCCTGTCTTTTCACCATTGTATACTCTTGCTTACTTTATCAAATATAAGGTGACCATATGTGTGTGGGTTTATCCCTGGGCTTTCTATCCTGTTCCATTGAGCTATATTTATGTTTTCGTGCCAGTACCATACTGTCTTGATTACTGTAGCTTTGTAGTATAGTCTGAAGCCTGGGAGCCTGATTCCTCCAGCTTGGTTTTTCTTTCTCAAGATTGCTTTGGCAATTCGGGGTCTTTTGTGTTTCCAAACAAATGTGAATTTTTTAGTTCTATTTTTGTGAAAAATGCCATTGGTAGTTTGATAGGGATTGCACTGAATGTATAGATTGCTTTGGGTAATATAGTCATTTTTACAATGTTGATTCTTCCAATCCAAGAATATGGTATATCTCTCCATCTGTTTTTTATCATCTATTTTCTTTTATCTTTTATTTTATAGTTTTCTGCGTACAGGTCTTTTGTCTCCTTAGGTAGGTTTATTCCTAGGCATTTTATTCTTTTGTTGCAATGGTAAATAAGATTGCTTCCTTAATTTCTTTTTCAGGTTTTTCATCATTAGTGTATAGGAATGCAAGTGATTTTTGTTCATTAACTTTGTATCCTGCTACTTAACCAAATTCATTGATTAGCTCTAGTAGTTTTCTGGTAATACCTTTAGGATTCTCTATGTATAGTATCATGTCATCTGCAAACCGTGACAGTTTTACTTCCTCTTTTCGCATTTGGATTCCTTTTATTTTTTTTTCATCTCTGAGTGCTGTGCTTAAAACTCCCAAAACTATGCTGAATAATAGTGGTGAGAGTGGGCAACTTGTCTTGTTCCTGATCTTAGTGGAAATGGTGTCAGTTTTTCCCCATTGAGAAAGATGTTGGCTGAGGGTTTATCATATATGGCCTTTATTATGTTGACGAAAGTTCCCTCTATGCCTACTTTCTGGAGAGTTTTTTTCATAAATGGGTATTGAGTTTTGTTGAAAGATTTGTCTGCATCTATCGAGATGATCATATGGTTTTTATCCTTCAATTGTTAATATGGTGTATCACATTTATTGATTTGTATATATTGAGGAATCCTTGCATTCCTGGGATAAACCCAACTTCATCATGGTTATGATCCTTCTAATGTGCTGATGGATTCTGTTTGCTAGTATTTTGTTGAAGATATTTGCATCTATGTTCATCAGAGATATTGGCCTGTAGTTTTCATTTTTTTTAACATCTTTGTCTGGTTTTGTAACACCGTTAAGGTGATGGTGGCCTCATAAAATGAGTTTGGGAGTGTTCCTCCCTCTGCTATATTTTGGAAGAGTTTGAGAAGGATAGGTGTTAGCTCTTCTCTAACTGTTAATTCTTAGGTAGAATTCGCCTGTGAATCCATCTGGTCCTGGGCTTTTGTTTGTTGGAAGGTTTTTAATACCAGTTTCAATGTCAGTGCTTGTTATTGGTCCGTTTCTATTTTCTATTTCTTCCTGGTTCAGTCTCAGAAGGTTGCTCTTTTCTAAGAATTTGTCCATTTTTTCCAGGTTGTCCAATTTATTGGCATATAGTTGCTTGTACTAATCTCTGATGGATTTCTTCAGTATCCGTTGTTACTTCTCCTTTTCCATTTCTAATTTTATTGATTTGATTCCTCTCCCTCTTTTTCTTGATGAGTCCAGCTAATGGTTTATCAATATTGTTCACCTTCTCAAAGATGCAGCTTTTAGTTTTATTTATCTTTGTTATCATTTCCATCATTTCTTTTTCATTTATTTCTGATCTGATCTTTATGATTTCTTTCCTTCTGTTAACTTTGGGTTTCTTTTTGTTCTCTTGCCTCTAATTGCTTTAGGTGTAAGATTAGGTTGTTTATTTGAGATTTTTCTTGTTTTTTGAGGTAGGATTGTATTGCTATAAACTTCCCTATTTGAACTGCTTTTGCTGCATCCCATAGGTTTTGGGTCATTGTGTTTACATTGTCATTTGTTTCTAGGGATTTTTAAATTTCTTCTTTGATATCTTCATTGATCTCTTGATTATTTAGTAGCATACTGTTTAGCTTCCTTGTGTTTGTATTTTTTACAGTTTTTTTCCCCCTGTATCTGATATCTAGGCTCATAGCATTGTGGTTGGAAAAGATACTTGATACGATTTCAAATTTTCTTAAATTTACCAAGGCCTGATTTGTGACCCAAGATATGATCTATCCTGGAGAATGTTCCATGAGCTCTTGAGAAGAATGTGTATCCTCTTGGTTTTGGATGGAATGTCCTATAAATATCAATTAGGTCCATGTGTTTAATGTATTATTTAAAGCTTGTTTTTCCTTATTTATTTTCATTTTGGATGATCTGTCCATTGGTGAAATGAGGTTTTAAAATCCCCTACTATAATTGTGTTACTATTGATTTCCCCTTTTATGGCTGTTAACATTTTCTTTATGTATTGAGGTGCTCCTATGTTGGGAGCATAAATATTTACAATTGTTATATCTTCTTCTTCGATATATCCCTTGATATTTATGTAGTGTCCTTCTTTGTCTCTTGTGATTGTCTTTAATTTAAAGTCTATTGTGTCTGATATGAGCATTGCTACTCCAGCTTTCTTTGATTGCCATTTGCATGGAATATCATTTTCCATCCCCTCACTTTCAATCTGTATGTGTCACTAGGTCTGCAGTTGGTGTCTTCTAGACAGCATATATACAGGTCTTATTTTTGTTCATTCATCCAATCTATATGTTTTGGTTGGAGGATTTAATCTATTTACATTTAAGGTAATTATCAATATGTATGTTCTGATTACCATTTTCTTAATTGTTTTGGATTTGTTATTGTAGGTCTTTTCCTTCTCTTGTGTTTCTTGCCTAGAGTAGTTCCTTTAGCATTTGTTGTAAAGCTGGTAAGGTGGTGCTTAATTCTCTTAGTTTTTCCTTGTCTGTAAAGGTTTTAATTTCTCCATTGAGTCTGAATGAGATCCTTAGTGGGTAGAGTAATCTTGGTTGTAAGTTTTTCCCTTTCATCACTTTAATATGTCCTGCCACACCCTTCTGGCCTGCAGAGATTCTGCTGCAAGATCAGCTGTTAACCTTATGGGGATTCCCTTGTGTGTTATTTGTTGCTTTTCCCTTGTTGCTTTTCATATTTTTTCTTTGTATTTAATTTTTGATAGTTTGATTAATATGTGTCTTGGCATGTTTCTCCTTGGATTTATCCTGTATGGGACTCTCTGTGCTACGTGGACTTCAATTGACTATTTCCTTTCCCATATTATGGAAGTTTTCAAATATAATCTCTTCATATATTTTCTCTTCTTCTTCTGGACGCCTATAGTTCGAATGTTGGTGCGTTTAACATTGTCCTAGAGGTCTCTGAGGCTGTTCTCAATTCTTTTCATTCTTTTTTCTTTATTCTGCTCTGTGGTAGTTATTTCCACTATTTTGTCTTCCAGGTCACTTATCCGTCCTTCTACCTTAGTTATTCTGCTATTTATCCCTTCTAGAGAATTTTAAATTTCATTTATTGTGTTTTTCATCATTGTTTGTTTGTTCTTTAGTTCTTCTAGGTCCTTATTAAACGTTTCTTGTATTTTCTCCATTCTATTTCCAAGATTTTGTATCATCTTTACAATCATTACTCTGAATTGTTTTTCAGGTAGACTGCCTATTTCCTCTTCATTTGTTTCTTCTGATGGGTTTTTACCTTGCTCCTTCATCTGCTGTGTGTTTCTTTGTCTTCTCATTTTGCTTAACTTATTGTGTTTGGGGTCTCCTTTTTGCAGTCTGCTTGTTCGTAATTCCCATTGTTTTTGGTGTCTGCCCCCAGTTGGTAAGGTTGGTTCAGTGGGTTTCATCAGCTTCCTGGTGGAGGGGACTGGTTCCTGTGTTCTGGTGGATGAAGCTGGATCTCGTCTTTCTGGTAGGCAGGACCATGTCTGGTGGTGTGTTTCAGGGTGTCTGTGACCTTATTATGATTTTAGGCAGCCTCTTTTCTAATGGGTGGGGTTGTGTTCCTGTCTTTCTAGTTGTTTGGCATGGGGTGTATGGCACTGCAGTTTGATGGTCATTGAGTGGAGCTGGGTCTTAGCATTGAGAAGGGGATCTCTGGGAGAGCTCTCATCATGGATTGATATTACGTGGGTCAGGAGGTCTCTGGTTGTCCAATGTCCTGAACTTGGCTCTCCTACGTCATAGGCTCAGGCATGACACCCGGTTGGAGCACCAAGGCCCTGTCAGCCACATGGCTTAGAAAAAAAGGGAGAAAAGAAAGAAAGAAAGAAAAGAAAAGAAAAGAAATAAAGTTATTAAAATAAAAAGATAAAAATATTATTAAAATAAAAATATTAAAACGTACTTAAAAAAAAAGAAGAGAGCAACCAAACCAGTAAACAAATCCACGAATGATAACAAGCACTAAAAACTAAACTAAGATAAACATATACATCAGAAATTAGTCACTCACATACAGCAAATCCCTCGTCTACAGTTGCTCCCAAAGTTTACTGCCTCTATTTTGGGATGAGTCATTGTCTGTTCAGGTATTCCACAGATGCAGGTTACATCAATTTGATTGTGGAGATTTAGTCCACTGTTTCTGAGGCTGCATGGAGAAATTTCCCTTTCTCTTCCTTGTTTGCACAGCTCCTGGGGTTCAGCTTTGGATTTGACACTGCCTCTGCATGTAGGTCACCCTCTGAAGTTTGTTCTTCACCCAGACAAGAGGGGTTAAATAGCAGCTGTTTAGGGGGTTGAGGCTCACTCAGACCAGTGGGAAGGAGGGGTAGGGAATGCGGGTCGAGCCTGTGGTGGCAGAGGCCAGCATGACGTTGCAACAGCCTGAGGCATGCCATTTGTTCTCCCAGAGAAGTTGTCCCTGGATCATTGGTCCCCGGCAGTGGTGGGCTGCACAGTCTCCCGGGATGGGAGTTGTGGATAGTGACCTGTGCTTGCACACAGGCTTCTTGCTGGCTGCAGCAGCAGCCTTAGCGTTTCACGCCCGTCTCTGTTGTCCATGCTGATAGCCATGGCTCACACCTATCTCTGGAGCTCTTTTAGGCAGTGTTCTGAACCCTCTCTCCTCACGCACCCCGATACAATGGTCTTTTGCCTCTTAGGCAGTTCCAGACTTTTTTCCAGACTCCCTCCCAGATAGCTGTGGCACATTAGCCCCCTCTAGGCTATGTTCATGCAGCCAACCCCAGTCCTGTCCCTGCGATCTGACTTCTGATGCCTAAGCCTCAGCTCCTAGCCCCCACCCGTCCCAGTGGGTGAGAAGACAATCCTCTCAGGCTGGTGAGTGCCGGTTTGCACTGATCCTCTGTGCGGGAATCTCTCTGCTTTGCTCTCTGCACCCTGTTGCTGCACTCTCCTCCATGGCTCCAAATCTTCCCCCTCCGCCCACCGTCCATCTCCACCAGTGAAGAGGATTCATAGTGTGTGGAAACTCTTCCTCCTTCACAGCTCCTTCCCATAAGTGTAGGTCCTGTCCTTATTATTTTGTCTCTGTTTTTTTTTCTTTTGCCCTACCCTGATATGTGGGGAGTTTCTTGCCTTTTGGGAAGTCTAAGGTCTTCTGCCAGCATTCAGTAGGTGTTCTGTAGGAGTTGTTCCACATGTAAATGTGTTTTTGATGTGTTTGTGGGGAGGAAGGTGATCTCCATGTCTTACTCCTCCGCCATCTTGAAGGTCCTCCCATACTTTATTTTCCTGAGAAATTTCACATTCAGTACTCAGTGTGAATAAAGCAATGAATTTAGACAACTATTTTTTACAAAGATGTTTATCATTGTGTTGCTTTAAATTAAAAAAATTAAAAATGAGTCAGTAGTGTTGTACAATAATTTTAAATGATGTTCCTGTAGAATGTTCTGAGTCACAAAAGTCTAGTGGTTTAGACAGCATCAGAATGCGGGGTATTAATTATGGCACAAGAGTAAACACCTGCTGGAATTGCACAGAGCAGGCAAGATAGAAACAATCAACTGTGTTATTGCTATGTTACAGTTTACAGGGGCAAAGATTCTTTACTAACGTAAACAACTTACTCAAGAATCCCTTGCTCTATGACCCACAAAGCTAGGTAAATCTGTGTCCCTTCCATTCACATAACCCTTAACCTAGTCACTAGTACTACATACAAAAGAATACATTTCAGATAAATAAGAGGAAATAAATTAAATGGCATTTGGAAGCCTCAGTTCAGACAGAGGAGGAGTATCAAACTACTGCCCACTAATAGGAACTATTTCAGACCTAAAATGTTTAAAGTAAAATCATATATAATTACTGTTTATCCATAAAATTACTGTAATTATATTTTGAAAATATAATATAAAAATATTATAATATAAAAATAATATAAATATATATATAAATATAAAAAATAATATAAAGAAAACCTCACTATTCTCCAAACAAAGTTATCTCTGAGGTCTTCATTCATCACTTGGTTTTAGAGTGACAGTAATCAATAGAAAGCAAGTTACATGGAGAGAGTGGAATTTCCAAACTTTATTTGATTAATTCTGACTTAATGTCCATATAATGATTTACACTAAGCAGAACCAAATGTAGAAAAGATTGTTGAAAAATCCAGTTTCTCTGAATAAGAACATTTGGTGAGGGAGCATCACTGATGAGTGAATGGTGCAATTCTTTGATTGGCTTTTAGTTCTAAAACATACCGTGATCTAAAGCCCCTAGATTTGCATTTGAGCTGGATAAAAAAACCCTGAATTGATAACAATAGAGCACTTGTCTTTTCAGAAGCCCTCAAGGGTTTTAAAGAATCCAAAATGAGAGTAAAAGTTTATTAACATTGTTTCTTCATTTTGACAAAATAGTGGGGTAGAAGTAGAAAAACACATAGGTTTTTCTATGGGGTTTCAGCTTGGAAATGAGCTGAAATGACTTAACAGAAACAAAAAAGCAAAAGGTTTATGTCTCAAGCTGCAAATCTATTTGAGGAAACTACTCAGGGAACATCATCTGAAAAGATTAGAATAAACATAGCATAGATTGAGAATAATATTTCTCCCCACTGACCACAATTCATGGAGCATTGGGCAGAGTACACAGAAGGGTTTTCTTCACTTGTGGGGGACAATTATATCTAGACTGGGAACTGATCTGATCTACCCTAAAAAAAATCTTTAAAATCTAAGTAGAGATAGTCCCTGACTTACAATGATTAGACTTAAATATTTTCGAACTTATGATGGTGCAAAGGCAACACACATTCAGTAGAAAAAATATTTCAAATTTTGAATGATCTTTTCCTGGGTTAGTAATATGTGGTACAATATTCCCTCATGATGCTGGGCAGTCATGTGCTTACAAAGGTAAATAATTGACAAAATCACACCATTCTGTACCCACACAACCATTCTGTTTTTCACTTTAAGTATGATATTCAGTAAATTGCATGAGATTTTCAATAATTTATTTTAACATAGGCTTTGTATTATTTTGCACAACTGTAGGCTAATTTAAGTGACTGAACAGTTTTAAGGTAGGCTGGGCCAAGCTATGATGTTTGGTAGGTTGAGTGTATTGAATGAATTTTCAATATATGATACTTTCAACTTATGATGAGTTTATCAGGACACAACCCCAATCTAAGTGGAGGATGATCTGTAATTCAACTGAATCCAAAAATATCTCAATCAAGAATAAAAAGACTGAATATTTAGTAGTTCTGACAAGATAATATTCAAAATGTCTGTCATCCAATACCAGACAAACAAGAAAATGCAACACACAATGAGGAGAAAATCAATCAATTGAAAATGATTTGCAGGAAATTTCCTGGATGTCTAGTGGTTAGGACCCAGTGCTCTCACTGCCTGGGCCTGGGTTTTTTCCCTGGTTGGGGAACTAAAATCCAGCAAGTCATGAAGCAGCCAAGAAAAAAGAAATTTATCCAGAACTGACACAAATACTAGAATTATCAGGAAAAAATGGTAGAACGGTTATTATAACTGTATTCCATGTATTGAAAACTTAGGGAGAGACATTGAAGGTATACAAAAAGATGAAAATTAAGCTTCTAGGGCTGGAACCTATAATGTGACATTTGTTTTTCCCCCCCTTGGACTACAGTGGCTAGAAAGTGAAAAAAAAAAACTTGGAGAAAATATTTTCTTTTTTTATTAATTATTATTGGAGCATAGTTGCTTTACAATGTTGCATTAGTTTCTGCTTTACACCAAGGTTAATCAGCTATATGTATAGATATATCCCCTCTTTTTTGGATTTCCTTCCTATTTAGGTCGCCACAGAGCACTGAGTAGAGTTCCCTGTGCTATACAGTAGATTCTCTTTAGTTATCTATTTTATACATAGTAGTGTATATATGTAAATCTCTATCTCCCAATTCATCCCGCCTTACGTTACCACTGTGGTATCCATGTTTGTTCCCTACATCTATGTCTCTATTTCTGCTTTGCAAATGACTTCATCTGTACCATTTTTCTGGATAATACATATAAGCAATATTATACAATATTTGATTTTCTCTTTCTGACTTACTTCACTTTGTATGACATTCTGTAGATCCATCCAAGTCTCTACAAATGGCACAATTTTGCTGCTTTTTAAGGCTGAGTAATATGCCATTGTATATATATACCACATCTTCTTTATCCATTCTTCTGTTGATGGACATTTAGGTTACTTCTCTGTCCTGGCTATTGTAAATAGTGCTGCAATGAACAATGGGGTGCATGTATATTTTGGAATTGTGCCTTTCTCCAGTTATATGGCCAGGAGTGGGATTGATGGGTCATATGGTAGTTCTATTTTTAGTTTATTAATGAACCTCCATACTGTTCTCCATAGTGGCTGTACCAGTTTACATTCCCACCAACAAGTATAAGAGGGATCCCTTTTCTCTTCACCCTCTCCAGCATTTATTGTTTGCAGATTTTTTTGATGATGGTCATTCTGGCCATTTTCCAATGATGAGAGGGATACCTCATCGTAGTTTGGACTTGCATGGCTCTAATAATTAGTGAGGTTGAGTATTTTCTCATGTGTTTGTTAGCCATATTCTATGTTCTCTTTGGAGAAATGTCTATTTAGCTCTTCTGCCCAGTATTTGATTGGATGGTTTGTTTGTTTCTTTATTTGTATGTTTTGATATTGAGCTCCACGGGCTATTTTTATATTTTGGAAATTAATCCCTTGTCAGTTTCTTCATTTGCAAATATTTTCTCCCACGCTGAGTGTTGTCTTTTCATCTTGTTTATGGTTTCCTTTGATCTGCAAAATATTTTAAGTTTAATAATGTCCCATTTGCATGCTTCACTGGTGGCACAGTGGTTAAGAATCTGCCTGCCAATGCAGGGGACATGGGTTCAAGCCCTGGTCCGGGAAGATCACACATGCTGCAGAGCAACTAAGCCTGTGTGCCACAACTACTGAGACTGTGCTCTAGAGCCTGCATACCACAACTACTGAAGCCCACATGCTTCGAGGCTGTGCTGTACAAAAAGAGACGCCACTGCAATGAGAAACCCGTGCACCACAACAAAGAGCAGCCCCCGCTCGATGCAACAAAAGAAAGCCCATGTGCAGCACTGAAGAACCAATGCAGCCAAAAGTAAATAAATAAATTTATTTTAAAAAATAATGCCCCATTTGTTTTTGTTATTTTTTAAATTTTCATTATACAAGAGAGGGGTCAAAAAGATCTTGCTGTGGTTTATGTCAAAGAGGTTTCTGCATATGTTCTCCTCTAAGAGTTTTATAGTGTCCGGGCTTACCTTTAGGTCTTTAATCCATTTTGAATTTATTTGTGTGTATGGTGTTAGGGAGTGTTCTAATTCCATTCTTTTATATTTAGCTGCCCAGTTTTCCCAGTACCACTTATTGAAGTGACTGTCTTTTCTCCATTGTATATTCTTGCCTCCTTTGTCATAGATTAGGTGACCATAGGTGCGTGGGTTTAACTCTGGGCTTTCTATCCTGTTCCATTGATCTATGTTTCTGTTGTTGTGCCAGTACCATACTGTCTTGATACTGTACCTTTGTGTTATAGTCTGAAGTCTGGAAGCCTGATTCCTCCAGCTCTGTTTTTGTTTCTCAGGATTGATTTGATTATTTGAGATCTTTTGTGTTTCCATACAAATTGTGAATTTTGGTGTCTAATGCTGTGACAAATGCCATTGGTAATTTGACAGGAATTGCATAGAATCTGTAGATTGCTTTGGGTAGTATAGTCATTTTCACAATGTTGATTCTTACAATCCAAGAACATGGTATAGCTCTCCATCTGTTTGTGTTATCTTTGAATTTGTTCATCAGTGTTTTATAGTTTTCTGAGTACAGGTCTTTTCCCTTCTTAGCTAGATTTATTCATAGGTATGTTATTATTTTTGTTGCAGTGGCAAACGGGATTGTTTCCTTAATTTCTCTTTATCTTTCATTGTTAGTGTATAGGAATACAAGAGATTTCTGTGCATTAATTTTGTATCCTGAAATATTACCAAATTCATTGATTAGCTGTAAACATTTTCTGGTGGGACATTTAGGAATTTTTAGGCATAGTATCATGTCATCTATAAATAGTGATAGTTTTACTTCTTTTCCAATTTCGATTCCTTTTATTTCTTTTCCTTCTCTGATGGCTGTGGCTAGAATTTCCAAAACTATGTTAAATAACAGTGGTGAGAGTGGACATCCTTGTCTTGCTCCTGATCTTAGAGGAAATGCTTTCAGTTTTTCACCATTGAGAATGATGTTTGCTGTGGCTTTCTTGTATATGACCTTTATTATGTTGACATAGGTTCCCTCTATGCCCACTTTCTGGAGAGATTTTATCATAAATGGGTGTTGAATTTTGTCAAAAGCTTTTTCTACATCTATTGAGATGATCGTATGATTTTTATTCTTCAATTTGTTAATATGGTGTATCACATTGATTGATTTGCATATATTGAAGAATCCTTGCATCCCTGGGATAAATCCCACTTGATCATGGTATACGACCCTTTTAATATGTTGTTGGATTCTGTTTGCTAGTATTTTGTTGAGGATTTTTGCATCTATATTCATCAGTGATATTGGTCTGTAATTTCCTTTTTATGTGATATTTTTGTCTGGTTTTGGTATCAGGGTGATGATGGCCTCATAGAAGGAGTTTGGGAGTATTCCTCCTATTGCAATTTTTTGGAAGAATTTGAAAAGAATCGTTGTTACTTTTCTCTAAATGTCTGATAGAATGCACCTTTGAAGGCATCTGGTCCTGGACTTTTGTTTGTTGGAAGATTTTTAATTACAGTTTCAATTCATTACCTGTGATTGCTCTGTTTATATATAATATTTCTTCCTGGTTCAACCTTAAAAATGTGTACCTTTGTAAGGATTTGTCCGTTTTTTCCAGGTTGTCCATATTATTGGAATAGAGTTGATTGTAGTACTCTCTTATGATCCTTTGTATTTCTGTGGTGTAACTTGTAATTTCTCCTTTTTATTGTAACTTTATTGATTTGAGTCCTCTCCTTTCTTTTCACAATAAGTCTGGCTAAAGGTTTATCAATTTTGTTTATCTTCTCAAATAACCAACTTTTAGTTTTATTGATCTTTGCTATTGTTTCCTTAATTTCTATTTTATTTATTTCTGCTCTGATATTTATAATTTCTTTCCTTCTACTAACTTTGGTTTTGTTTGTTCTTCGTTCTCTAGTTGCTTTAGTTACAAAGCTACATTCTTTATTTGAGATTTTTCTTGTTTCTTGAGGTAGGAGTGTACTGCTATAAACTTCGCTCTTAGAACTGCCTTTACTGCATCCCATAGGTTTTGGATCATCGTGTTTTCGTTCTTATTGTCTCTAGGGATTTTTAAAATTTCCTCTTTGATTTCTTCAGTGATTTCTTGATTATTTAGTAGCATATGGTTTACCCTCCATGTGTTTCTGTTTTCTACAGTATTTTTCCTGTAATTGATTGTGTATTTACATCTTTATTGGAGTATAATTGCTTTACAATGGTGTGTTAGTTTCTGATTTATTAAAAAGTGAAACAGTTATACATATACATATGTTCCCATATCTCCTCCCTCTTGAGTCTACCTCCCTCCAACCCTCCCTATCCCACTCAACAAGGTGGTCACAAAGCACCGAGCTGATCTCTCTGTGCTATGCGGCTGCTTCCCACTATCTATCTATATTACGTTTGGTAGTGTACATATGTCCATGCCACTCTCTCACTTTGTCAAAGCTTACCCTTCGCCCCCCCCATATCCAAACTCCATTCTCTAGTAGGTCTGTGTCTTTATTCCCTTCTTACCCCTAGGTTCTTCATGACATTTTTTTTCTTAGATTCCATATATATGTGTTTGCATACGGTATTTGTCTTTCTCCTTCTGACTTACTTCACTCTGTATGACAGACTTTACGTCAATCCACCTCACTTCAAATAACTCGATTTAATTTCTATTTATGGCTGAGTAATATTCCATTGTATATATGTGCCACATCTTCTTTATCCATTCATCCGATGATGGGCACTTAGGTTGTTTCCATCTCCTGGCTATTATAAATAGACCTGCAATGAATATTTTGGTACATGACTCTTTTTGAATTATTGCTCTCTCAGGGTATATGCCCACTAGTGGTATTGCTGGGTCATATGGTATTTTTATTTGTAGTTTCTTAAGGAACCTACATACTGTTCTCCATCGTGGCTGTATCGATTCACACTCCCACTAACAATGCAAGAGTGTTCCCTTTTCTCCACACCCTCTCCAGCATTTACTTTTTCTAGAATTATTGATGAAGGCAATTCCGACAGGTGTGAGATGATATCTTATTGTAGTTTTGATTTGCAGTTCTATAATGATTAATGATGTTGAGCTTTCTTTCATGTGTTTGTTGGCAATCTGTATATCTTCTTTGTAGAAATGTCTATTTAGGTTTCCTGCTCATTTATGGATTGGGTTGTTCGTTTTATGGTTATTGAGCTGCATGTGCTGCTTATAAATTTTGGAGATAAATCCTTTGTCAGTTGCTTCATTTGCAAATATTTTCTCCCATTCTGAGGGTTGTCTATAGGTCTTGTTTATGGTTTCCTTTGCTGTGCAAAAGCTTTGAAGTTTCATTAGGTCTCATTTGTTCATTCTTGTTTTTATTTCCATTTGTCTAGGAGGTGGGTCAAAAAGGATCTTGCTGTGATTTATGTCATAGAGTGTTCTGCTTATGTTTTTCTCAAAGAGTTTGATAGTTTCTGGCCTTACATTTAGGTCTTTAATCCATTTTGAGCTTATTATTGTATATGGTGTTAGGGAGTGTTCTAATATCATACTTTTACATGTACCTCTACAGTTTTCCCAGCACCATTTATTGAACAGGCTGTCCTTTCACACTGTACATTCCTGCCTCCTTTATCAAAGATAAGGTGACAATATGTGTGTGGGTTTATCTCTGGTCTTTCTATCCTGTTCCATTGATCTATCTTTCTGTTTTTGTGCCAGTACCATACTGTCTTGATTACTGTAGCTTTGTAGTATAGTCTGAAGTCAGGGAGCCTGATTCCTCCAGCTCCGTTTTCCATTCTCAAGATTGCTTTGGCTATTTGGGGTCTTTTGTGTTTCCATACAAATTGTGAAATTTTTTGTTCTAGTTCTGTTAAAATTGCCAGTGGTAGTTTGATAGGGATTGCTTGGAATCTGTAGATTACTTTAGGTAGTAGAGTCATTTTCACAATGTTGATTCTTCCAATCCAAGAACATGGCATATCTCTCCATCTATTTGTATCATCTTTAATTTCTTTCATCAGCGTCTTATAATTTTCTGCATACAGGTCTTTTGTCTCCTTAGGCAGGTCTATTCCTAGATATTTTATTCTTTTTGTTGCAATGGTAAGTGGGAGTGTTTTCTTAATTTCCTTTTCAGATTTTTAATCATTAGTGTATAGGAATGCCAGAGATTTCTGTGCATTAATTTTGTATCCTGCTACTTTACCAAATTCATTGATTAGTTCTAGTAGTTTTCTGGTGGCATATTTAGGATTCTCTATGTATAGCATTATGTCATCTGCAAACAGTGACAACTTTACTTCTTCTTTTCTGATTTGGATTCCTTTTATTTCTTCTTCTCAAACTGCTCTGGCTAAAACTTCCAAAACTATGTTGAATAAGAGTTGTGACACTGGGCAACCTTGTCTTGTTCCTGATCTTAGTGGAAATGCTTTCAGTTTTTCACCATTTTGGATGATGTTGGCTTTGGGTTTGTCATATATGGCGTTTATTATGTTGAGGAAAGTTCCCTCTATGCCTACTTTCTGCAGGGCTTTTATCATAAATGGGTGTTGAATTTTGTTGAAAGCTTTCTCTGCATCTATTGAGATGATCATGTGGTTTTTCTCCTTCAATTAGTTAATATGGTGTATCACGTTGACTGATTTGTGTATATTGAAGAATCCTTGCATTCCTGGAATAAACTCCACTTGATCATGGTGTATGATCCTTTTAATGTGCTGTTGGATTCTGTTTGCTGTATTTTGTTGAGGATTTTTGCATCTAGTTTGATCAGTAATATTGGCCTGTAATTTTCTTTCTTTGTGAAATCCTTGTAGGGTTTTGGTAACAAGGTGATGGTGGCCTCGTAGAATGAGTTTGGGAGTGCTCCTCCCTCTGATATATTTTGGAAGAGTTTGAGAAAGATAGGTGTTAGTTCTTCTCTTAATGTTTAATAGAATTCACCTGTGAAGCCATCTTGTCCTGGGCTTTTTTTTGTTGGATGATTTTTAATTTCAGTTTCAATTTCAGTGCTTGCGATTGGTCTGTTCATATTTTCTATTTCTTGCTGATTCAGTCTTGGCAGGTTGTGCATTTCTAAGAATTTGTCCATTTCTTCCAGGTTATCCATTTTATTGGCATAGAGTTTTTTGTAGTAATCTCTCATGATCTTTTGTATTTCTGCAGTGTCACTTTTTACTTCTCCTTTTTCATTTCTAATTCTATTTATTTGAGTGTTCTCCCTTTTTTTTGATGAGTCTGGCTAATGGTTTAGCAATTTTGCTTATCTTCTCAAAGAACCAGCTTTTAGTTTTATTGATCTTTGCTACTGTTTCCATCATTTCTTTCTTATTTATTTCTGATCTGATCTTTATGATTTCTTTCCTTCTACTAACTTTGGGGTTGTTTTGTTCTTCTTTCTCTAATTGCTTTAGGTGCAAGGTTAGGTTATTTATTCGAGATGTTTCCTGTTTCTTCAGGTAGGATTGTTTTGCTATAACCTTCCCTCTTAGAACTGCTTTTGCTGCATCCCATAGATTTTGGGTCATCGTTTCTCCATTGTCATTTGTTTCTAGGTATTTTTCATTTCCTCTTTGATTTCTTCAGTGATCACTTTGTTATTAAGTAGTGTATTATTTAGCCTCCATGTGTTTGTATTTTTTACAGATCGTTTCCTATAATTGATGTCTAGTCTCATAGCATTGTGGTTGGAAAAGATACTTGATACAATTTCAATTTTCTTAAATATACCAAGGCTTGATTTGTGACCCAAGATATGATCTACCCTGTGGAATGTTCCATGAGCAGTTGAGAAAAATATGTATTCTGCTGTTTTGGGGGGGGGAAAGTCCTATAAATATCAATTAAGTCCATCTTGTTTAATGTATCATTTGAAGCTTGTGCTTCCTTATTTATTTTCATTTTGCATGATCTGTCCATTGGTGAAAGTGGGTGGGTAAAGTTCCCTAATATGAATGTGTTGCTGTCGATTGTCCCTTTTATGGCTGTTAGTATTTGCCTTATGTATTGAGGTGCCCCTATGTTGGGTGCATAAACATTCACAATTGTTATATCTTCTTCTTGGCTTGATCTCTTGATCATTATGTAGTGTCCTTCTTTCTCTCTTCTAATAGTCTTTATTTTAACTTCTATTTTGTCTGATATAAAATTGCTACTTTAGCTTTCTTTTGGTTTCCATTTGCATGGACTATCTTTTTCCATCCCCTCACTTTCAGTCTGTATGGGTATCTAGGTCTGAAGTGGGTCTCTTGTAGACAGCATATATATGGGTCTTGTTTTTGTATCCATTCAGCCTGTCTGTGTCTTTTGGTTGGAGCATTTAATCCATGTACATGTAAGGTAATTATCCATATGTATGTTCCTATTCCCATTTTCTTAATTGTTTTGGGTTTGTTATTGTAGGTTTTTTCCTTCTCTTGTGTCTCTAGCCTAGAGAAATTCTTTTGATATTGTTTGTAAAGCCGGTTTTGTGGTGCTGATCTCTCTCAGCTTTTGCTTGTCCGTAAAGGTTTTAATTTCTCCATAGAATCTGAATGAGATCCTTGCTGGGTAGAGTAATCTTGGTTGTAGGTTCTTCTCCTTCATCACTTTAAATATGTCCTGCCACTCCCTTCTGGCTTGCAGAGTTTCTGGTGAAAGATCAGCTGTTAACCTTTGGGGATTCCTTGTGTGTTATTTGTTGTTTTTCCCTTGCTGCTTTTAATATGTTTTCTTTGTATTTAATTTTTGACAGTTTGATTAATATGTGTCTTGGCATGTTTCTCCTTGGATTTATCCTGTATGGGACTCTCTGTGCTTCCTGGACTTGACTAACTATTTCCTTTCCCATATTAGGGAGTTTTCAACTATAATCTCTTCAAATATTTTCTCAGTCCCTTTCTTTTTCTCCTCTTCTTCTGGAAGCCCTGTAATTCGAATGTTGGTGTGTTAAATGTTGTCCCAGAAGTCTCTGAGACAGTCCTCAGTTCTTTTCATTCTTTTTTCTTTATTCTGCTCTGCAGTAGTTTTTTCCACTATTTTATCTTCCGGGTAACTTATCTGTTCTTCTGCCTCAGTTATTCTGCTATTGATCCCATCTAGAGTATTTTTCATTTCATTTATTGTGTTGTTCATCATTACTTGTCTCATCTTTAGTTCTTCTAGGTCATTGTTAAAGGTTTCTTGCATTTTGTCTATTCCATTTCCAAGATTTTGGATCATCTTTCCTATCATTACTCTGAATTCTTTTTCAGGTAGACTTCCTCTTTCCTCTTCATTTATTAGGTCTGATGGGTTGTTATCATGCTCTTTCATCTGCTGTGTGCTTTTCTGTCTTCTCATTTTGCTTACCTTAATGTGTTTGGGGTCTCCTTTTTAGCAGGCTGCAGTTTCATAATTCCCGTTGTTTTTGGTGTCTGTCCCCAGTGGCTAAATTTGGTTCAGTGGGTTGTGTAGGCTTCCTGGTGGTGGGGACTAGTACCTGTGTTCTGGTGGATGAGCCTGGATCTTATCTTTCTGGTGGGCAGGTTCACGTCTGGTGGTGTGTTTTGGGGTGTGTGTGGCCTTAGTATGATTTTAGGTAGGCTCTCTGCTAATGGGTGGGGTTGTGTTCCTGTCTTGTTAGTTGTTTGGCATAGGGTGTCCAGCACTGTAGCTTGCTGGTCATTGAGTGAAGCTGGGTGCTGGTGTTGAGATGGAGGTCTCTGGGAGATTTTCGCTGTTTGATATTATGTGGTGCTGGGAGGTCTCTTGTGGACCAGTGTCCTGAAGTTGGCTCTCCCACCTCAGAGGCACAGCACTGACTCCTGGCTGCAGCACCAAAAACCTTTCATCCACATGGCTCAGAATAAAATGGGGAAAAAGTAGAAAGAAAGGAAGAAAGAAAGAAAGAGGTTAAAATAAAATAAAGATAAAATAAAAAAAAATAATTAGTAAGAAAAATTTTTTTAAAAGAAAAAAAAAAAAACGGACGGATAGATCCCTAGGACAAATGGTGGAAGCAAAGCTATACAGACAAAATCTCACACAGAAGCATACACGTACACACTCACAAAAAGAGGAAAATGTGAATAAATAATATATCACGCTCCCAAAGTCCACCTCCTCAATTTGGTATGATTCGTTGTCTATTCATGTATTCCACAGATGCAGAGTACATCAAGTTGATTGTGGAGATTGAATCCACTGCTTCTGAGGTTGCTGGGAGAGATTTCCCTTTCTCTCCTTTGTTCGCGTAGCTCCTGGGGCTCAGCTCTGGATTTGGCCCTGTCCCTGCATGTAGGTCGCCGGAAGGCCTCTGTTTTTTGCTCAGACAGGATGGGGTTACAGGAGCAGCTGACTCGGGGATTCTGGCTCACTCAGGCCGTGGGGAGGGATGGGTGTGGTAGCAGGGCAAGCCTGCAGCAGCAGAGGCTGTTGGGACATTGGACCAGCCTGAGGCCTGCCTTGCATTCTCCCGGGGAAGTTGTCTCTGGATCACGGGACCCTGGCAGTGGCGGGCTACACAGGCTCCCCTGAAGGTGGGTGTGGATAGTGACTTGTGCTGGCACACAGGCTTCTTGGTGGCGGCAGCAGCAGCCTTAGCATCTCATGCCCATCTATGGTGTCCACACTGTTATTCGCAGCTTGCGCCCATCTCTGGAGCTCCTTTAAGCAGCGCTCTTAATCCCGTCTCCTCATGTACCAGGAAACAAAGAGGGAAGAAAAAGTCTCTTGCCTCTTCAGGAGGTCCAGACTTTCCCTGGACTCCCTCCCAGCTAGCCGTGGTGCAATAACCCCTTCAGGCTCTGTTCACACCACCTGTCCTCTCCCTGCACTCCGACCAAAGCCCAAGCCTCAGCTCCCAAAACCCTCCTGCCCCAGTGGGTGAGCAGACAAGCCAGTATGGTGAGTGCTGGTCAGCACTGAACCTCTGTGCCGGAATCTCTCTACTTTGCCCTCTGCACCCCTGTTGCTGTGCTCTCATCCATGGCTCCGATGCTTCCCCCCTTTGCCACTCACAGTCTCCGCCCACAAAGGGGATTCCTAGTGTGTGGAAACCTTTCCTCCTTCACAGCTCCCTCCCACTGGTGCAGGTCCCATCCCTATTCTTTTGTCTCTGTTTATTCTTTTTCCTTTTGTCCTACCAGGTACGTGGGGAGTTTCTTGCCTTTTGTGAGGTCTGAGGTCTTCTGCCAGCGTTCAGTAGGTGTTCTGTAGGAGTTGTTCCACGTGTAGATGTATTTCTGGTGTATCTGTGGGGAGGAAGGTGATCTCCATGTCTTACTCTTCCACCATCTTCCCCCTCTCTCCTGTAATTGATTTTTAATCTCATAGTTTTGTGGTCACAAAATATGCTTGATATGATTTCAATTTTTTAAAATCTACTGAGGCTTAATTTGTGACCCAAGATGTGATCTATACTGGAGAATGTTTCATGTGCACTTGAGAAGAAAGGGTATTATGCTGTTTTCAGATGCAATGTCCTATAAATAGCAGTTAAATATATCTGGTCTAATGTGTCATTTAAGGCTTGGGTTTCCTTATTAATTTTCTGTCTAGATGATCTGTCCATTTGTGTAAGTGTGGTGTTAAAATCCTCCATTGTTTTTGTGTTACTGTTGATTTCCCATTTTATGGCTCTTAACATTTGCCTTATGTATTGAGGTGTTCCTATGTTGGGTGCAGAAATAATTACAATTGTTATATATTCTTCTTGGATCAATCCCTTGATCATTAGGTAGTGTCCTTCCTTGTCTCTTTTAACAGTCTTCATTTTAAAGTCTATTTTGTCTGATGTAAGTATTGCTTCTCCAGTTTTCTTTTGATTTCTATTTGCATGGAAAATCTTTTTCCACCCCCTCACTTTCAGTCTGTATGTGTCACTAGGTCTGAAGTGGGTCTCTTGTAGACAGCATATATACAGGTCTTGTTGTCGTACCCATTCAGGCAGTCTGTGCCTTTTGGTTGGAGCATTTAATCCATTTACATTTAAGGTAATTATTGATATGTATATTCCCATTGCCATTTTCTTAATTGTTTTGGGTTTTGTAGTTGTTGTTCTGGGTGGATGGAATGATGAGTAATTTTAATTTTCTTCTTCATGCCTTTTTTTTTAACATTTTTATTGGAATATAATTGCTTTACAATGGTGTTAGTTTCTGCTTTATAACAAAGTGAATCACCTATACATATACTTATATCCCCATAACTCCTGCCTCTTGCACGTCCCTCCCACCCTCCCTATCCCACCCCTCTAAGTGGTCACAAAGCACTGAGCTGATCTTCATGTGCTATGTGGCTGTTTCTCACTAGCTATCTATTTTACATTTGGTAGTGTATATATGTCCATGTCACTCTCTCACTTCATCTCAGCTTGCCTGTCCCCTGCCTCATGTCCTCAAGTCCATTCTCTACGTCTGTCTCTTTATTCCTGTCCTGCCACAGGTTTTTTAGGTATTTTTCTTCTCTTGTGTTTCCTGCCTAGAGAAGTTCCTTTAGCGTTTGTTGTAAAGCTGGTTTGGTGGTGCCGAATTCTCTTTGCTTTTGCTTGTCTGTAAATGTTTTAATTTCTCCATAGAATCTGCATGAGATCCTTGCTGGTAGAGTAATCTTGGTTGTAGGTTATTTCCTTTCATCACTTTAAATATGTCCTGCCACTCCCTTCTGGCTTGCGGAGTTTCTGCTGAAAGATCAGCTGTTAACCTTGTGGGGATTCCCTTGTACGTTATTTGTTGATTTTCCCTTGTTGCTCTTAATATTTTTCCGTTGAATTTAATTTTTGATACTTTGATTAATATGTGTCTTAGTGTTTCTCCTTGTCTTTATCCTGTATGGAACTCTCTGCATTTCCTGGACTTGAGTGGCTATTTTTTTTCCCATGTTAGGGAAGCTTTTGACTATAATCTCTTCAAATATTTTCTCAGACCCTTTTTCTTTCTCTTCTTCTGCCACCCCTATAATTCGAATGTTGGTGCATTTAACATTGTCCCAGAAGTGTTTGAGACTGTTTTCATTTCTTTTCATTCTTTTTTCTTTTGGGGGCTCCACAGCAGTTTTTCCACCATTCTATCTCCGTGCTTACTTATCCATTCTTCTGTCTCAGTTATTCTGCTATTGATTCCTTCTAGTATATTTTTCATTTCAGTTATTGGGTTTTTCATCACTGTTCTTTAGTTCTTCTAGGTCCTTCTGAAACAATTCTTGTATCTTCTCAATCTGTGCCTCCATTCTATTTCCAAGATCTTGGACCACCTTTCCTACTATTATTCTGAATTCTTTTTCAGGTAATTGCCTACTTCCTTTTCATTTGTTTTGGTCTTATGTGTTTTTACCTTGCTCCTTCATCTGCAACATATTTCTCTGTTGTCTCATATTGTCTAACTTACTGTGTTTGTGGTCTCCTTTCTGCAGGTTGCAGAGTCGTATTTCCTCTTGCTTCTTGTGTCTGCCCCCTGGTGGGTGGGGTTGGTCCAGTGGCTTGTGTATGCTTCCTGCTAGGAGGGACTGGTGTCTGTACTCTGGTGGTTGGAGCTGAGTCCTGCTCCTCAGATGTATAGGGCGGCATCAGGGTGTGTGTTTTGGGGTGTGTGAGCTTAGTACAACTTTAGGCAGCCTGTATGCTGATGTGTAGGTCTGTGTCCCTGTCTTTCTGGTTGTTTGGCTTGAGGCGTCCATCACTGGAGACTGCAGGCAGTTGGGTGGAGTCTGGTCTTGGTGTCAAGATGGAGACCTCTGGGAAAGCTCTTGCTGATTAATATTCCCTGAGGCGAGGAATTTTCTGGCAGTCCAGCATCCTGGACATGGAACTCCCTCCCCAAGGTATCAAGCCTGACCCCTGATCAGGGAACCAAGACCCCATAAGTCACGTGGTGTGGCCAAAAAAAAGGAAAAGAAAACAAATAGACAAACTAAACCTAAGACAAAGAGCAAAAACAAGCAAACAATAACACCAAAAAAAGAAACCTGGCAAACAAACTCAAGACAAATGATAAAAACAAAACCAAACAATCAAAAACAAAAAACAAGTAAACAACCAAAAACAGAACCCCAAAATGAAAACAAACAATAAAAACAAAACTAACAGAAAGGAAAAGGAAAACAAAAACTGAAAACAAAAAAAGAAAAGAAAGAAAAAATGAAAAAGAACAAAACAAAACAACCCACAAAACAACAACTATGTGAAATAATAGAAAAATTAAAAATATATTTAAAAATTAATAAAAAATAATTTAAAATGAAATGTAAAACAACAGAACTAAGCTATATATATATATATATATATATATATATATAATATACATACATATTTTTTCCTTTGGGGCCTCCACCTTCAGAGTCCTTGCCCCTATAGTGAGCCACAGCCAACCTCCACCTCTCTAAGAGGCCCTCCAATACCTCTACATAAGTCTTTGGACACGCTGTGGGCACTGAGGGGGAAGCTCAGACTCTGACCTGGCACAACTCCCTCATGTACTTGCCCCCAAAGTCCACAGCTGCTAGACTAGACCAGTCTCAGTTGGGAGCTCTTGCTGTCTATTCAGATATTCTACAGATGCAGGGTTTAGCAAGCTGATCATGGGGATTTAATCTGTGGCTTATGCAGCTACAGGTAGATATTTCCATTCCTCTTCCTTAGTCATACGGCCTCTGGGGCTCAGCTTTGGATTTGGCTCCACCTCTACATGTGTGTCACCCTCAGGCATCTTTTCCACACCCAAGTGAGATGGGGCAAAAGCAGCAGCTGATTGGAGCACACTTGCTTGCTTAGGCCAGGGAGAAATAAGGTGGCCACAACTGGAGTGCGTACCTTCACTCCGATGGGATCTCCCTCTAGTGCTTGCAGGAAGCACTAGACCAGAAGGAAGTTTCAACAGACTGGAGTGTGCTCACTCTAGTGGGAGTTCCTCCCAGTGCCCATGGAGGAAGGGGCTGGGGTGTAGGGAGAGAGTCTTCAATGGCAGTCCCACCCTTTGCACGCCACTCAACAATGACACCTTGTTTCCAAGCCAGACCCCGCTTCCTCCAGGAGTATTCCCAGCCATGGAACCCCAACCTCCTGTTCCCTCAGGTTGTCTATGCAGCTGAGCTCCACACTCCCGTCCCTTCAGGCCATCTCTGCACAGCCAACAGCAGTCCTCTCTCCAGTCTGCTCTCCTAAGCCCACATTTTAGCACTCAGCCTCCCCCAGCACTAGTGGATTCCCATCTCCTGCTGGGGCATCCAGGGCTGATTCCCAAAGAAGCTTTGGCAGGGGTGGTGCTCAGGAACCTGGAGCCTGTGCAGGCAGATGAGACCTTGGTTTAAGGGGTGGGAAAGCCTGCTCAGATTGGTGCACTGGCCAGGGAGGCAGGGCCCAGAGAGTGGGGAAGGGCAGGTGTCCCCAATCCCTGGTCCATGTACTGCTACCAGTCCTTGACCTGTTAGGAACCCAGCCACACAGCAGTTGGCGAATGGCAGGTGAGTGAGCAAAGTTCCATCTCCCACTCCCCATCACTCCCCATCATTTCATTACCACCTGAACCACACCCTCCACCCACCCCCCCCGCCCCATGTGTGGAAAAACTGTCTTCCATGAAACTGGTCCCTGGTGCCAAAAAAGGTTGGGGACCTCTGGGGAAGGGGATTGCAATGGCAGCTCCACCCCTTGTGCACCACTCAACAAAGGTGCCTTGCTTCTATGGTGGCTCAGGCATTTCCTGCAAATTTTCCCCATTGTGGAGCTACTTACTCCCACCCCTTCAGGCTGTCTCTTCACAGCCAACAGCTGTCCCCTCCCTGGGTCCACTCTCCAAATCCCACTTTCCAGCACCAAACCCCCCTCTTCACCTGGAGACACACAAGTCAGCCTGAGAAACACAGGCCTGCAGCATAGAATATGTATGCAAATCTTACTCTGGCTTGTCTTCCACAGACTGGTTGCTGCATTCCCCTCTGATCCACTGAAGTTCCTTCTCTGTCCCAGCTGATTTCTCTTCCATGAGGGGGTTTATATGAATATAGGAACCTCTCCTCACCTTTAGCTCCTCACCAGGGGTGCTGGTAACTTCCTGTTTCCTCTTTTTTTCTTTCTTTCACCTTACCAGATTGTATGGGGATTATTCTTGTTCTTTTAGGTGTATGAGGTCTTCCACTAGAATTTAACATGTTTTATGTAAGAATTCTTTCATTTATAGATGTATTCTTGATGTACTTGTGAGGAGAGGCGTATTTCACACCTTCCTATTCTTCTGTCTTGACTTCCCCCCCACTTGGAGAAGGTATGTTCAAATAGTATGTTAGATAAGGGTATAGAATACAGAGAATATCATGAATCCCTTCAACTCTAAAAAAAAAATAAAGTGGCTAAAATGGATAAAGGAGGAAACTGGTTCCCTGACTTCAGACTATAATACAAAGCTACAGTCATCAAAAGAGTATGGTCAAAAGCAACAGCTAGTTCTACCCACCACCAGTCCCACCCATCAGGAAACTTGCACAAGCCTCTTAGATAGCTTAATCCACCAGAGGGCAGACAGCAGAATCAAGAAGAACTAAAATCCTGCAGCCTGTGGAACTAAAACCACATTCACAGAAAGACAGACAAGATGAAAAGGCATAGGGCTATGTACCACATGAAGGAACAAGATAAAAGCCCAGAAAAACAACTAAATGAAGTGGAGATATGAAAGCTTCCAGGAAAAGAATTCAGAATAATGATACTGAAGATGATCTAGTATCTCACAAAAAGAATGGAGGCAAAGATTAAGAAGATGGAAGAAACGTTTAATAAAGACCTAGAAGAATTAAAGAATAAACAGCTGGAAGAATTAAAGAACAAACACACAGACATGAATGACACAATGACTGAAAGGAAAAATATACTAGAAGGAATCAATAGCAGAACAACTGAGGCAGAAGAATGGATAAGTGACCTGGAGGACAGAAAGGTGGAATTCACTGCTGCAGAACAGAATTTTTTTAAAAAATGAAAAGAAATGAAGACAGCCTAAGAGACCTCTGGGACAACATTAAATGCAACAACATTCGCATTATAGGGGTCCCAGAAGGAGAAGAGAGAAAGGACCTGAGAAAATATTTGAAGAGACTATAGTCTAAAACTTCCCTAACATGGGAAAGGAAATCGCCACCAAAGTCCAGGAAGTGTAGAGAGTCCCATACAGGATAAACCCAAGGAGAAACATGCCAAGACACATAATAATCAAATCGGGAAAAATTAAAGACAAAGAAAAATTATTGAAAGCAGCAAGGGAAAAATGACAAATAATATACAAGGGAACTTCCATAAGGTTAATAACAGATTTCTCAGCAGAAACTCTACAAGCCAGAAGGAGTAGCATGATATACTTAAAGTGATGAAAGGGAAGAACCTACAACCAAGATTACTCTACATGGCAAGGATCTCATTCAGGTTCGATGGAGAAATCAAAAGATTTACAGACAAGCAAGAGCTAACAGAATTCAGCATCACCAAAGAAGCTCTACAACAAATGCTAAAGGAACATCTCTAAGTGGGAATCACAAGAAAAGAAAATGACCTACAAACACAAACCCAGAATAATTAAGAAAATGGCAATAGGAGCATACATATCAATAATTACCTTAAAAGTGAATTGATTAAATGCTCCAACCAAAAGACACAGGCTTACTGAATGGATACAAAAACAAGACCCATATATATGCTATCTGCAAGAGACCCAGTTCAGACCTAAGGACACATTCAGACTGAAAGTGAGGGGTTGGATAAAGGTATTCCGTGCAAATGGAAATCAAAAGAAAGATGGAGTAGCAATACTCACATCAGATAAAATAGACTTTAAATTAAGAATGTTACAAGAGACAAGGAAGGACATTACATAATGATCAAGGGATCAATCCAAGAAGAAGATATAACAATTATAAGTATATATGCACCCAACATAGGAGCACCTCAATACATAAGGCAACTGCTAACAGCTATAAAAGAGGAAATCAACACTAACACAATAATAGTGGGGGAATTTAACACCTCACTTATACCAATGGACAGATCATGCAAACAGAAAATTAATAAGGAAACACAATCTTTAAATGACAAAATAGACCAGATACTTTTAATTGATATTTATAGGACATTCCATCCAAAAACAGCAGATTACACTTTATTCTCAAGTGTGCATGGGACAGTCTCCAGGATAGATCACAACTTGGGACACAAATCAAGCTTCAGTAAATTTAAGGAAATTGAAATAATATCAAGCATCTTTTCTGACCACAACTCTATGAGATTAGACTTCAATTACAGAGAAAAAAATGTAAAAAAACACAAACACATGGAGGCTAACCACTACATTAGTAAGTAACCAAGAGATCACTGAAGAAATCAAAGAGGAAATCAAAAAATACCTAGAGAAAAATGACAATGACAACACGTTGATCCAAAACCTATGAGATGCAGCAAAAGCAGTTCAAAGAGGGAGGTTTATAGCAATACAATCATACCACACGAAACAAGAAAAATCTAAAATAAACACTAACATTACACCAAAAGGAACTAGAGAGAGACGAAGAAACAAGACCCAAATTTAGCAGAAGGAAAGAAATCTTAAAGGTCAGAGCAGAAATAAATGAAATAGAAACAAAGAAACCAATAGCAAAGATCAACAAAACTAAAAGCTGGTTCTTTGAGAAAATAAAACAAAATTGATAAACCATTAGCCAGACTCATCAAGAAAAAGAGGGAGAGGACTCAAATCAATAAAATTAAAAGTGAAAAAGAAGTTACAACAGGGGGACCCGGCCTGAGGAGCAGGGGCGGGAACTTTGAGGCTAGGGCGGCACGAAAGAGAATTTACTACTGAATACCTTCTTTACAGAAGAGAAACTGAGGCATAGGAAGTGAAGTGACTGAGTGAGAGGTAGGACTCAGACAATTGGTGTTAGTAAATTAACCCTGCAAGGAGACTGTTAGACCATGGTGGCTCTAGTGATGCAGCTGCCTACTTAAACCAACCAAAATCTAAGCCTGTCAATGCCTCAGGGTGACGAAAACTGCTGAGGACAACCAGTCACAAACCACCAACTAGGCTTTAAAGCCATAGCGAATCAGTCATTTCCTTGCTTTGCTTCTGCCCTTTTAAAATAAACATCTCTGCAGCTCCTGTGGCTGGAGTGCTCCTCACAACTTCCGCTTTGTGGTGCCTGAACTGAATATATTTTGGCTCACATAAAGTCTTAAAATTTTAAATATGCCTCAGTTTGTCTTTTAAGATTGCCCGTAGTAGTTGGATTTGTGTCCAGTCTCTAGAACAGTGGTCGTCCTCTGGTCAGGCCTTAGGCGTTACGTGTACAACGTTCCTCTTCTACCACCAACTTCTGGATGCCCCCACACACTACAAGCTCCCGCACATCAGATCCCCTAGATGTGGTCAGCAATGGCTTTTACATGCAGTGTGCTCACATTATAACATCGCAGACACTCCTCTGTCCTCCAGCCAGCGTGTGAAGTGAAACATTACCATTCCTGTTGAAGTCTCTGGTGTGACCACTTTCCCAAACACAACCACTCCCCAGCTGACCCTGGGTGCCTGTTCAGGGCCACTTGCCATGGACCACCCGGAAAAAGAGGATCTCACCGCCCAGGGTCAGAAGGGAAGGGGTGGGGTCAGAATCCTCCTAAGTTAGACGAGGGGAAAATGGCGGAAGAGTAAGACGCAGGGATCACCTTCCTCCCCACAGATATACCAGAAATACATCTACACGTGGAACAACTCCTACAGAACACCTACTGAACGCTAGCAGAAGACCTCAGACCTCCCAAAAGGCAAGAAAGTCCCCATGTACCTGGGTAGGGCAAAGGAAAAAAGAATAAACAGAGACAAAAGAATAGGGATGGGACCTGCACCAGTGGGAGGGAGCTGTGAAAGAGGAAAGGTTTGCACACACTAGGAAGCCCCTTTGCACGCAGAGACTGCAGATGGCTGAGGGAGAAAGCTTCGGAGCCGTGGAGGAGAGCACAGACAGAGGGGTGTGGAGGGCAAAGCAGAGAGATTCCCGCACAGAGGATCGGTGCCGACCAGCACTCACCAGCCCGAGAGGCTTGCCTGCTCACCAGCCGGGGCAGGCGGGGCTGGGAGCTGAGGCTCGGGCTTTGGTCGGAGTGCAGGGAGAGGACTGGGGTTGGCGGCCTGAACACAGCCTTCAGGGGGTTAGAGCACCACGGCTAGCTGGGAGGGAGTCCCGGGAAATGTCTGGACCCGCCAAGGAGGCAAGAGACTTTTTCTTCCCTCTTTGTTTCCTGGTGCGTGAGGAGAGGGGATTAAGAGCGCTGCTTAAAGGAGCTCCAGAGATGGGCGCAAGCCGCGGCTAACACTGTGGACCCCAGAGACAGGCATGAGACGCTAAGGCTGCTGCTGCCACCAGCAAGAAGCCTGTGTGCGAGCACAGGTCACTATCCACACCCGCCTTCTGGGGGGCCTGTGTAGCCCGCCACTGCCAGGGTCCGGGATCCAGAGATAACTTCCCCAGGAGAACGCACGGTGCGCCTCAGGCTGATGCAATGTCACGCTGGCCTCTGCCGCCACAGGCTCGCCACGCACTCCATACCCCTCCCTCCCCCCAGCCTGAGTGAGCCAGAGCCCCAGAGTCAGCTGCTCCTTTAACCCTGTCCTGTCTGAGTGAAGAAGAGACACGCTTTGGCGACCTACATGCAGAGGTGGGACCAAATACAAAGCTGAGCCCCTGGGAGCTGTGAGAACAAAGGAGAGAAAGGGAAATCATTCCCAGCAGCCTCAGAAGCAGCGGATTAAAGCTCCACAATGAACTTGTTGTACCCTGCATAGGTGTAATACCTGAATACACAATGAATCATCCCAAACTGAGGAGGTGGACTTGAGAACAAGATTTATGATTTTTTTCCCCTTTCCCTCTTTTTCTGCATGTGTATGTGTATGCTTCTGCGTGAGATTTTGTCTGTATAGTTTTGTTTCCACCATTTGTCCTAGGGTTCTATCCGTCCATTTTATTTTGTTTTTGTATTTCTTTGTTTGTTTGTTTTTGGTCTTTTTTTCTTTTTTAAAAATTTATTTTCATAATAATTATTTTTCATTTTCATAACTTTATCTTACTTTATTTTTTTATCTTCTTTCTTTCCTTCCTTCCCTCCTTCCTTCCTTCCTTCCTTCTTCCCACCCTCCTTCCCTCCCTCCCTCCCTCCCTCCCTCCCTTCTTTCTTTCTTTCTTCCTTTCTTTCTTTCTTTCTTTCTTTCTTCCTTTCTTCCTTTCTTTCTTTCTACATTTTCTCCCTTTTATTCAGAGCTGTGAGGATGAAAGGCTCTTGGTGCTGCAGCCAGGAGTCAGTGCTGTGCCTCTGAGGTGGGAGTGCCAACTTCAGGACACTGGTCCACAAGAGACGTCCCAACTCCACATATTATCAAACGGAGAAAATCTCCCAGAAATCTCCATCTCAACACCAGCACCCAGCTTCACTCAACGACCAGCAAGTTACAGTGCTGGACATCCTATGACAAACAACTAGCAAGACAGGAACACAACCCCACCCATTATCAGAGAGGCTTCCTAAAATCATAATAAGTCCATAGACACCCAAAAACACACCACCAGACTGGAACCTGCCAACCAGAAAGACAAGATCCAGCCTCATCCACCAGAACACAGGTACTCATCCCCTCCACCAGGAAGCCTACACAACCCACTGAACCAACCTTAGACACTGGGGACAGACGCCAAAAACAATGAGAATTACGAACCTGTAAAAAAGGACACTACAAACACAGTAATATAAGCAAAAATGAGAAGACAGGAAAACACACAGCAGATGAAGGAACAAGATTAAAACCCACCAGACCTAACAAATGAAGAGGAAATAGGCAGTCTACCTGAAAAAGAATTCAGAATAATGATAGTAAAGATGATCCAACATCTTGGAAATAGAAAAGGCAAAATGCCAGAAACATTTAACAAGGACCTAGAAGAACTAAAGATGAAACAAGCAATGATAAACAACAAAATAAATGAAATTAAAAACACTCTAGAAGGGATCAATAGCAGAATAACTGAGGCAGAAGAACAGATAAGTGACCTGGAAGATAAAATAGTAGAAATAACTACTGCAGGGCAGAATAAAGAGAAAAGAATGAAAAGAACTGAGGAAAGTCTTAGAGACCTCTGGAACAACAATAAACGCACAACATTCAAATTATAGGGGTTCCAGAAGAAGAAAAAAAGAAGGGGACTGAGAAAATATTTGAAGAGATTATAGTTGAAAACTTCCCTAATATGGCAAAGGAAAGAGTTAATGAAATCCAGGAAGCACAGAGAGTCCCATACAGGATAAATCCAAGAAGAAACATGCCAAGACACATACTAATCAAACTATCAAAAATTAAATACAAAGAAAACATATTAAAAGCAGCAAGGGAAAAACAACAAATAACACAAAAGGGAATCCCCATAAGTTTAAGAGCTGATCTTTCAGCACAAACTCTGCAAGCCAGAAGGGACTGGCAGGACATATTTAAAGTGATGAAGGAGAAAAACCTGCAACCAAGATTACTCTACCCAACAAGGATCTCATTCAGATTTGATGGAGAAATTAAAACCTTTACAGACAAGCAAAAGCTGAGAGAGCTCAGCACCAGCTTACCAGCTTTACAACAAATGCTAAAGGAACTTATCTAGGCAAGAAACACAAGAGAAGGAAAAGAACTACAGTAAAAAACCCAAAACAATTAAGAAAATGGGAATAGGAACATACATATAGATAATTACCTTAAATGTAAATGGACTAAATGCTCCCACCAAAAGACACAGATTGGCTGAATGGATACAAAAACAAGACCCATATATATGCTGTCTACAAGAGACCCACTTCAGACCTAGAGACACATACAGACTGAAAGTAAGGGGACGGAAAAAGATATTCCAGGCAAATGGAAACCAATTTTGTCTATCAGACAAAATAGACTTTAAAATAAAGAATATTAGAAGAGACAAAGAAGGACACTACATAATGATCAAGGGATAGATCCAATAAGACGATATAACACTTGTAAATATTTATGCACCCAAAATAGGAGCACCTCAATACATACGGCAAATACTTACAGCCAAAAAAATGGGAAATTGACAGTAACACATTCATAGTAGGGGACTTTAACACCCCACTTTCACCAATGGACAGATCATCCAAAATGAAAATAAATAAGGAAACACAAGCTTTAAATGATACATTAAACAAGATGGACTTAATATTTATAGGACATCCCATCCGAAAACAACAGAGTACACATTCTTCTCAAGTGCTCATGGAACATTCTCCAGGGTAGATCATATCTTGGGTCACAAATCAAGCCTTGGTAAATTTAAGAAAATTGAAATTGTATCAAGTATCTTTTCCAACCACAATGCTATGAGACTAGATATCAATTATGGGAAAAGATCTGTAAAAAAATACAAATACATGGATGCTAAACAATATGCTACCTAATAACGAAGTGAACACTGAAGAAATCAAAGAGGAAATGAAAAATAGCTGGAAAAAAATGAAAATGGACACACCATGACGGAAAACCTATGGGATGTAGCAAAAGTAGTTCTAAGTAGGAAGTTTATAGCAATACAATCCTACCTGAAGAAACAGGAAACATCTCGAATAAATAACCTAACCTTGCACCTAAAGCAATTAGAGAAAGAAGAACAAAAAAACCCCAAAGTTAGCAGAGGGAAAGAAATCATAAAAGTCAGATCAGAAATAAATGAAAAAGAAATGAAGGAAATGATAGCAAAGATCAATAAAACTAAAAGCTGGTTCTTTGAGAAGATAAACAAATTTGATAAGCCATTAGCCAGACTCATCAAAAAAAAAGGGAGAAGACTCAAATCAATAAATTAGAAATGAAAAAGGAGAAGTAAAAACTGACACTGCAGAAATATGAAAGATCATGAGAGATTACTACAAGCAACTCTATGCCAATAAAATGGACAACCTGGAAGAAATGGACAAAATCTTAGAAAAGTACAACCTGCCAAGACTGAATCAGGAAGAAATAAAAAATATGAACAGACCAATCACAAGCACTGAAATTGAAACTGTGATTAAATATCTTCCAACAAACAAAAGTCCAAGACCAGATGGCTTCACAGGCATATTCTATCAAACATTTAGAGAAGAGCTAACACCTATCCTTCTCAAACTCTTCCAAAATATAGCAGAGGGAGGAACACTCCGCAACTCATTCTACGAGGCCACCATCACCCTGATACCAAAACCAGACAAGGATGTCACAAAGAAAGAAAACTACAGGCCAATATCACTGATGAACATAAATGGAAAAATCCTCAACAAACTACTAGCAAACAGAATCCAACAGCACATTAAAAGGATCATAAACCATGATCTAGTGGGGTTTATTCCAGGAATGCAAGAATTCTTCAATATGCACAAATCAATCAACGTAATACACCATATTAACAAATTGAAGAAAAAAACATATGATCATCTCAATAGATGCAGAGAAAGCTTTCGACAAAATTCAACACCCATTTATGATAAAAACCCTCCAGAAAGTAGGAATAGAGGGAACTTTCCTCAACATAATAAAGGCCATATATGACAAAGCCACAGCCAACATTATCCTCAATGGTGAAAAACTGAAAGCATTTCGACTAAGATCAGGAACAAGACAAGGTTGCCCACTCTCACAACTCTTATTCAACATAGTTCTGGAAGTTTTAGCCACAGCAATCAAAGAAGAAAAGGAAATAAAAAGAACCAAAATCGGAAAAGAAGAAGAAAGCTGTCACTGTTTTGCAGATGACATGATACTATACATACAGAATCCTAAAGATGCTACCGGAAAACTTCTGCAAGAGAAAGAATAAAATATCTAGGAATAAACCTACCTAAGGAGACAAAAGACCTGCATGCAGAAAATTATAAGATACTGATGAAAGAAACTAAAGATTATACAAATAGCTGGAGAGATATACCATGTTCTTGGATTGGAAGAATCAACATTGTGAAAATGACTCTACTACCCAAAGCAATCTACAGATTCAATGCAATCCCTATAAAAGTACCACTGGCATTTTTCACAGAACAAGAAAAAAAAATTTCCAAATTTGTATGGAAACACAAAAGACCCTGAATAGCCAAAGCAGTCTTGAGAACGGAAAATGGAGATGGAGGAATCAGGCTCCCTGACTTCAGACTATACTACAAAGCTACAGTAATCAAGACAATATGGTACTGGCACAAAAACAGAAAGATAGATCAATGGAACAGGATAGAAAGCCCAGAGATAAACCCACGCACATATGGTCACCTTATCTTTGATAAAGGAGGCAGGAATGTACAATGGAGAAAGGACAGCCTCTTCAGTAAGTGGTGCTGGGAAAACTGGACAGGTACATGTAAAAGTATGAGATTAGATCACTCCCTAACACCATACACAAAAATAAGCTCAAAATGGATTAAAGACCTAAATGTAGGGCAAGAAACTATAAAACTCTTAGAGGAAAACATAGGCAGAACACTCTATAGCACAAATCACAGCAGGATCCTTTTTGACCCACCTCCTAGAGAAATGGAAATAAAAACAAAAATAAAGTAATGGGACCTATTGAAACTTCAAAGCTTTTGCACAGCAAAGGAAACCATAAACAAGATGAAAAGACAACCCTCAGAATGGGAGAAAATATTTGTAAATGAAGCAACTGACAAAGGATTAATCTCCAAAATTTATAAGCAGCTCATGCAGCTCAATAACAGAAAAACAAACAACCAAATCCAAAAATGGGCAGAAGAACTAAATAGACATTTCTCCAAATAAGGTATACAGACTGCCAACAAACACATGAAAGAATGCTCAACATCATTAATCATTAGAGAAATGCAAATCAAAACTACAATGAGATACATTCTCACACCAGTCAGAATGGCCATCATCAAAAAATCTAGAAACAATAAATGATGGAGAGGGTATGGAGAAAAAGGAAGACTCTTGCACTGCTGGTGAGAATGTGAATTGGTACAGCCACTATGGTGAACAGTATGGAGGTTCCTTAAAAAACTACAAATAGAACTACCATATGACCCAGCAATCCCACTACTGGGCACATACCCTGAGAAAACCATAATTGAAAGAGTCATGTACCAAAATGTTCATTGCACCTCTATTTACAATAGCCAAGACATGGAAACAACCTAAGCATCCATCATTGGATGAATGGATAAAGAAGATGTGGCACATATATACAATGGAATATTAATCAGACATAAAAATGAAACGAAATTGAGCTCTTTGTAATTAAGTAGATGGACCTAGAATATGTCATACAGAGTGAAGTAAGTCAGAAAGAGAAAGACAAATACTGTATGCTAACACATATACATGGAATTTAAGAAAAAAATGTCATGAAGAACCTAGGGGTAAGACAGGAATAAGGACACAGACCTACTAGAGAATGGACTTGAGAATATGGGGAGGGGGAAGTGTAAGTTGTGACAAAGTGAGAGAGTAACATGGACATATATACACTACCAACCTTAAAATAGCTAGTGGGAAGCAGCCACATAGCACAGGGAGATCAGCTCGGTGTTTTGTGACCACCTAGAAGGATGGGATATGGAGACTTGGAGAGAGGGCAATGCAACAGGGAAGAGATATGGGAACATATGTATATGTATAACTGATTCACTTTGTTATAAAGCAGAAACTAGCACACCATTGTAAAGCAATTATACTCCAATAAAGATGTAAAAAAAAAAGAATACTCAAAGGAAAAAAAAAGTTACAACAGATACCACAGAAATACAAAGCATCCTAAAAGACTACTACAAGCAACTTTATGCCAATAAAGTGGACCATCTGGAAGAAATGGGCAAATTTTTAAAAAGGTATAACCTTCCAAGACTGATCCAGGAAAATATAGTTAAAAGGAACAGACCAATCATAAGTAATGAAATAGAAACTGTGATTTAAAATCTTCCAACAAAAAAAAGTCAAGGACCAGACGGTTTCACAGGTGAATTCTATAAAACATTTAGAGAAGAGCTAACACCCATCCTTCTCAAACTCTTCCAAAATATTGCAGGGGAAAGAACATTCCCAAACTCATTCTATGATGCCACTATCACCCTGATACCAAAACCAGACAAAGATACTACATAAAAAGAAAATTACAGACCAATATCACTGATGAATATAGACGCAAATAGTCTCAGCAAAATACTAGCAAACAGAGTCCAACAACCCATTAAAAGGATCATACACCATGATCAAGTGGGTTTTATCCCAGGGATTCAAGGATTCTTCAGTATGCGCAAATCCACCAAGGTGATACACCATATTAACAAACTGAGAAATAAAAACCATATGATCACCTCAATAGATGCAGAAAAAGCATTTGACAAAATACAGCACAGTTTATGATAAAAACTCTCCAAGAAGTGGGCATAGAGGGCACCTACGTCAGCATAATAAAGGCCATATATGACAAACCCACAGCAAATACCATTCTCTATGGTGAAAAACTGAAAGCATTTCCTTTAAGATCGGGATTAAGACAAGTATGTCCACTGTCACCACTATTATTTAACATAGTTTTGGAAGTCCTAGACACAGCAATCAGAGAAGAAAACGATAGAGGATTACAAATTGGAAAAGAAGAAGTAAAACTATCACTGTTTGCAGATAACATGATACTATACACAGATAATCCTAAAAATACCACCAGAAAACTATTAGAACTATTCAATGAATTTGGTAAAGTTGCAGGATACAAAGTTAATGCACAGAAATCTCTTGCATTCCTATACACTGATTATGAAATCTGAAAGAGAAATTAAGGAAACACTCCCATTTACCATTGCAACAAAAAGAATAAAATATCTAGGAATAAAACTACCTAGGGAGACAAAAGACCTGTATGCAGAAAACCTTAAGACACTGTTGAAAGAAATTTAAGATGATGCCAACAGATGGAGATATATACAATGTTCTTGGATTGGAAGAATCAATATTGTAAAAATGACTATATTACCCAAAGCAAGGTTCAATGCAAATCCTACCAAATTACCAATGTCATATTTTTATAGAGCAAGAACAAAAAATCTTTAAATTTGTATGGAGACAAAAAAGACACGGAATAGCCAAAGCAGTCTTGAGGGGAAAAGATGGAGCTCAGGGAATCAGACTCCTTGACATTGGACTATACTAGAAAGCTACAGTAATCAGGACAATATGGTACTGGCACAAAAACAGAAATATACATCAATGGAACAGGATAGAAAGCCCAGAGATAAACAGACACACATATGGTCACCTTTTCTTTGATAAAGGAGGCAAGAATATACAGTGGAGAAAAGACAGCCTCTTCAATAAGTGGTGCTTGGAAAACTGGACAAGTACAAGTAAAAGTATGAAATTAGAACACTCCCTAACACCATACACAAACATAAACTCAAAATGGATTAAAGACCTAAATGTAAGCCCAGAGACTATCAAACTCTTAGAGGAAAACATAGGCAGAACACTCTATGATATAAATAACAGCAAGATCCTTTTTGACCCACCTCCTAGACAAATGGAAATAAAAACAAAAAGTAAACAAATGGGACCTAACGAAACTTAGAAGCTTTTGCAAAGCAAAAGAAACTACAAACAAGACATAAAGACAACTCTCAGAATGGGAAAAAAATATTTGCAAATGGATCAACAGCCAAAGGATTAATCTCTGAAATATTTAAACAGTTCATGCAGTGCAATATTAAAAAAACAAACAACTGAATCCAAAAATGAGCAGAAGATCTACATAGACATTTCTCCAAAGAGGACATACAGATTGCTGTGAAGCACACGAAAAACTGCTGAACATCACTAATTATTAGAGAAATGCAAATCAAAACTACAATGAGGTATCACCTCAGAACTTTTAGAATGGGCATCATCAGAAAATCTAAAAACAACAAATGCTGGAGACGGTGTGGAGAAAAGGGAACTCTCTTAAACTGTTGGTGGGAATGTAAATTGATACAGCCACTGTGGAGAACAGTATGGAGGTTCCTTAAAAAACTGAAAATAGTGCTTCCCTGGTGGAACAGTGGTTGGGAGTCCACCTGCTGATGTGCAGGATGCAGGTTCATGCCCTGGTCTGGGAGGATCCCGCATGCTGCGGAGCGGGTGGACCAATGGTCCATGGCCGCTGGGCCTGCGCATATGGAGCCTGTGCTTCGCGACAGGAGAGGCCACAGCAGTAAGAGGCCCGCGTACCACAGAAAAAAAAAACAAATAGAAAAAACAAAAAAACTAAAAATAGAATTAACATATATCCCAGCATTCCCACTACTGGGCATATACCCAGAGGAAACCATAATTCAAAAAGACACATGCACCCCGATGTTCATTGCAGCACTATTTACAATAGCCAAGTCATGGAAGCAACCTAAATGCCCATCAACAGACAAATGGATAAAGAAGATGTGGTACATATATACAATGGAATATTACTCAGCCATAAAAAGGAACGAAATTGGGTCATTTGTAGAGACATGGATGAATCTAGAGTCTGTCATACAGAGTGAAGTACGTTAGAAAGAGAAAAACAAATATCACATATTAATACATATATGTTATACTTAGAAAAACGGTACAGATGAACCGATTTTTATGGCAGAAATTCAGACACAGATGCAGAGAACAAACGTATGGACACCAAGGGGGGAAAGCGGTGTTGGGGGGTGCTGGTGGTGTGATGAATTGGGAGATAGGGATTGACATGTATACACCAATGTGTATGAAATGGATGACTAATAAGAACCTGCTGTTTAAAAACATAAATAAAATAAAATTAAAAAAAAAAACAAGCCAGTATGGTACTGGTACAAAATCAGACATATAGATCAACAGAACAGGATAGAAAGCCCAATGTTTACACATTGTAAATTAACTATTATTCAATTTTTTTAATGATTAAAATGTTTTTTTAAAAAGTGGCTAAAGGATTTGAATGGACTTTTCTCCAAGAAGCTATACAAATGGCCCATAAGCACATAAAACTATCCTCAACATCTTCAGTCATTAGAAAATGTAAATTAAAATGAGATACCTCTTCACATCCACTAGGGTGGTAACAATAAAACCAAATAGAGAAAGACAAATGTCATATGATAACATATTTGTAGAATGTAATAAAAATTGATACAAATGAACTTATTTACAAAACAGAAACAGACTTACAGATCTTGAAATTAAATTTATGGTTACAAAAGGGGAAATGTGGGGAGAAGTGACAAACTAGGAGACTGAGATTAACATATACAAAATACTATATATAAAATAAATAACTAATAAGGACCTACCATATAGCACAGGGAACCCTACTCAATATTCTGTAATAACCTGTATGGGAAAAGAATCTGCAAAACAATGGATATATGTATATGTATAACTGATTCATTCTGCTGTACGCCTGAAATTAACACAACATTGTAAATTAACTATGCCCAAATATGTTTTTTTAATAAAAAGTAGATAAAAGGAAAGGAAGAACAAAGAAAGTGTTGACAAGTATGTGGAGAAAGTGGAACCCTTATAAACTGATGGTGGGAACACAACAGAATTAGTTGGCAGTTCCTCATACATGTAATTGTTAATTAACATGATCATATATATCAAACCATCATGTTTTACACTTTAAATATATACATTTTGTCAATTATACCTCCATAAAACGTGACAGAAAAAAAGTTTTAAAAAGGTAAGCATAGAAATGCTCATGGAATATGACCCAGCGATTCCAATCCTTGGTATATACTGACCCAAATTGAAAACAGGTACTCAAATACTTCTTCTTGAATAATTCTATATCCTATAAAATTTATATCCAGCAAAATTATCCTTCAAAAGTGAAGTAGAGAGGAGCTTCAAGATGGCGGAAGCATAAGACGTGGAGATCACCTTCCTTTTCACAAATACATCAGAAATACATCTACATGTGGAACAGCTCCTACGGAACACGCTGGCCGAAGACTTCAAACCTCCCAAAAGGCAAGAAACTCCCCACGTACCTGGGTAGGGCAAAAGAAAAAAGAAAAAACAGCAACAAAAGAATAGGGACGGGACTTGCACCAGTGGGAGGAAGCTGTGAAGGAGGAAAGGTTTCCACACACCAGAAGCCCCTTCGTGGGCAGAGACTTCGGGTAGCAGAGGGGGGAAGCTTCGGAGTCACAGAGGAGAGCACAGCCACAGGGGTGCAGAGGGCAAAGCGGAGAGATTCCTGCACAGAGTATTGGCGCCGACCAGCACTCACCAGCCTGAGAGGATTGTCTGCTCACCCGCCGGGACAGGTGTGGGCTGGGAGCTGAGACTCTGGTTTAGGAGGTCAGATCCCAGGGAGAGGACTGGTGTTGGCTGCGTGAACACAACCTGAAGGGGGATAGTGCACCACAGCTAGCTGGGAGGGAGTCCGGGAAAAAGTCTGGAGCTGCCGAAGAGGCAAGAGACTTTTTCTTACCTCTTTGTTTCCTGGTGCGCGAGGAGAGGAGATTAACAGCGCTAATTAAAGGAGCTCCAGAGACGGGCGCGAGCCATGGTTATCAGCACGGACCCCAGAGACGGGCATGGGACACTAAGGTTGCTGTTGCAGCCACCAAGAAGCCTGGGTGCAAGCACAGGTCGTTATCCACACCTCCCGTCCTGGGAACCTGTGCAGGCCACCACTGCCAGGGTCCCGTGATCCAGGGACAACTTCCCCGTGAGAACACAGGGCTCGCCTCAGGCTGTTGCAACGTTATGTCGGCCTCTGCCGCTGCAGGCTCACTCCACATCCATACCCCTCCCTCCCGCCAGCCTGAGTGAGCCAGAGCCTCCGTATCAGCTGCTCTTTTAACCCCATCCTGTCTGAGCGAAGAAAAGATGCCCTCAGGTGACCTAAATGCAGAGGCGGGTCCAAATCCAAAGCTGAACCACGAGAGTTGTGTGAACGAAGAAGAGAAATGGAAATTTCTCCCAGCAGCCTCAGGAGCAGAGGATTAAATCTCCACAATCAACTTGATGTACCTTGCATCTGTGGAACACCTGAATAGCAAACTGGATCATCGCAAATTGAGGAGGTGGACTTTGGGAGCAAATATATATATATATTTTTTTCTTTCCCCCTTTTTCTCTTTTTGTGAGTGTGTATGTGTATGCTTCTGTGTGTGATTTTGTCTATATAGCTACTCTTTTACCATTTGTCCTACAGGTCTGTCTGTCCATTTTTTATTTTTTAAATTTTTTATAAATATTTACATAATAATAATTTTTTATTTTAATAAATTTTATTTTATCTTCTTTCTTTTGTTCTTTCTTTCTATTTTTTCTCTTTTATTCTGAGCCGTGTGGATGAAAGGCTCTTGGTGCTCCAGCCAGGCATCAGGGCTGTGCCTCTGACGTGGGAGAGCCAAGTTCAGGACACTAGTCCACAAGAGACCTCCCAGCTCCATGTAGTATCAAACGATGGAGATATCTCCATCTCAACGCCAAGACCCAGCTTCACTCAATGACCAGCAAGCAACAGTGCAGGACATCCCATGCCAAACAACTAGCAAGACAGGAACACAACCCCATCCATTAGCACAGAGGCTGCCTAAAATCATAATAAGGCCACAGACATCCCAAAACACAACACCAGATATGGACCTGCACACCAGAAAGATGAGATCCAGCCTCATCCACCAGAACACAGGCACTAGTCCCCTCCACCAGGAAGCCTACACAACCCACTGAACCAACCTTAGACACTGGGGACAGACACCAAAAACTGGGAACTATGAACATGCAGCCTGCAAAAAGGAGACCTCAAACACAGTAAGTTAACCAAAATGAGAAGATAGAAAAACACACAGCAGATGAAGGAGCAAGGCAAACACACACCAGACCTAAAAAATGAAGAGGAACTAGATAGTCTTCCTGAAAGAGAATTCAGAATAATGATAGTAAAAGTGATCAAAATCTTGGAAACAGAATAGAGAAAATACAAGAAACGTTTAACAAGGACCTAGATGAACTAAAGAGCCAATAAACAGTGATGAACAACAAAATAAATGAAATTAAAAATTCTCTAGAAGGGATCAATAGCAGAATAACTAAGTCAGAAGAACGGATAAGTGAACTGGAAGATAAAATAGTAGAAATAACTACTACAGAGCAGAATAAAGAATGAAAACAATTGAGGACAGTTTCAGAGACCTCTGGGACAAAATTAAATTCACCAACATTCAAAGGGTCCCAGAAGAAGAAGAGAAAATGAAAGGGGCTGAGAAAATATTTGAAGAGATTATAATTGAAAACTTCCCTAATATGGGAAAGGAAATAGTTAATCAAGTCCAGGATGCACAGAGAGTCCCATACAGGATAAATCCAAGGAGAAACATGCCAAGACAAATATTAATCAAACTATCAAAAATTCAATGCAAAGAAAAAACATTAAAAGCAGCAAGGGAAAACAACAAATAACACACAAGGGAATCCCCATACAGTTAACAGCTGATCTTTCAGCACAAACTCTGTGAGCCAGGAGAGAGTGGCAGGACATATTTAAAGTGATGAAAGGGAAAAACCTACAACCAAGATTACTCTACCAGCAAGGATCTTATTCATATTTGATGGAGAAATTAAAACCTTTAGAGACAAGCAAAAACTAAGAGAATTCAGCACCACCAAACCAGCTTTACAAGGAATGCTAAAGGAAATTTTCTAAGCAGGAAACAACAAGCAAAGGAAAAGACCTACAATAACAAACCCAAAACAATTAACAAAATGGTAATAGGGACATACATATTGATAATTACCTTAAATGTAAATGAATTAAATACTCCAACAAAAGACATAGACTGGCTGAATGGATACAAAAACAAGACCCGTATATATGCTGTCTACAAGAGACCCACTTTAGACCAAGGGACACATACAGACTGAAAGTGAAGGGATGGAAAAAAGTATTCCATGCAAATGGACATCAAAGGAAAGTTGGAGTAGCAATTCTCATATCAGACAAAATAGACTTTAAAAAAAAGACTATTCCAGGAGAAAAAAAAGGACACTACATAATGATGAAGGGATCAATCCAAGAAGAAGATATAACAATTGTAAATATTTATGCACCCAATATAGGAGCACCTCAATATATTAGGCAAATACTAACAGCCATAAAATGGGAAACTGACAGTATCACAATCATAGTAGTGGACTTTAACACCCCATTTTCACCAATGGACAGATCATCCAAAATGAAAACAAATAAGCTGTAAATGATACATTAAACAATATAGACAATTGATATTTAGAGAAAATTCTATCCATAAACAACAGAATACACATTCTTCTCAAGTGCTCATGGAACATTCTCCAGGATACATCTTATCTTGGGTCACAAATCCAGCCTTGGTAAATTTAAGAAAATTGAAATCGTTTCAAGTATCTTTTCTGACAACAACGCTATGGGACTAGATATCAATTACAGAAAAATCTGTAAAAAATACAAACACATGGAGACTAAACAATATCTACTTAATAACTAAGAGATCACTGAAGATATCAAAGAGTAAATCAAACAATACCTAGAGACAAATGAAAATGAAAATATGACGAACCAAAACCTATGGGATGCAGCAAAAGCAGTTGTAAGAGGGAAGTTTATAGCAATACAATCCTACCTTAAGAAACAAGAAACATCTCAAATAAACAACCTAACCACACACCTAAAGCAATTAGAGAAAGAAGAACAAAAAACCCAAAGTTAGCAGAAAGAAAGAAATCTTAAAGATCAGATCTGAAATAAATGAAAATGAAATGAAGGAAATGATAGCAAAGATCAGTAAAACTAAATGCTGGTCTTTAAGAAGATAAACAAAATTGATAAACCATTAGCCAGATCATCAGGAAGAAAAGGGAGAAGACTGAAATCAATAGAATTAGAAATGAAAAAGGAGAAGTAACACCTGGCACTGCAGAAATACAAAGGATCTTGAGAGATTACTACAAGCAACTCTATGCCAATAAAATGGACAACCTGGAAGAAATGGACAAATTCTTAGAAATGCACAACCTTCCGAGACTGAACCAGGAAGAAATGGATAATATGAACAGACAAATCAGAAGTACTGATATTGAAACTGTGATTAAAAATCTTCCAACAAACAAAAGCCCAGGACCAGATGGCTTCACAGGCGAACTCTATCAAACATTTAGGGAAGAGCTAACACTTATCGTTCTCAAACTCTTCCAAAACATAGCAGAGGGAGGAACACTCCATAACTCATTCTACGAGACCACCATCACCCTGATACCAAAACCAGACAAAGATGTCACAAAGAAAGAGCGCCAATATCACTGATGAACACAGATGCAAAAATCCTCAACAAAATACTAGCAAACAGAATCCATCAGCACATTTAAAGGATCATACACTATGAGCAAGTGGGGTTTATTCCAGGAATGCAAGGATTCTTCAATATACTCAGATCAATCAACACGATACACCGTATTAACAAATTGAAGGAGAAAAACCATATGATCATCTCAATAGATATAGAGAAAGCTTTCGACATAATTCAATACCCATTATGATAAAAACCCTGCAGAAAGTAGCACAGAGGGAACTTTCCTCAACATAATAAAGGGCATATATGACCATCCCACAGCCAACATCATCCTCAATGGTGAAAAACTGAAACCATTTCCACTAAGATCCAGAACAAGACAAGGTTGCCCACTCTCACGACTATTATTCAACATAGTTTTGGAAGTTTTAGCCTCAGCAATCAGAGAATAAAAAGAACTAAAAGGAATCCAAATCGGAAAAGGAGAAGTAAAGCTGTCACTTTTTGCAGAAGACATGATGCTATACATAGAGAATCCTACAGATGCTACCTGAAAAATACTAGAGCTAATCAATGAATTTGGTAAAGTAGCAGGACATAAAATTTATGCACAGGAATCTCTAGCATTCCTATACACTAAGATGAAAATCTGAAAGTGAAATTAAGAAAACCCTCCAATTTACCATTGCAACAAAAAGAATAAAATATCTAGGAAGAAACCTACCTGAGGAGACAAAAGACCTGTATGCAGAAAATTATAAGACACTGATGAAAGAAATTAAAGATGATACAAATTGATGGAGAGATATACCATGTTCTTGGATTGGAAGAATCAACATTGTGAAAATGACTCTACTACCCAAAGCAATCTACAGATTCAATGCAATCTCTATCAAACTACCAATGGCATTTCTCACAGAACTACAACAGAAAATTTCACAATTTGTATGGAAACACAAAAGGCTCTGAATAGCCAAAGCACCTTTCAAAAGAAAAACGGAGCTGGAGGAATCAGGCTCCCTGACTTCTGACTATACTATAAAGCTACAGTAATCAAGACCGTATGGTACTGGCACAAAAACAGAAATATAGATCAATGGACCAGGATAGAAAGCCCAGAGATAAACCCACACACATATGGACAGCTTGTCTTTGATAAAGGAGGCCTGAATATACAGTGGAGAAAAGACAGCCTCTTCAGTAAGTGGTATTGGGAAAACTGGTCAGGTACATGTAAATTTATGATATTAGAACACTCCCTAACACCATTCACAAAAATAAACTCAAAATGTATTAAAGACCTAAATATAAGGCCAGACACTATCAAACTCTTAGAGGAAAACATAGGCAGAACACTCTATGATATAAATCACAGCAAGATCCTTTTTGATCCACCTCTTAGACAAATGGAAATAAAAACAAAAATAAACAAATGGGACCTAATGAAACTTAAAAGCTTATTCATAGCAAAGGAAACCATAAAGAAGACGAAAAGACAACCCTCAGAATGGGAGAAAATATTTGCAAATGAATCAACTGAAAAAGGATTAATCTCCAAAATTTACAAGCAGCTCATGCAGATCAATATCGAAAACAGCTAACAACCCAGTCCAGAAATGGACAGAAGACCTAAATAGACATTTCTCCAAAGAAGATATACAGATTGACAACAAACACATGAAAGAATGCTCAACATCATTAATCGTTAGAGAAATCCAAATCAAAACTACAATCAGATATCATCTCACACCAGTCAGAATGGTCATCATCAAAAACTCTACAAACAAATGCTGGAGAGGGTGTGGAGAAAAGGGAACCCTCTTGCACTGTTGGTGGGAATGTAAATTGATGCAGACACCATGGAGAACAGTATGGAGGTTCCTTAAAAAACTAAAAATAGAACTACCCTACGACCCAGGAATCCCACTACTGGACATATACCCTGAGAAAACCATAATTCAAAAAGTGTCATGTAGCACAATGTTCATTGCAGCTCTATTTACAATAGCCAGGACATTTAAGAAACAGGTTTTCATTGAAAGATGAATGGATAAAAATGATGTGGTCCATATATACAATGGAATATTACTCAGCCATAAAAAGAAGCAAAATTGAGTTATTTGTAGTGAGGTGGATGGACCTAGAGTCTCTCATACAGAGTAAAGTAAGTCAGAAGAGAAAAACAAATACCATATGCTAACACATATATATGGAATCTAAGAAAAAAAATGGTCATGAAGAACCTAGAGGCAAGATGGAAATAAAGACACAGACCTACTAGAGAATGGACTTGGGGATATGGGGAGGGGGAAGGGTAAGCTGTGACAAAGTGAGAGAGTGGCATGGACTTATGTACACTACCAATTGTAAAATAGATAGCTAGTGGGAAGCAGTCGCATAGCACATGGAGATCAGCTTGGTTCTTTGTGACCACCTAGAGGGGTGGGATAGGGAGTGTTGGAGGGAGGGAGATGCAAGAGGGAAGAGATATGGGAACATATGTATATGTATAACTGATTCACTTTGTTATAAAGCAGAAACTAACACACCAGTGTAAAGCAATTATACTCCAATAAAGATGTTAAAAAAAGAAAAAGTGAAGGAGAAATAAAAATTTCTCAAAGAAAAACTGAGGAAATTAGCCACCAGCAAACCTGCTTTGTATAAGTTATTAAAATAATTCTTCAGGGAGAAAAAAAATTGTTCATTTATCAATATAAACTCTGATCTGTGTAAAAGGGAGAGTGTTAAAGAAGGAATAAGTGTAGGTAAAATAAAATCTTCTTTAGGGTCTTCCCTGGTGACACAGTGGTTAAGAATCCACCTGCCAATGCAGGGGACATGGGTTTGAGTCCTGGTCCGGGAAGATCCCTCATGCCACGGAGCAACTAAGCCTGTGTGCCACAACTACTGAGCCTGCTCTCTAGAGCCCATGAGCCACAACTACTGAGCCCACGTGCCACAACTACTGAAGCCTGCACAGCTAGAACCTGTGCTTTGCAACAAGAGAAGCCACCACAATGGGAAGCCTGTGCACTGCAACGAAGAGCAGCCCCTAGTCATTGCAACTAGAGAAAGCCCACATGCAGCAACAAAGACCCAACGCAGAGAAAAATGAATATTTTTTAAATCCTGTATATTTATTAACTTAAAGATAATTATTTACAGTAATAATAGGAACAATATATTGGATGATCCTATGAATTTTCCTTTGTTGACACAGTGCATGACATTAATTCATTAATTTTCAAATGTTGAACAACAGTTTCACACTTGGAAACAGTCTCACTAAGCTGTTTATAGTTCTCCTTATATGTATAAGGATTTGATGGGATTTGATGTTCTTATGTTTTGGATATTTTAGAATTGTTAATATAACTATTGATTTTTAAAAAATACTAGATGATCTCATGAACAGAATAGCAATGTCAAGGAAAAATCAGTGAACTTGATTATATGTCAATAGAAAGTATTCAATCTAGATGACAGAAATTTGATAGAAAGAAAAAGAACAGAGGCTCAGGGACTGATGGGAAAATAACCATGTCTTTAAATCTGCCATTGGAGTCTCAGAAGAAGAGGAGAATAGGTGTAGGGCTGAAAAGTATGCATTTTGTCTGTCCCCCTTCTAAATTTGACAAAAGGCATAAATGTACAGATTCAAGGATCTGAGCAAAATACCAAAAGTTTCAGGAAACTCATGCCCAGTTACATCACAATCAAATTTTTGAAAACTAAGTAGAAAAAAGGTCTTAAAAACACATTTTTATCTGAAACCTCAGAGGCCAGAAGGAAGGGGAATGGCAGTGAAATATCTTTCAGGAATAAAGGTGAAATAAATACATTTCCCTGATGAAAGAAAACTGTCTCCAGTTGTTTTAAAAGAAGTGGTAAGGGAATTTCCACAGACAGAAAGGAAATAAAAACAGAAGAAAATTTAAAACATCAGAAGTTAAGAAAAAGAAATGTAAATGTTTAAAATATACACACATACACAGATAAACACACAGAAAAACCCACACATTCCCATAACATTGGAGCCAACCTAAAAGAGCTGGCAAGAGCTAATGCTGGAATAATTTGAACAACAAAGTTAATTACACTAGTACAGTTTATAAAGCAAAACACAAAATAAGTATTCATAAGTTCATCTTGACATTAAAAACTTAATTCAGGGACTTCCCTGGTGGTCCAGTGGTAAAGAATGTGCCTTCCAAAGCCGGGGACACAGGTCTGATCCCTGGTCGGGGAACTAATATCCCACATGCCAAGGGGCAACAAAGTCCACACACTACAACTACTGAGCCCATGTGCCTCAACTAGAGAGCCCGTGTACCACAAACAACAGAACCCATGTACCCTGGAGCCCACGCACCACAACTGGCGAGAAATACCCTCATGCCACAGCTAGAGAGAAGCCTGTGCACCACAACAAAGAGCCCACACCACAACGAAAGTTCCCACATGCCGCAACTAAGACCCGACACAGCCAAAAAAATTTCTTTAATAAATAAATGAAAGCTTAATTCAATAAACAAATTAATGAAAGTGAAATGGCAAAACTTACTCAAAGAAGCATTTTAATTAATGAGTGTAAAAAATTGAGTACAACATAAAATCACCAACAGAACATCACAGTAAGTAATGCTGTAGGCAAAATTATGATAAATACAAAAATCACTGGGTAAAACTTTAAAGAGAAACAGGATAGCAGACTATTCACATGGCCTCAAGTAATCTCTCTCAAAATATTTACCACACTTAAAATTTCAGGCTGTACTATAAAACACTAATCATCAAATCAATGTAGTACTGACATAAAAAAGACAATAGAACAATGAATCTGAATCAAAAACCCAGAAATAAACCCCAAGTATATATGGTCACATAATATTTGGCAAGGGAGCCAAAAATACTCATTGGGAAAGACAGTCTCTTCAAAAAACTGTACTGGGATAACTGAATATTCACATGTGAAAGAATGAAACTGGATCCATATCTTACAGCACTCACAAAAATTAACTCAAAATAGATAAAAGACTTAAATATAATACCAGAAACCAAGACACTCCTAGAAGAAAACATAGGGACAAAGCTTCTTGACATGGGACTTAGTAATATTTTTTTTGGATATGGCACCTAAAGCACAGGTGACAAAATAAAAAATAAACAAGTGGAACTACTTCAAACTAAAAAGCTTCTGCACAGCAAAAGAAATCATCACCAAAGTGAAAAGTCAATCTAAGAATGGGGAAAATATTTGCAAACTTTATATCTGATAAGAGGTTAATATCTGAAACATAAAGAACTCATAGCAATCTATAAACAACTCAATAGTGGAAAATGATAACCCAATTGAAAAATGGGCATAGGACCTGAATAGATATTTCTCCAAAGAAGATACACAAAAAGCCAACAGGTACCTGAAAAGATGCTCAAAATCACTAGTCAGCAGGGAAATGCAAATTAGATATCACCTCACACCTGTTAGAATGGCCATAATAATAATGAAAAAAAGGCAAGAGATAACAAATGTTGGCATGAATGTGGAGAAAAGGGAAACCTTATGCACTATTGGTGGGAATACATTGAATAAATTGTATTCAATTCATTACACTGTGGTGGAAAACAGAATGGAGGATCCTCAAAAATTTTTAAATAGAGCTATCATATGATCTAGAAATTTCACTTCTGAGATTATATTCAAAGGAAATGAAAACAATAACTTGAAAAGAACCCCATGTTCATAGTTCATAGCAGCATTATTTACAATAGCCAAGACATGGAAAGAACATAAAGGATCATCGATGAATGAACGGATGAAGAAGTTGTGATCTCACACAGACACACACACACACACATAATTGAATGTTATTTATCCATAAAAAAAGAAGAAAAACCTGTTATTTGTGAAAACATGGATGTGCATTTAGGATATTATGCTAAGTGAAATGTCAGACATAGAAAGAGTATTGTATGAGCTCACTTACATATGAATCTAAAACAAACAAAAAAACCAAACTCATAGAAAAAAAGATCAGATTTGTGGTTACAGGAAGTGTGGAGGGTGGGGGGAGGGAAATTGGAGAAAGGTGATCAAAAGGTACAAACTTCGAGTTATAAGGTAAATAAGTACTAGGGATGTAAGGTACAACATGATGACACTATAGTTTACTCTGATGTAAGACACATAGGAAAGATGTTAAGAGAGTATATCCTAAGAGTTCTCACCATAAGGAAATATTTTCCTTATTTCTTTTTTTTTTCATTTTATTGTATCTATATGAGAAGATGGATGTTAGCTGAACATATTGTGGTAACCATTTCACTTTATATGTAAATCAAACTATCATGCTGTCTGCTTTAATACATACAGTGACATATAAACAATGGTGAATGTCAAGTATTTCTCAATAAAAAATATTTTATATTTTCCAGGTTTATTGAGATATTATTGACATATAACACTTTGTAAGTTTAAGTGGCCATTATATATATATACACACATATGTATATATTTCATATACATACATATATGTATATATATTTTAATTTTTAAATTTATATTTATTATATTTTATATATGTTATATATATATTACCTACTTGTATGTTTCATATACTATATTTTATATTTTTATTATATATATAAATATATATGTATAGTAAAATCATTACCACAATAAGATATTTCATTGTGGTTTTGGTTTGCATTTCTCTGATATTTAGTGATGTTGAGCACCTTTTCATGTACCTGTTGGCCATTTGTATGGCTTTGGAGAACTGTCTATTTAGGTCCTTTGCCCATTTTTTAATTAGACCATTTTTTTTTTTGCTGTTGAGTGTGTAACAATACGATTAGTTAACATATACATTGCATGATATGATTAAAATATTTTTTGTGTGTGGTGAGAACATTTAGGATCTACTTTCTTAGCAATGTTCAGGTATATAATACAGAATTATTAATTATAGTCACTATGTTATATATCAGATGCCCAAGAATTATTTACCTTATAACTAGAAGTTTGTACCTTTTGACAAACATCCCCTCATTTCTCCCCCACACTAGCCTCTGGTTACCACCATTCTACTCTCAGTTTCTATGAGTTCAGTGCTCTCTTTCTCTCTCATATAAATATATCACATTTTCTTAATTCTTCCATTCACTTTCATTCATTTTATAGAAACTTAGGTTATTTCCATATATTGGCTATTGTAAATAATGCTGCAATGAAAATGGGGGTGCAGATATTTTTGGAGGTAGTGATTTCCTTTCCTTCAATTATATACCCAGAACTGAGATTGCTGGGTTATTTAGTAGCCCCACTTAAAATTTTTGAGTAACCTTCATATTGTTTTCCACAGTGGCTTCACAAAATTGCATTCCTATCAACAGTGTACAAGAGTTGCCTTTTTCCCACATCCTCACTAGCACATGTTATGTCTCATCTTTTTGCTAATACCCATTCTAACAGGTGTGTGGTGATATCTCCTTGTGGTTTTGATGCGCATTTCCCTGATATTTAGTGATGTTGACCACCTTTTCTTGTATCTGTTGGCCATTTGTATGTCTCTTGGAAGAAATGTCTATTTAAGTTCCTTGTATACTTTGGATATTAACACCTTATCAGACAGATGGTTTGCAAATATTTTCTCCCATTTTGTAGGTATGTCTTCATTTTATTGATTGTTTCTTTTACTGTGCAGAAGCTTTTTAGTTTAATCCAGTCCCACTTACTGAATTTTACGTTTGATGCTTGTGTTTTGGTTTCATATTGAAAAAATAATCACCAAGACTGATGTCAAGGAGTATTTTTTTTTGTTTTTTATTTTTGTGTGTGTGTGTGTGTGGTACGCAGGCCTCTCACTGTTGTGGCCTCTCTCATTGCGGAGCACAGGCTCCGGACGTGCAGGCTCATCAGCCATGGCTCACGGGCCTAGCCACTCCGCGGCATGTGGGATCTTCCTGGACCGGGGCACGAACCCGTGTCCCCTGCATCAGCAGGCGGACTCTCAACCACTGCGCCACCAGGGAAGCCCCAAGGAGTTTTTCTGTATGTTTTCATCAAGGAGTTTCATGGTTTCAGGTCTTACTTTTAAGTATTTAATCATTTTGAGTTAATTTTTGAGAGTGGTGTAAGATAAGGGTGCAATTTCATTATTTTTCATGTGAATATCCAGTTTTCCCACCACCATTTATTGAAAAGACTGTCTTCATCCCATTGAGTATTCTCAGCATCCTTGTCAAATATTAGTTGAATGCATATGTATAGGTTTATTTCTGAGTTCTTGATTCTGTTCCATGGGTCAGTGCATCTGTTTTTAAGCCAGTACCATAATGTCTTGATTATTATAGATTTGTTGTAGAGTTTGAAATCAATGGGTGATGCCTCCAGCTTTTTTTCTTTCTCAAGATTGCTTTAGCTATTCAGAGTCTTTGTGGCTTCATACGAACTTTTGGATTTTTTTTTCTATTCCTGTGAAAAATGCCATTGGAATTTTGATAGAGATTTCATTTAATCTATAGATGGCTTTGGGTATTATGGCCATTTTGGATATCTTTTATTCATTTTTCTTGTTTAATTGCTCTAAATAAAACAATGGTTTATTAAAATATGGTTATTTTAATATATGTTCACATTTTTCTTTGATGTTATTCCCTCCAGTAAGTGGTGGAACATAACCCCTCTCTCCTTGAGGGCAGTCTGGAATTAGCAATTTTCTTCTTACAAATAGAAAGGGAAGAATACTAAATTGACAGTGTAGAAACCTGACAGATACCACTGTAAGTGATCCAGGCTAATATCAACAATAAATAATGTTGATATCATCCATACTCTGTTATTAACGTCGTGAAAAAGCCATCTCATGTCTGTGTTATTTTTTTCCCCCAAATCCACAACTCAAGTATCATCATAAGAAAATGTCAGACAAATATAAATGGATGGATATCCTTCAAAATGCCTCAGTAGTTTCATTCAAAAGTGTTAAGGTCATTAAGAACATAGACAGAAACTGTTGCTGATTGGATGAAATTAATATATGATGACTAATCTAGATATTCTAGATTAGATTCTGGAAAAAAAAGAACATTAGCTGAAATAAAGGTAAAGTACAAATAAAGTCTGTAGTTTTATTAATAATATTGCATCAATTTTAATTTCTTAGTTTTGATAAATATGTCATGCTTATTTAAGATATTAACTTTAACAGAAATGGTATGAAACACATACGCAAACTTTCTGTACTATCTTTGCCTCTCTTCTGTGAATCAAAAATTATTTCAAAATAAATATGCAAAACCAAAAATGTAAACATTATTAATTGGATATAATAGCAAGATTGACCTATATTTTAGCCTACAAAAATCACTTTTAATATAAAGATAACCATAAGTTACAAGTAGAAGGGTGGAAAAATGTATACCATGCTAACATGAAGTAAACAAAATCTGTAGTGGCTACAGCAATATTGGACAAAGTATATTTCAGAGCAAAGAATGTTTCCAGGAGATCATTTCATAAATGCTCATCAAGAAGATGTATGAGCACTAAACATTTGTACACCTAAATACAGAGCTTAAAAATAATTAAATTAAAAACAGATAGATCTAAAACAGGCAGTAAATATAATTATAGCTGGCAATTTCAATATTTCCCTCTCAAAAATTGTTACAACAAGTAGACAGAAAATTAACAGGAATATAGGAGAGCTGAATGACAGTGTAAACCAAATTAACCTAATTGACAGTTATATAACATGCTACCAAATGCTAGAGAATGCTAAAGAATACCCATTCTTTTCAAATGTACATGTAACATTTGCAAAGATAGACCATATTCTGGGCCACACAAAAAAAATCTCGACATATTCAAAAAGGTTGAAAAAACACAAAGTATGTTATTCTCTTTCCACAAAGAAATTCAATTAAGAATCAATAATGGAATGATTTCTGCAATATCCCAAATATTTAAAAACAAAATAACATACTTGTAAATAACTCATTGACCCAAGGGGAAAACTAGTCAAAGGGAAAATCACATCAAAATATGTGGGGTGTTGTTGAAGAAATTCTTAGGAGGAAATTTATAAGATTAAATGTGTATGTTATAAAGAAGAAAGATCTCAAATCAATGATCCCAGCTTCCACCTTACAAGAATTTTTTTTAAAAAAGAGCAAATCATACCATGAGTCAGCAGAGGAAAGGAAATAATAAGTAGTAAGAAGCAGAAAATAGGGAGATAGTAGAGAATATCAAAGAAACAAACAAAAAAAATGATTATTTGAAAAAAATCAAGAAAATTGACAATTCTCTAGCCAAACTGCTCAGGATCAAAAGACAAGAGATGCAAATCACCAATATCAAGAATAAAGAAGGCAACAACACTACAGTTTTGAAATGTATTGAAGGGACACTAATGGAATATAATGAACAACTTTACAGTCATTTATTCTACATATTAGAGATGAACAAATTCCTTGAATGGCACAAACTGCCAAACCTCATCCAATAAAAATATATAACCTGAATATTTCCCTTATATATTAAATAAGTGGAATTTGACTAAAAATCCTTCTAAGAAAACCCTTAGAAACTGAGAGGACTTTTAAACAGAAAGATCTTAAGATTTGTCTAATATTTGAAAATTGATTAATGTAACTCACAATAGTACAAAATATAAGGATAAAACATCTCAATTGAGTAGAAAAATATCATACTTGATGAAACAATGCATCATATCCTTGTAAGATTAAGAATAAGACAAGAATGCCCCATGTTACTAATGGATGTTCTACTCAGTGCAACAAATCAAGAAAAAGAAATAAAAGACATGTGGACTAGACATGAAGAGATAAATAATTTTCATTCTCAAATTACAGCATCATCAATGTAGAATAGCTGAGGGAATCTACACACACACTCACACACAAAAACCCTATTACATATTATACTTAATATGTTGTATTAGTCAGGTGCTAGGATAGAAAATCAATATGAAAAAATCAATTATATATATACATATATATGCATTACCAAAATAATTAGATATTTTTAAATTAAAAATATTTATAATGGCATCAAAATCATGAAATAAATAAGGATAAATCTGACCAAAATCATAAAATACCTGTACACTTAAAATTATGAAATATTGATGGAAGAAATTAAGGAATTCCTGAGTAAATGGAGAGATTTACCAGGTCCATAGGTCAGAAGATTAAAGAATGTAATTGCTTTCAAAATCGTTTATATAGTCTATATGATCCCAATCAAAATCCTAGCAGATATTTTGGTAGAAATTGACAAATTAATTCTAAAAATCCTATTGAAATTCAAAGACCTAGAATAGCTAAAATAACCTTGAAAAAGAATAAAGATGAAATCCTAATAGTGTCTGATTTTTAGAATTATGATAAAGCAATATTAATCAAGACAGTGTGCTATTTGTTTCAGATAGATAGATCAATGGAACAGAATAGAAATCACAGAAATAGAATTGCACATATATGGAAAACTGAATTTTGACAAAGTTGCAAAGGCACTTTAGTGTTGTAAGAATAGTCTCCTTGATAGAATGAACTTCAATCCATAACTTATTCCATATACAAAATTTGAGTCAAAATTGATAACTATAAAATATGCCATTTAAATTGTAAGTGTACCCCCAAATTAAACCTAAAACCATAACACTTCTATAAGAAAATTTTGGAGAAATTGTTTGATACCTTGGTCTAGGAAAATATTCCTTAGCTATGGCATTAACAAGCACAATCCCTTAAAGAACTGATATCCCTGATATTTATCAGTCCCTGATAAAATGTGACTTTATCAAAATAAAAAGACATCTCCTCTCAAAAAATTCTGTTAAGATAATAAAAAAGGCTAACTGTAACTGGGATAAAATATTTGCAAAGCACACTTCACCAAAGATGACATGTGATTGATGATAAGCACATGACAAGATGGTCAATATTAGTCATTAGGTAAATGCAATTAAAACTACAATGTGATACCACTGCACACCTATTAGAATGGTCAAAATTTTAAATGACTGTGCCATGGGTTTGTGAGAATGTGGAGGAACTTGTACCCTCATGTACTGTTAGTGGGAATGTGAAAGTTTACAACTTTGGAAAAATATTTTGGCAATTTCTTGAAAAGTTAAACATTAGCCTACCATATGATCTAGCCATGTCATTTCCAGGGAGAGAAATGAAGGCGTATGTCCATACAAAGTATTTTACATAAATGTTCAGAGCAATTTTATTTGCAACAGCTCTAAGTTGGAAACGGTCAAAATGTTATCAATAGAGTTAAACAGAGTGATTAGATGGTTAAACAAACACATTTGTGGTATATTCATACAACAGAATACTACTCAGGAAAAAAATGCATAAACTCTTGGTATATGCTATAATATGGATGAATCTTAAAATAACAATGTTGAGTTAAAGAAGCCAAATAGAAAAGATTATATACTGTATGATTCATTTATACCTCAATAAAGCTGTTAAAAATATAAGGCTTCACCTGTGGAATTAATGGTGAATAATTGAGAAACAGCAGAGCTAAGATTTTCAAAGGCACATATTAAACAGTATCTATGCCTATTTGTCCCCTGCCCCATAATGTATAGGCAGAATCCCACTGACCTGGAGGAAAACTTACAGTTCTACACCCCTGTCTTCTATGAAAAAAAAAAAAAAGCCTTCTCTCACCTTTCCCAGGAGAGTAGAGAGTTCAGTCCAATGAGGGCTGCAGTAGGCATGGGGTGAGAATGCATTCAAGTTGTCATCACAGGCTGTGGTATAATTAAGAATTTGTCTGGTCTTTGTTCCAGGTTCCTGGCTCAGAACTTCGAAAACCTTTGTAATTTCATGAGTGACAAGAGTGTCCTCGCTATGCTAATGAGGTGCATCATGGGGGGCCAGTGAATTACTTCCAAGTGGGGGCTGGTTACCAGAAATATCAATCATGACTAGAAGGTTGGGGCTTTCATCTTCCAGACCACAAGGGTGGAGAGGGTGGCTGGAGGCTGAGTTTGATCACATGGCCAGTGATTTAAACACTCATGCCTACACAAAAAGAAACCAATAAAAACTCTGGAACTGAAGCTCGGTAGTGAACACGTTAATGTCCTGAGAGGGTGACACACCCTGACCCCACAGGGTGAGGACATGGAAAATCTATGCTGGGAAACCTCCCAGACCTTGCCCTATATATATCCTTCATAATAAAACTATAATCCTATATGTAGTATTCTTAGTGAGTTCTGTAAGTCATTCTAGTGAATTGTGGAACCTGAAAGGGTCATGGGAACTTCCAAAGTTATAGATAGTTGGTCAAAAGTGTGGGTAGCCTGGGAACCCCTGAATTGCAGTTTGTGTCAAAATAAGGACAGTATTGTTTAAGACCTTACCCTTTAACCTGTGGGGTCTGCACTAACCCTGAGTGGTAATTTCCAGAACTGAATTGCAGTACCTGCAGTTGGGGTTGAAAGAGTACAAGCAATACAGTAAATGTAAAGCAAAATGGGGATCATTTATCTCTTTCATTGATACATTAATGGAAAGGGAGACATATAAGGCCAGCATTATAAGATTTATTTTATCTAATTTTATATCATTATGTAATTATAAAAATTAATCCCTGGCCATCAATGTGAGCAGGTAGAAGCAGCCATTCTAATAACTAAGGACTCAGATGTAATGAGGACGATGGGGTCCCATTTTCATGAACTGAAGAGCCTTTCTTATTCCAAAAGTTAGTACCTGGATGTAAGATCCTAATTTATCAGTGGTTAAGTGGGATTTGAGGCTATTTCCCATGGGACTCCCAAAGACAGCCAATAGGACCTAATGATATTGAGACAGTGAACTCCCCTCCTCCTGAGGCCAGCCTTCTGTAGGTCACTATGACTGTACTGTACCAGACACCAAGGAGTTATGAGAAATACTAGACTTGGACTATATCTAACATCTCAGTTCATTGTCTCTGAACGTGAAAGAATCCATGCAGTTCCTCGTAAATCCCAAGTTACTCTATGTAATTTTGAAATCATCTTTTTATTCATCCCTCCAAAGGGCTCACCTTTCGGAGGAAAAGGATTTTGCTAAGATTCTTTCTTCCATTGTTTGTTTTCAAGCACCCAGGCTGTGTCTCCACTTCTTATACTAATGAAATACCTGGAATCTCAATTTTCGTAACAGATTATTAGCCCCTGTGGTAGGTTGGAAAATAGCCGCCACTCACCCCCACCCCCCACAAAGATGTCCATGTCCTAATCTCTGAGACATGTGAATGCTACTTCAAATGGCAAAAAAACCCAAAAACAAAACAAAGTGTCCTTGCAGACAAAGATTAGGATCTCAAGACGAGATGACCCTGGACTTCAGTTGGGCCCTAAATCTAATGACTAGAAGACAGGAGAAGGAGATCACAGATGGAGCGATATATGTGGGAGACAACTCTGTGAAGACCCATGTTAAGGTGGAGGGAGAAACTGGAGTTATTCTACCACAAACCAAAGAATGCCAGGAGCCACCAGATGCTTGGAGGAGTGAGGAAGGATTCTCGCCTAGAACTCCAGTGGGATTGTGGCCATGCCAATATCTTGATTTCAGATCTCTGCTGCCAGAACTAACAGGGAATAGAGTTGTGTTGTTTTATCCAACCCAGTTTATGGCAATTTGTCACAGCAGTCCTAGGAGAATGTTACTGGGGAAGATTTTAATTTCAGAAGATGTACTGGTTTCAGTGTAGGTGATAAACTGTAAGTAAATAAATAAACAGTGAGAAGATGCAGCAGAAGTTGACTGTGGTAATCTAGGTGAGAAAAATCAGTGGAAAATTGTATCGGCATGCTGAGAGAAGGGTAGCAGTGGAACTTAGGAGGTGAGTATTGTGTGATTCATTGGATGTGAGGATAATCAGTGGCATTCTCATTTCTTTCTGGGAAACTGGATGGACAGTCATGATATGTACTGTGAGGCAAGGAACATACAGGCAACAGAAAGATTGAGAGCAGCCACTGATGAACTTGAATTTAAAGTTCAAAGTCATAATGTTCAGATGTCTCTTAAGCAGTTCAATATCCAGTTATAGACCACAGAAGAGACATCTAAGCTGAAGAAATAAATCTGGGGCTCATCAGTGTATAGACATCAACTTCAAGGTCTGGGAGATGGCACTTATCAAGGAGAACATAGGGTAAGGAGATAAGGGGACATAAAGCAGGACCACGAAACACCTCAACTTTTAGGAGACACGTAAAATATTTGAGAAGGTGTAGACAGAGGGTTCTCAGTTGTCCCAGGAGTTGTGCATATGGAGAACTTGGGACTCTCTGGAAGAATACCTATGTCCTGGGTGGGGTGTGGACCTGTGTTGCCAGTATAAGTGAGGAAGCCAAGAGTGGGCTTAGTAGATAACTTGATCATTAAAAGGATAATAGGAAATACTACAAACACCAGTACACACACAAAATTAGCAACTTAGATGAAATACACCAACTCCTTAAAAACCACAAAGCACCAAAATTCACCCAGAATGAAAAAGATAATCTGATAGGTCTACAATCAAGTTGAATTGGTAGTTACAAACCATTTGAAAAAGAAATTTCTAGGTACTGGTGGTTCCATTGAAAAAATTCTACCAAATATTTAAAAAAGGAATAAAAACAATTCTATACATTTTCTTCCATAAAATTGAAGAGTGGGGAACATTCTCCAAGTTATTTTAAGAGGCTCTTATATCAAAACCAGATAAAGGCCATGCAAAAAGTGAAAATTATAGACCAGTATCTATGATGAATACTCACATAAGCATCCTTAACAAAATATCAGCAGATTAATTCAGCAACATGTAAAAAGAATTACGCACCACAAACTTGTACCCAGGGTCTGATTGAACAGGATTTATCTTCACAAAGATGTTGAAGATGAAGCAATCTATTTTAACAGGTCCTAGAACAGGTCCAGTGAGAAAAGTCATATGATAGTCTGGAAACAGGCTTACATGACCTGGGCTTCTTGGTGAGCTCTGTCTTTCCTCACTCCTGCTTGTAATTTTCAGTGGTTCTCAACTAGAGACCAGACTGCCCATAAAAGGGTTTTTGGCTGTGTAGGGGGAAGGTATCTTCTTTTTCTTTTCCTACACTTCTTTTTTGCTTTTCCCATGTCCAGAAGGCATTCATATGTGTGTTGATAGGGACAGAGGTGTTCAGATGTTGGTACTTGTGTGGTGTGCATTATGGTCTCACACAATGAAAAATTGTCCCACTCTCATGCCAGGACTGTTCTTTTTGAAGAACCTTGCTCTAGACAGTCTCTCAAGGTGGTGCTATTTAACATGTTTATCTCCCAAACTTCTACTGTCAGTCCAGGCATCTTTCCTGAGACATACATACCCAGATACCTGCTGGGCACGACCCCTCCCTCTTCCCAGATACATCTCTCTGAATAGTCTCAGGAAGTGATGCCTTCATATCCTGGATCCACAATACTGCTCAATCCCAGCCACCCTGAGACAGGATCCCAGTGGTCCCTGGTATTCACCATCTCCCTTCACCTTTCCTTATTATTTACATCCCTGCTGAGCCTCCATTGCCTCTGTTCTATTCTCTGCAACAACATTGTGCCTCGTGAGATATGCATGGCAACATAATGCATAATGATTATTTAATTACTAACTTGTTTATTTGCTTATGGCCCTTTTTCTCCACCATTTCTCCTCACTGTGGATTGCAGAGACCACGTCTCTCCTTCTCATTTATTTCCTCAGGCAAAATAACTGAGATGTAGTGTTTCATAAATAGTTGCATAATGAAGATGAAATGCAAGCAATCATCCATTTTTAAGTGGATTCCTGTGAAAACTCTCCTAATTGGTCTCTCTGCCTCTGCTTCTCTACCTGCCCCCAACTCCAGACTTACTCTGATTCCATTTGACTTTTCTAAAAGACACTCCTGACCCTGTTAGTCCTTGTGCTGGCAGGCTGCACTGTGGGTCTGGACAGGACTAGAAGGTCTCCGGTTGCAGAGGTGTCTTTAGGCCTCAGTTGGACAGGCATGCACAGTGTCCCCTAGGGAGACTGAAGGGGTGAAGGGCCAGGGTTGTGTCCTCTCCCTCACCCTCCCAACTGCGGACAGCAGCACTGCCTGTCCTCACTTCTTATTCTTTTCTAATTAAAAGGGGCCAGTCTGTCAAACAGTCCCAATGTGATTGGTTTCTCCCCTGACTGAGCTACTTTTCTAAAATGCAAATCTTTCAGGCACATGATAGACATTGCTCAATATTTGCTGAATGCATTAATGTAAGTTCTCTGTCTCAATTCCTTGGCCTGCAAGGCATTTGGGGCCCCTCTGGGGGCTCCAAGGTGGGGTTGCTGCCTATGTGGACAGGAAAGAGCCAGAAGGATTCACATTTCATTCGGGGCCTCTGGGCCTCTGCACTGTGAGCATGTACGCTGTCCACGGGAGGCTCTGGGGTGACCCCCCCCTCCCTCTGTTCGCTATGGAAACCAGTGCCAGGACAGGCCTCTCCTCCTATTCCTGAGTCTGCCAAGAACAGCCTATTCCACAGTTGTGTAATCTTTTCCACATTACAGAGTTTGAAGCAACCCACCAGCAAAACTGTCCACACTAGAATATTTTATGTTAAAAGTTCTCCATATAGTTCTTGCATCCATGGAACTTCTATTTAAAGAATCTTGATTTAAAGAGTGGCCCTTCATGAGTTTTATGGGGAGAGATATTTTGCAACCTTCAGGCCTTTGCTTCTAAGCTGCTGGCACTGAGAGGACTTATTGCCCACATCGAATAGCACCAAACCTGAAGATAACCAGTGAGCCTAAATTAGACAGTATTTGGCAAGGCAAAGCATCACTGGAGCTCCAGACCCAAATCTTGACCCTTGAATTAAAGAAGTTTTGGATGCCTCATGAGTACTGACTTCCTCTTCCACCCACAGTTGTCATCTGTCTTTTTATCTTATCTCTCTGAAGGTCTGCATCTCTGGGTTATGGAGAGACACCTTATTAGGTGTTACTATCAAGCCACCAAACTACTGTCCTGTCCCATGACACATCTGCAGGTGCACTTTCTCTACTTAAGGGATATCCCAAGCTTTACTTTTTTCCACCCCCTCTCCATGGAAATGCACCCTCTTCAGCCGATCTTTTCCTGGAAGAAAATGATATCACATTAGCAGGTGTACAGTTGGGCTCCAATGGTGAGCAGCACTAGGGGTTTACTCTGTACTTGGTTTCAAACTTGGCATCAATTCTAAAGTTTTAAACCCTCTGAGTATAATCCCTCATAGTGGTTCCAGTCCACAGTCTCTGGGATAGTATTAAACAACCCTCCCAATAGAAAAAAGGTGTGGAGTGAGCTGTGGCAGAGGTAGGAGTTTACTGTTGGCCATGGGAAACTTCACCAAAATGAGGACAAGTCCAGCTCAGGCAGCAGCTGAAACACGAGCAATTCTCTGGCCAGAGCTCTGTTATCCCACAGCAGCAGGAGCTCCTATAATTTTAAAATTGTTGTTTGTAAAATTGCTTTCCTACTTTTTCTATATAAGTGTTAATTGTTGTGCTCAAGCTTGTGATCATTAATTCATTAAATCTAGGAAGGTGAAATAGGAGGATTTAATTTTCATAATCTCACAATGGCAAAATTATGGTCCATGGCTAAAGTTGAGCTGAGATTTAAATTATAGGCTCAAACATTTTCATTATTAAAAAAATCTTAAACGAACACAATCATTAACCCAAACAGTTAGAAAAAGAATAAATATCCAGGGGTTCCCTGGTGGTGCAGTGGTTGCGAGTCTGCCTGCCAATGCAGGGGACACGGGTTCGTGCCCCGGTCCAGGAAGATCCCACATGCTGCAGAGCGGCTAGGCCTGTGAGCCATGGCTGCTGAGTCTGCGCATCTGGAGCCTGTGCTCCACAATGGAAGAGGCCACAACAGTGAGAGGCCTGCGTACTGCAAAAAAAAAAAAAGAAGAAGAAAATTAGAGGAGATAAAATGCAAGAAATGAGGACGAGTTTAAGAAGAATGGGGGCAATCAATATATTTGAGTCATTCTTACATAATTAAAAAAAACTAATATAACTGACACCGCCCTGTAAGATATTTTTAAAAAATAGAAATCTATAAATTAAAGAGGAAAATGATGAACAGGAAAAGAATCCCACTGAGACATATCTGAATGATCTGTAGGAATTATCCTCGTGAAGTAAGAGGATAAGGGGTGCTATTGGACTGGTGTGGGAATGGTCCTGCTAAGGGCGATACAAGCATGAAAATCCAAAGATAGAAAAACAGCATGGAAGACCGTTTGAAGTCAATCTACCTGAGAAAAAATAAAGTGAAAAATGAGAAAGGGGATATAAGCAAATAAAGAGAGGATGCTAGAAATGTCAAGACAATATTGTAAATATGCTTTGGGTTTCAACTGACAATAACCAGACTCAGGAGGGCATACTTAAGAAGCTGTCAGCTGGAGGAAACCCAGGAAGGGTTGAAAAACCACATTGGCTCAGACCAGGGTTGCTGGTCATCCTCAGGAACCTTGGATCCAGAGGTTCCTGCACCTATTCCTTTCTTCAAGGATGCTTCTCTGGGAGTGTAGCTTTGTCTTTGCCCACTGCAGATTTGTTTTCTAAAATTGAAGAAAAACACCAATATGTTACATCTCATGTCGTTGGTCATCTGAGAAAGTCTGACATATACGATCTAGGGGACCTATGTTAATTTAAAAAAAAAGTCTTGGGAGGGATATGGGTGTGGTTGCCAACATGGGACCAGTCAATTTCTGTGAAAGGTGGGGTTGGGGTCCTGTGAGAAGGTGAAGTTTCCACAGGAACAAATGTGGAGGTTGCAGCAGTCATAAGGGGAAGGAAGATCCTGGACAAACAGGGTGAAAGCCATCATACAAGTCTGTGCTAATAAATACGGCAATCTGTGTGATGGGATCCTAATGAAACAAATTAAAAATTACATCAAAATCATCCAAGGGAAGTGGAAAACCAAAATCAATGACCATTAAAACACTAAGAACGTCATTAGTATATTACCTTCAAGAAAGTTTCCACTGCACACAGATTGACTACCTTCCGCATTTTTCATTTGTAACCCTTGATTTGGTAGGGAATCAATCAATTTTTATTACTATTCCTCAGAATTCCAATCTCCCACATCTTTTTCAGAGTTTACACATTTTCTTGAGCAATCCTGACTGTTCTCTCAGTTTACATTCTCACACTTGTCCGAAAGCCAAATTGACACACCAGCCTAGGTCTTGCTCTGGGACTCATCTCTTAACTTGATTCTGGATATACCCAATTGAACATCTCCTAAGCTTAAGTTACCATCTTTCCCCTTAAACTTGCTCCTTGTCCAGTGCTCATCCATCTCCACCCCCTCCTCTCCAAGACCTTAGCCCCAACAGGACGCCTGGGGTGGGGGTGGTGATCCTTGATGCCATATTCTAGCAGAGCCTCTACCCTCCTTGGGGCCTCACTAACCCCCACCCCCAACTCCCTCCCGCCAGGCGCCCCGCCCGCCCGCCTGCCTGCCAGGCCCGCGGACGCGCAGGCGCACTGGCCCGTCCCGCCGCTGCCCCGCCCTGCCCAGCCGCTGCGGAAGGCGCCGCGCGTAGCAACGCGCACTTCCTCTCTAGGAGTCCGAGGAGGGATCGCAGACTCGAAGAGCTCCTGGACTCGGCCGCCGTGCCCTTGCCGGACGGAGCAGACATGTCCGAACAAAGTAAGGATGTGTGCGACCTCAACTTTGCAGCCGAGGCCTCCAACTCCGAGGTGCACAGCAGCCCCGGGGTTTCCGGAGGACCCTCTTTGCCCGCGTCTCAGGCCGCGATCTTCCCAGGGCCGGAGAGCCCTCCCGTAGGCCCGACCGACGCCCCTCTGGCCTCGCCGGCGCCCCAGGCCCCAAGCGAAGAGGGAGACCCGAAAGCCCTGCAGCAGGCCGCGGAGGAAGGCCGCGCCCACCAGGCCCCGAGCGCAGCGCAGCCCGGCCCGGCGCCGCCGGCCCCGGCCCAGCTGGTGCAGAAGGCGCACGAGCTCATGTGGTACGTTCTGGTCAAGGACCAGAAGAGGATGATCATCTGGTTCCCAGACATGGTGAAGGATGTCATCGGCAGTTACAAGAAGTGGTGCAGAAGCATCCTCCGGCGCACCAGCCTCATCCTCGCCCGGGTGTTCGGGCTGCACCTGAGGCTGACCAGCCTACACACCATGGAGTTCTCGCTGGTCAAAGCTCTGGAGCCCGAGGAGCTGGACAGGGTCGCTTTGAGCAACCGCATGCCGATGACAGGCCTCCTGCTGATGATCCTGAGCCTCATCTACGTGAAGGGTCGCGGCGCCCGAGAGAGTGCCGTCTGGAACGTGCTGCGCATCCTAGGGCTGAGGCCTTGGAAGAAGCACTCCACCTTCGGAGACGTGAGAAAGCTCATCACCGAGGAGTTCGTCCAGCAGAACTACCTGAAGTACCAGCGCGTCCCCCACGTCGAGCCCCCTGAGTACGAGTTCTTCTGGGGCTCCCGTGCCAGCCGTGAAATCACCAAGATGCAGATCATGGAGTTCCTGGCCAGGGTCTTTAAGAAAGACCCCCAGGCCTGGCCTTCCCGCTACAGGGAAGCACTGGAAGAGGCCAGAGCCCTGCGGGAGGCCAACCCCACTGCCCACTGCCCCCGCAACAGTGTCTCCGAGGACTAGCAAGGTCTGAAGGCAGATGGATGGTTTCTGCCCCTCACCAGGGCGGTGGAGGGGTGGGGGTGGGACATTAGAGTATTCAGGATTTACAGTGCAGTATTTCACGTGTAACTTTTAAGTTTTCAGTACAGTGCTTTTATACCTTTTAATGCAATGATGTATTAATTTCAGTAATATTAGGTAGAGTGTAGGATTCATGCATGTTTGTTTATAAGTAAGCTCAGTTGGTGCTTTTGCTTTTGTGCTACCTTTCTTGAATTTTTTGTACCAGAGACGTGCTAAACTTATGAAATACATTGAGACATTTTCCATCTTATTCTTTTACATGGAACGGAGGATGTGTATTGGGTAGACTGGTCCTGGAGAGTTTGGAAGAACTCACCAGAAAAGCTGGCCTAACCAAGAGAAAAGTCAAGACCCCTGTCTTTGTGATCTCCCTGGGCACAGGAAACATCCATGTGGAGTGTGGTGATGTGGACTGAAATGGGCGCAACATGGGCACACTTTACTAAACACAGATACAACCCCACCATGAGTAAACTTTAAAGTAAACATTAAAGATTCTTGTGATACAATCATTCATGGAAAAGTGTACTTTATCTTTTTAACAAAATATTATGGGTTGGGAATAGGAATTACAAAATGTACAGATACCACTATTTCATCTAATAGGGCGGGGACATCACTATGCATCATGACTCATAAATGTGTGAAGTGTATAGCTTTATTTTCAAAATGGAACTCACAAGTTCAATTCAGAACTTTGACAACTAGAGAAAAGTATAAGAACCAAAAAAGAGTCCTAATCACATCACATAGAAATAATAAATATTAATATTTAGAGTAATTTCCTCTCTTGCATTTCTACATTTTATGGAAAATAATAGCTGTTTTTGTGGGCACTAAAAGAGTGAGGCATTGTACTAAATCCTTTATGTGTATTTTCTCTTTTTATTTAATTCTCACAACAGCCTTGTGAGGCAGGCACTTATTACATCTGCACTGTGGAGGAAATACAGGAACAAAGCAGGTAATTAAATTTCCCTAGATCGTAAAGTCTTCCTTTGAGGAGAGGCTAGGGTTTGGACTCAGATTGAATGAGTCCATAGCCTATACTTTTACCCGCCTGCCTCCAGCTGCTCCCCTACCTCCTGCCTTTTAGTTTATGCCTTTTAAAAAATTCCTTGTTAGAGTCTGTACTTTTAGCTCCCTACCCCGCAATCCATTCACACAAGGCTAGGGGTTTTATTTTTCTAATGAATCCTCACATTAATCTTCTAGAGGAAGCAGTCATATTATGACTGTACAAATCAAGAAACTTCATTTCGGAGAGATTAATGGACCTAACCAAGTCATGTTCCTGCTTAGCAGTGAAACCAAGATTTGAAACATGGTCTTCCCTGAAGGACTGGAATGATGGAGCAGTCTCTAATCAGTGGTGCTGGAGGAACACACATGGGACACCTGGGAGAGGGAGGTGGGGTTGGGGTGGGAAGGTCGCCTATTGGGGTGTCTCCAACCCAGCAACTCTGGAATTGCAATGGGCCACTAAGCAATCCCTCGGAGAGTGGGATGGGGTGAGGAAGGGGGTGAGGGGCAGTGCCTGGGAATAAATCTCATTATAAAACTCTCAGTCCTGCAAGGGGGAGAGAGAGAAATGGGCTTTTAATGAGACTGAAAATCCTTCAAACTTCAGGACAAACTTCAGGAAAGACCATTTGGTTAAAGCCAGATCCATTTCTGGGGAAGCTGGAAAATGAGCCAAACACATAGGTCACATCACCCCGAAAAGAAGTAACCTGGGAGTTATATTTGGGTGAGGGAATTACAATCTGAATTGGGAACTAGGATTCTCATCACTTAAATGACAGTACTTAACAGGCAGGTGCAGGTGCTAAGTGCTGAAAAAGCCTCACATGTCCTTAGACGAAATCCATCCCTTTTAGTAGACGTCCTGTGAAGTCTGTGGCAGGTAGGGGGCATTTCTGCAATAACTCAGGCAGCTGTGCCCTGGCTTCGATGCCACTTCTTACCCTGAGCCAAAGTGAACTCAGGCATTTTAGAACTGTTAAAAAATTACCTCCCTCTCACCCCAGAACTTCCTGCAGAATCAAAACAAATCTGTCCCTTTAAATGTAAAATTATGTCTGGGATGTCTCAGTTCTGGAGCAGGGCCACAGCTGTCTCCCCTGCCAAGGCGGGGTACTGGACACTTTCTCTAATGCCCTAATTCTGTTTGCAGCAACTGTAACTCCTGAACACTTTTTTCATCAAACCCAGAAGTCACCGGGCAGGCAGTCCCCTCACCTCTCAGTGTTTTAATTTACTTTCCTCTCTGCCAGGAGAGACTAGGAGAACCACTCCAGAGCTTCCCCAAGCTCACTGACACAGGCACATCACCTGTGCTATAGAGGACCAAATCTTGAGAGAAGGACAGGATCATGAGAAAAGAGAAGCTGACCCCAGCAAGTCACGCGGGCAGGGCTGATCACCTCCCATGCAGGCTTGGAGGCAGCCAGACCCAGAGGAAAAGGCATACCAGATATGGAACAGGGCTAATTCATGGCACCTGGTCCTGCAGGGACAGCAGCTTGGGGCACATGGAAGGAACATCCAATATCGCTCTTGGATTTTCATGCTGGGCTCAATTGAAAGGTTGGGGGGGCTTGGTCAAATATTTTCCAAAAGGTTCATCTACAAGGTGCTGGATAATTATGTGATATGCTGGAGTAGTTAGCTAACATTTTGTTGGTGATCATTTTGCAATCTATAAATGTATCAAATCAACACATCATACACCTTAAACTTACACAATGCTGGTCAATTATATCTCAGTAAATCTGGGGAAAAAAAGAAATAGAGAGATAAGTAGGTGGCTATTGATAATTGTTCAGTGGTTTGTAGATGTCAAGCTCAACATCTCTGTGATTTGCCTCTTTTCATTCTTGTCATCACATGATGTGCAATAGCTCCTGATATTCCTTCTATGTTCGTAGAAGGAGTAAAAGTTCATGGGAAGGAAAAGCTTAGGTATTTCTTCTCTGTCTTAACTGGAACATCTCTGACAGGCTGAGATATCATATACTCAGCTTGTGCTGCCTATGGTTTTATAGATGCCAAGGGAAAGAGAAGGTGAGAGTAGTGTTAAATTTAGTTGAGCTGTGAAGTACTAAAATAATGTGCACTGAAGTTACTAATAAATAGATCATTTTCCTCTAGTTAAGAGTAATTTCAATGGAATAAGTTTTAACAGAAGACAAACTTCAGTGGCTTAAGAATTGAGCATGTCAGTGGAGGGGGTGTGGAGAAAAGGGAACTCTCGTACACTGTTGGTGGGAATGTAAGTTGGCGCAGTCACTGTGGAAAACAGTATGGAAGTTTCTCAGAAAACTAAAAATAGAATTACCATATGATCCAGCAATACCACTCCTGGGCATATATCCACACAAAACTATAATTCAAAAAGATACATGCACCCCCATGTTCACAGCAGCACTATTTACAATACCCAAGACATGGAAACAACCTAAATGGATAAAGAAGATGTAAGATATATATATATATAATTATATATATATTATATATATATAAAATAAATTAAAGCCATTTGCAGCAACATGGATGCAACTAGAGGTTATAACACTAAGTGAAGTAAGCAGAAGGAGAAAGACAAATTTCATATGATATCACTTATATGTGGAATGTAAAATATGACACAAAGGAACCTATCTATGAAACAGAAACAGAATCATGGACATATAGAAACAGACTTGTAGTTGCTAAGGGGAAGGGTTTGGGGAAGGGATGGAGTGAAAAGTGGGGGTTAGCAGATGTAAGCTTTTATATATAGAATGGATGAACAGCAAGGTCCTACTGTATAGCACAGAGAACTATATTCAACATCCTATGATAAACCATAATGAAAAAGAATATTTTTAAAAGAATGTGTGTATACACACACACACACACACACACACACACACACACACATATATATATAACTGAATCACTTTTCTGTATAGCAGAAATTAACACATTGTAAATCAACTATACTTCAATTTTTAAAAATTGATTAAAAAAAAAGAATTGAGCATGTCAGGGTCAACAACTCGAATATATTCCACTACCATTGGAAAGAAACCAGTGTTGAGATCGAGTCTTAAACAAAGACAGTTATGCATTCTCTATACGGACAAGACAGAAGGGTAAAATGACTGATTAGATGTATGCACGTTTGTGTATGTGACAGGAAGTTTGTGGTGCTCTATGTTTTCAAAGGAGTGGCAAGGGAAGTAAAAATTTAAGACAGAAAGGAAGTGAAAAGAGAAAAAGTTAGTCCTGGAAGTGTCCTAGAGAATGGAGAAGACTGAGTTTTTCCAGGAGTGGCTGTCATGGCTGATTCCGGCAGATATTAGCAAATTTAATGTATCAATATGAAAGAAGAATAATATTCTACTACCAAGTTTATTTATTCTAGGAATGCAAAGTTGCTTCATTATTAAAAAATCAATCATCTTAATACACCATATTCATAGTCTTTATAATAAAAATCACATTTTCGTTTCAATTCATGCAGAAAAAGTATTTGACAATATTCAACTCCCGTTCATGATAAAAATTCTTAGTAAACTAGGTATAGAAGAGAAATCATCAACCTGATAAGGACCATAAACAAACAAAAAAAAAAAACAGGCTACAGTTAACATTACATAACGTTTAATGGTGGAAGACTGAGTGCTTCCCTTGAAGATTGGGAAGAGTAGGCTCTTTTACCACTCCTTTTCACATTGGGAGTTAACTTCCTGACCAGTTCAATAGGACGAGGAAAGAAAACACATGTTTACATAACGACAATGAAGAAATAAAGCTGCCTCTATTTGCAGGTTACATGATTGACTACCTAGGAAAAAAAATACAAAAAATAAAAACAAAAACCTTCCAGAACTAATAAGTGAGTTTAGTAAAGCCACAAGATAAAAGGTCAACACACACAACCAATTATATTTCTGAATATTAGTAATTAACAATTAGAAACTGAAATGTAAAATCCAGTGCATTTATATCAAAGGTAGGTATAAACCTAACAAAACACATATAGGCTATGTATGTTGAAAAGTATAAAACAATGATAAAAAAATCAAAGACCTAAATATCAATAAATGGGGAGAAGCATCATGTTTATAAGACCAGAAGACATTACAGAGTAATTAGATCCAATTCATCTGTAGGTTAAACACAATTCCTATCAAAATCCCAGCAGTTTGCCTAGGATTGCCCTGGTTTGAGCACTGATAGTTCCACTTCCTAAGAAGTCCCTATGTGGAATGTGATATATCCCAGGTTTGGGATATGAGTGAAAAAAAATTGGAGAAAAACTGTAGAGTCATTTGGCAGCCACAAAATAGAGGCTGGATGCATTTTAGTGTCAAATAGATACAGCATGTATTTTCTGCTTTTCATCATTCCTGTCACTAATTTTTTTCTTTTGTTTTATTCCCCGATCAGTTATATTGGCAACTATGATTTACAGTCCACAGTAATGGACCATCTATTATTGCAACACTTGAAGTGTTGTGATCTAAATATGCTTCTTAGGCATGCTGGAATCGTGAGTGTTAGTTCATATTTTACTTTGCCTGTGGATTAATGGTTCTGCTTCATATCCATTTAGTGCTAGTACAGTTTTTACCTATACAAATATTGTGACCATGTTTTCCAGGAATTCAGATAGCAAAAATGAGAACAATTGCAATACCCTAGCTAGCATGTCCCAGCCTTCACTGAAAAGAAGGTTAAATGACTGTGTTATTTTAATGACATATGAAGGGCACATACCAAGGGGTTAGAAAAGTAAATGAACAAAACAGCAGATTGCACAATATACAGAAAATAATTTGGGGTTGGATATAGTAGAGAAGGTGATATGATCTACATTAATTTTCTGGGGCTGCTGTAACAAAGTACTATAGAATGAGTGGCTTAAATATCAGAAATCTATTTTCTTACAGTTCTGGAAGCTAGAAATCTGAGACCGAGATGTCAGCAGAGTTGGTTCCTTCTGAGGACTGGGAAAGAAGAATCTGTTCCAGGCTTGTTGATGGCTGTCTTTTCCCTGAGTCTTCACATTGCCTTCCCTTTGTATGGAGACTGAATCTCACAAGTTGGGGCAAACAAACAAATACCCTTAAAAAGACGAAAGCTTCTCTCTTTTTTTGTCTCCTAAAAAGACTCCAACGCTCAGCTGAAAATAGCAGCCACTGAATTGGTGTAGGCATACCACACAAACATACTTCATCATTTCATTTCCTTTCCATCATGTCTGTTGTCCTCTGAAACTAAAGTTTGTGAGCTGCAACTAAAATGTCCTTTGGGCAAACAAAAGGGGATATTCTGATTAGGAATGTAACAGCCACTTACCACGGAGAGCTGATTACATCAGGTCTAACCACCATCAATCTTTCTACAGCATTTTAAATTATTTGTCAAATCAAAGCAACAACAACAGAAAATGCATCCCCAGCCCTTAAGCATTTTGACTTGAAAAATGGAGCTTGAAATTATCTTCTTGGTTTCTATGAAAAGTTTAACTGAACCACAGAAAACATAAAACAGAAGATTATTGATATCTCATCCAAATCCAAACTAGACTTTGCTCATATATCAGCGTATTTGGCAGATGGTACAAATGTAAATTTGGCAAATTTCATTCAGTCTATGAACTCCTTGCCAAAGAAAATGAAATGAAAAGATCTTACTTGCTAAATGTCCCACACATCTTTTATGTAGCAGTGTTAAAATGGGGCTTCATATGCTTACCTGTGGTTTTGAGGCTTTCATAAAGTTTTTGGTCACTTTTCAGTTTTCTGAAAATGTGGAGAAACACTAATGATAGTGGTAGCTTTATAGAAACGGAAGGAGACAGCCTCCATGGACACATGACTACAAGATGGCTGTCATTGTTTACACTCATAAAAGGACTATCAAAATGTTGGCTTACATTTAAATTATATTTTCAATGTGTGTGGGAGGAAGAATGCCCTGTCTAATTTGGAAATACATTGAGGATGAGAATGAAGGTAAGAGAACAATAAAAGCAAAATGTATATGGTTTTTATTCTACAATCTGTTTCTAGGCCATAAAAAATTCTAGTAAAAGACAAACTGACTGCACCTGAGTTGCCTGATGCTATGTATGGTTGCAACAAAAACTAACAGAGCAAAAAAAGAAAACAAAACAAAAAAACAATTTTGGGGGGCAACATGGGGAAAAGACTGTTTCAGAACTAAAAAAAGGATTATCAGAAAAGGACAGCCAAATTAAACAGGACTTTCTCAATTTTTTACAATTTTAAAAAATTGTAACTTATTTGGAATAAAAATTTTATTTCACATGTTAAAATTACCTCTGTGCTTTGAAGCCAATTTCCCTGAGAAAAAGTATTAACTCATGATGACATCCAGTGCACTTCAGAGTGTTTATAAATCATGGATATTTCAGATGTTATAAACCTATATGATGAATTTATAGAAGCAAAAATATGGGCGACCATTCAGCCAGTCTGTGTCTTTTGGTTGTAACATTTTCAAGACCCATACATATGCTGCCTACAAGAGACCCACGTCAGACTTAGGGACACATACTAACTGAACATGAGGGAATGGAAAAAGATATTCCATGCAAATGGAAATCAAAAAAAAGCTGAAGTAGCAATACTCCTCATATCAGATAAAACAGACTTTAAAATAAAGACTGTTACAAGAGACAAGGGAGGACACTACATAATGATCAAGGGATCAATCCAAGAAGAAGATATAACAATTATAAATATTTATGAAACCAACATAGGAGCACCTCAATATATAGGCAAATGCTAACAGCTATAAAAAGGGAAATCAACAGTAACACAATAATACTGGGTACTTTAACACCCTACTAACACCAATAGACAGATCACCCAGACAGAAAATAAGGAAATACAGGCTTTAAATGACATGATAGAACAGGTAGACTTAATTGATTTTTATAGGACATTCCACCTGAAAGTGGCAGAATACTCTTTCTTCTCAAGTGCACATGGAACATTCTCCAGGATAGTTCATATATTGGGTCACAGATCAAGCCTTGGTAAATTTAAGAAAGTTGAAGTCATATCAAACATCTTTTCCAACCACAATGCTATGAGATTAGAAATCAATTACAGTAAAAAAAAAACTGTGAAAATCACAAACACATGGAGGTAAACAATTCACTACTAAATAACCAAGAGATCACTGAGGAAATCAAAAAATACATAGAAACAAATGACAATGAAAACATGATGACCCAAAGCCTATGGGATGCAGAAAAGCAGTTCTAAGAGGAAAGTTTATAGCAATTCAATCTCACTTCAAGAAACAGAAAAGTCTCAAGTAAAAAACCTAAACTTACACTTAAAGCAACTAGAGAAAGAAGAACAAGAAAACCCAAAGTTAGTAGAAGAAATCATAAAGATCAGAGCAGAAATAAATAAAATAAAAACTAAGAACACAATAGCAAAGATCAATAAAACTAAAAGTTGGATCTTTGAGAAGATAAACAAAACTGATAAACCTTTAGCTGACTCATCAAGAAAAACAGGGAGAGGACTCAAATCAATAAAATTAAAATATAAAAGGAGAAATTACAACTGACACCACAGAAATACAAAGGATCATAAGAGATGATTACAAGCAACTATATGCCAATAAAATGGATAAGCTGGAAGAAATGGACAAATTGTTTAAAAGGTACAAATTTGCAAAACTGAACAAGGGAGAAATAGAAAATATAAGTACACCAATCTCAGGTAATGAAATTGAAGCTGTTATTGAAAATCTTCCAACAAACAAAGTCCAAGACCAAATGGTTTCCCAGGCGAATTCTATCGAACATTTAGAGAAAAGCTAACACCTATTCTTTTCAAATTCTTCCAAAAAATTGCAGAGGACGGAACACTCCCAAATTCGTTCTACAAAGCCACCATCACCCTGGTACCAAAAGCAGACAAAGATATCACAAAAAAAATGAAATTACAGACCAATATCACTGATGAACATAGATGCAAAAATCCTCAACGAAATACTAGCCAACAAAATCCAACAATACATTAAAAGGGTCATATACCATGATCAAGTGGGATTTACCCCAGGGATGCAAGGATTCTTCAATATATGCAAATCAATCAATGTGATACACCATATTAATAAATTGAAGAATAAAAACCATATGATAGTCTCAATAGATTCGGAAAAAGCTTTTGACAAAATTCAACACATATTTATGATAAAATCTCTCCAGAAAGTTGGCATTGAGGGAACCCATCTCAACGTAATAAAGGCCATGTATGACAAAGCCACAGCAAACATCATTCTCAATGTTCAAAAATGGAAAGCATTTCCTCTAAGATCAGGAAGAAGACAAGGATATCCACCCTTGCCACTATTATTCAACATAGTTTTGGAAGTCCTAGCCATGGCGATAAGAGAAGAGAAACAAATAAAAGGAATACAAATTGGAAAAGAAGAAGTAAAACTGTCACTGTTTGCAGATGACATGATGCTATGCATAGAGAATCCTAAAGATGCCACCAGAAAACAAATAGAGCTAATCAGTGAATCCAGTAAAATTACAGGATACAAAATTATTGCACAGAAATCATTTGCATTCCTATACACTAACAATGAAAGATCAGAAAGAGAAATTAAGGAAACAATTCTATTCACCATTGCAACAAAAAGAATAAAACGTCTAGGAATAAATCTACCTAAGGAGGTAAAAAGACCTGTATTCAGAAAACTATAAGACACTGATGAAAAAAATCAAAGACGACACAAACAGATGGAGAGATATACCATGTTCTTGGATTGGAAGAATCAATATTGTGGAAATAACTACACTACCCAAAGAAATCTACAGATTCAATGCAATCCTGGTCAAACTACCAATGGCATTTTTCACAGAATTAGATCAAAAAGAATTTACAATTTGTATGGAAACACAAAAGACCCCAAATAATGAAAGAAATCTTGAGTAAGAAAAATGGAGCTGGAGGAGTCAGGCTCCCCAACTTCTGACTATACTACAAAGCTACAGTAATCAAGACAGTATGGTACTAGAACAAAAATAGAAATATAGATCAATGAAACAAGATAGAAAGCCCAGAGATAAACCCATGCACCTATGGTCACCTAATGTATGACAAAGAAGACAAGAATATACCATGGAGAACAGAGAGTCTCTTCAATAACTGGTGCTGGGAAAACTCTACAGCTACATGTAAAAGAATGAAATTAGAACACTCCCTAACACCATACACAAAAATAAACTCAAAATGGATTAAAGACCTAAATGGAAGGCCAGACACTATAAAACTCTTAGAGGAAAGCATAGACAGAACACTCTTTTACATAAATCACAGCAAGATCTTTTATGACCCACATCCTAGAGTAATGAAAATAAAAACAAAAATAAATGGGGCCTAATTAGACTTAAAAAGCTTTTGCACAGCAAAGGAAACCATAAACAAGATGAAAAGACAACCCTCAGAATGGGAGAAAATATTTGCAAATGAAGCAACTGACAAAGGATTAATCTCCAAAATATACAAACAACTCATGCAGCTCAATATTTAAAAAAAAAAAACCAATAACAACCGAATCAAAAATGGGAGGAAGATGTAAATAAACCTTTCTGTAAAGAAGACATACAGATGGCCGAAAATCACATGAAAAGATGCTCAACATCAGTAATGATTAGAGAAATGCAAATCAAAACTACAATGAGGTATCAGTTCACACCAGTTAGAATGGGCATCATCAGAAAATGTACAAACAACAAATGCTGGAGAAGGTGTGGAGAAAAGGGAACCCTCTTGCACTGTTGGTGGGAATGTAAATTGATACAGCCATTATGGAGAACAGTATGGAGGTTCCTTAAAAAACTAAAAATAGAACTGCCATATGACACAGCAATCCCACTACTGGGCATATATCCAGAGAAAACCATAATTCCAAAAGATACATGTACCCCATGTTCATTGCAGCACTATTTACAATAGCCAGGACATGGAAGCAACCTAAATGTCCCTCAACAGAGGAGTGGATAAAGAAGATGTGGTACATATATACAGTGGAATATTACTCTGCCACAAAAAGGAATGAAATTGGGTCATTTGTAGAGACATGGATTGACCTAGAGACTGTCATACAGAGTGAAGTAAGTCAGAAAGAGAAAAAAAAACATTGTATATTAATGCATATATGTGGAATCTAGAAAATGTTATAGATGATCCTATTTGCAAAGCAGAAATAGAGACACAGATGTAGAGAACAAACATATGGACACCAAGGGGGGGAAAGAGGGGATGGGTTGAATTGGGAGACTGGGATTGACATATATACACTATTGATGCTATGTATTAAACAAATAACTAATGAGAACCTACTGTATAGCTCAGGGAACTCTACTCAGTGCTCTGTGGTGAACTAAATGGGAAGGAAATCCAAAAAGAAAGAGGGGATATATATATGGTGAACTAAATGGGAAGGAAATCCAAAAAAAAAAAAAAAAATATATATATATATATATATATATATATATATATATATATATATATATATATATATATATAAAGCTGATTCACTTTACTGTATAGTAGAAACTAACATTGTAAAGCAACTATACTCCAATAAAAAATAATTGTAAAAAATGTTGAAGATGAAAGGTACTCTGGTGTGAGATCATCAAGATACATCACAGCAGAGCACTGGCTTGGCCAGGAAGGCCCAGCTTCCCTCTGGCTGGCGGCCTCTTAAGGATTCCTGATCTTTGCTGAGCTTCAGTTTCCTCATCTGTGGTCTGGGGTTGACCATCCCTGCCGCCCCCCTTAAAGGGTAGTTTTAGAGGTCAAGGCAGTGCTGGTGAGTATCCGCATTTCCCTTTTTAAAGGGTCCACCAGGAATGTAATTTGGTTTAGCCACTATAGAAAACAATATGCAGTTTCCTCAAAAAACTAAAAATAGAGTTACCATATGATTCAGCAATCTCACTCCTGAACATATATCCGGACAAAACTACAATTCAAAATGATACATGCAACCCTAAGTTCAGAGCAGCACTATTCACAATAGCCAAGACATGGAAACAATGTAAAAGTCCATAAACAGATAAACAGATAAAGAAGATGTGGTATATATATATACAATGGGATACTACACACCATAAAAAAAGAATGAAATAATGTCATTTGTAGCAACATGGATGAACCTAGAGATTATCAGACTAAGTGAAGTAAGTCGGAAAGAGAAAGACAAACACCATAGCATATTGCTTATATGTGGAATCTAAAATATGACACAAATGAACTTATCTGTGAGGCAGAAACAGACTCACAGACGTAGATAACACACTTGTGGTTGTCAGTGGGGAAGAGGAATAGGAGGGATGGATTGGGAGTTCGGGATTGGAAGATGCAAACTATTTTGTATAAGATGGATAAACAATGGGCTCCTACTGTGTAGCATGATAAACTGTGATAAACCATAATAGAGTATGAAAAAGACTGTATGTGTATGCATGGCTGAGTTGATTTGCTCTGCAGCAGAGATTAACACAGCATTGTAAATCAACTATAGTTCAATAAAATACTTTTTAAAAACCCATAAAACTACAATGAGGTATCACACTGGTCAGAATTGCTATCATCAAAAAATCTATAAACAATAAATGCTGGAGAGGGTATACAGAAAAGGGAACCCTCTTGCACTGTTGGTGGGAATGTAAATTGATACCGCCACTATGGAGAACAGTATGGAGGTTCCTTAAAAATCTACAAATCGAATTACCATATGATCCAGCAATCCCACTACTGGGCATATACCATGAGAAAACCATAATTCAAAAAGACACATGTACCCCAATGTTCACTGCAGCACTGTTCACAATAGCCAGGACGTGGAAGCAACCTAAGTGTCCATCAGCAGATGAATGGATAAAGAAGATGTGGGACATACATACAGTGGAATACTAGCCATGAAAAGGAACAAAATTGGTCATTTGTAGTGATGTGGGTGGACGTAGAGTCTGTCATAAAGACTGAAGTAAGTTAGAAAGGGAAAAACAAATATCATATATTAACACATACGTGTGGAATCTAGAAAAATGGTACAGATGAACCTATTTGCAGGGCAGGAATAGAGACGCAGATGTAGAGAACAGAAGAGTAGACATGGTGAGGGGGAAGGGGAGAGTGGGAGGAAATGGGAGATTAGGATTGACATAGACACACTACCATGTGTAAAATAGATAGCTAGTGGGAACCTGCCATATAGCACAGGGAGCTCAGCTCGGTGCTCTGTGATGACCCAGATGGATGGGATGAGGGGTTGTGTTGGAGGGAGTTCCAAGAGGGAGGAGATATATGTATACATATAGCTGATTCACTTCGTTGTACAGCAGAAACTAACACAACATTGTAAAACAATTATACTCCAATAAAAATTTAAAACTAAGATTTAAAAAATGGGTGACACACAGCTAGTCTATAAAAATAAGGCTGTAAATTCAAAGTACATTGTGTTTCAAACATTTGTTTTGAAAATGGACATTTTGGAAAGCTGGAAACTAATTCCTATAAATCTAAAAATCTACTGTTGTTGATAAGTAAAATCCTAAGTGCCCTAGGCTAAGAAGTGTTTGCTGAGAAAACATTTAGTTTCATGTCATCACATTGGACTTACGCAAGGAATCAGTGTAGGTGGATTGGCTGAGGGCAGAGCTGTAAGTCAAAGGAAACCATATGTTTGTGCTCCTCTTATCACTGCATGAAAAACACGACTTATCACAAACGCTACAGGCTTTGTAGAGAAATGTTATTGGAAAAGGAAACAGAAGGAGAAAAAATAGCCCATGTATCATGGGACAGAAAGAATTATGTCATTGTTATTTTAAAGTTAAATGTATTAATATCCTATACTCTTTTGAATTTATATTCCTCTAAATTTCTTACATGTATGCATCTTAAGAAAAACTAAATTATAGCCTACAATATTCAAATATGAAATCAAGAGTTAAAATAAATTGCTGTATCAGCGGGCAAAAACATAAAAGCTTGTTATATTTTCTCACAAGTATTACTTACTAGTTCAACAATTAGTTACTACTAACTTCCACTATTAAGTAGTCCTATTTTTTATTTTGTTTAAAAAATGTCAGTTAAGTAATATAAAAGTAAATGAAGCAAATAATTACAATTCCAAAATAATAAAAAATAATATACAATTTTAATATACATATAAACCCTGATTTTATATAATATATTAAAGTAAAATACTGCTTGTGTATAATTATTTATTACATATTATGTTATTATAATTTATTTTGTCTAGTATGACAATTCCCAGGTTGACTCTCTAAAAGACTGGTCAACTAAGATATAGACAAGCTGATTCTAAAATTCATATTGAGAGTGCCTGGGTAGCTCAATTGGTAGAGCATCAGAGTTTTAATCTGAGTGCCCAGGGTTCAAGTCCCTGTCCAGGTGCCAAAAGAAAAAAAAATAATAAAATTTATATTGATAAGTAAAGGGACTAGAATAACTAAAGCAATTTTGTGAAAGGTGAATAAAATTGGAGGAATTGCTCTACCCAATTTCAAGACTTAGTGTACAACTCTGCCATCAGTGTGGTATTTGGCAAAGAGATAGACACATGGATCACTGGAGCAGAATAGAGAACTCAGAAATAGACTCACCACCAGTACAGCCAACTGATTTCTCACAAGGTGCAAAAGCAATTCAGTGGAAGAAGGATTCGTTGCCTTTTCAACAAATAACGTTGGAGCACTTAGGCACCACATGAAAAAACAAACAAAAAAACCCCATGAACCTTAACATAAACCTCACACATTATACAAAGATTAACTCAAAAAACGAATTAAAGATCTAAATGTAAAATGTAAATCTCTAAAACTTTTAGAAGAAAACATAGGGAGGAAATCTTCATGACCCTTGTTATAGAGGAGGACACTGAAAGCATGATCCACAAAAGAAAGGACTGATAAACTAGAGCTCATAAAGATCAAAAACTACTGTTCTTTGAAAGACACTGTTAAAAGAATGAAAACAAAAAGCCACAGACTGGGAAAAATTATTTGTGAACCACATAACCAAAAAAGGATTCGTATCCAGGAAATATAGAGAACTCTCTAAACTCAACATTATGAAAACAAACAATCTGATTAGAAAATCGTCACAGATAGAAACAGACACTTAACCAAAATGGATATCTGGATGGCAAATTAGCACATAAGGAGATTGTCAATACCATTAACCATTAGGGAAATGTAAATTAAAGCCACAATGAGATACCACTGCACACAAATTAGAATGACTGAAGGAAAATATACTGTCAGTATCCAAGGGAGGCTGTTGAAAACACCGACTTCTCACATGGCTGGTGGAAATGTAAATTTATACAGCCATTCTGCAAAATGTTTTGGCAGTTTCTTATGAAATTAAACACACACTCACCATAAGACCTAATTTTCCCACTCCTGGTTAATTACTCTACAGAAATGACTGCATAGATGCTTAAAAAACTGGTACACTAATGTTTATACCAGCTTGATTTTGCAATAGTGCACAACTGGAAACAATCCACATGTCCTTCAACAGTGAATACATAAATCGTGGTATATGTATACAAATAAACACTACTCAACAATAAAAAGGAACTGAATATCGTTACACACACCAACTTGGATGGACCCTAAGGGTGTTATACTAAGTGCAAAAAGCCAATCTCAAAAGGTTACATACTGTATGACTCCAATTTTATAACATTTTAAAAATGAAAAAATTATAATGATGAATAACAGATAAGTGGTCATCAGGGTTAGTGGAAAGGTGTGACTATAAAGGGCTAACATGAGAGAATTTATTTGTGGTGATAAAAGAGTTCTGTATCCTGATTATGTTGATGGCTACACAAATGCATATCTGTAGTAAAATTTCACAGAACTATACATACACACTCTCAAAAAATGAATGTATTCCCAAACTGATGAAACTCAAATAAGGTTTGTAGTTTATTTAATAGTATTGTACCAATGTTAATTTCCTAGTTTTGATCATTCTACCTTGGTTGTATAAGTTGATATCATTGGGAGAAGATGGATGAAAGGGATACTATAATTTTCCATACTATTTTTGCAACTTCTATATGAGCCTAAAATTATTTAAAAATGAAGAGTTAAAATAAATGAATGTTACTAGTAGTACAGAGACAGAACAGTTTTTAGAACTGCTTAAGTGTGGTATCCATCCTTTTGACTACCCAGTGTGCCTCATAATGTGCGAAAACGAAAATCCAACATTTTTACAAAAATCAGATTAGAAGGATAAAAGGATAAAGTATGACATTTCTAAAAAGGCTGTACAATTATCAAAGTTCACATGGTGTGGTAACATAGTAATGATGATGTTAACATAATGACTAGTATTTACAAAGCACTTAATATACAATTCTTAGAACAAGCTGAGAGTATGTATTTCTTTACCACCATTTTACAGATGAGGAAACTGAGACGCATAGATATTAATTCATATACCCTTGACCACAGAGCTAGTTAAAGACCACAGTGGGACTTTCACGCAAGGTGGTCTGGTCTTAGAATCTGTACAGAATATAAACAAATGTGTAATATATTCTGAACTTCTGAAAGATAAAAAGAACATAATCTCAATAGATGAAAATACCTACTGTCAACATTTTGATGTATTCTCTTTTTGATATTCCTCCTTTAACTTATTCATTTTTTGATTCATCAATAATTAAAATATTAGCTGAACATGTAAGATGTGTCAATCCTTGTTCTGGGATCATGGGCTACAGAAAAGAAACTAACAACATCCCTGCCTACATGGACCACCTAGTCTAATGGGGGGACAGAAAATACAAATGAAAAAGTATAAAAAAATTTCAGGTGATAAGTCCTAAAGTAGAATAAAGGATTAAGACAGCAGGGAGTTTTCAGGGAAATGAGAGAGTGAGCCACAGGAACTTCTTGGAGAAGCAGTAGAGCATTCTGGGCAGAGGGCATGGCACTTGCAAAGGCCTGGGTGCTGGGACTGGATCCAAGGTCTCCAGGGAGGCCCATGTGGATGGAATTGGACAAGGGAGATGGAATGTGGGAGAGATCTGGCCAGGATTCTGTCCCACTGCCCAGATTGCACAGCTTATTCAGAAAATCTCTTTACACAGCCACCACTTTACATTTTCATTTCCTTTTATTGCTTGTTTGTTTTGTTTTGTTTTTAATAAGAAGATTATTTATTATAAATTCTTCTCAAAAACAGCAGTTTTTAATACCATGAGTTTACCATTAAATAATTGGTTTTAAAATATTTTTCCATCCACATAAGCAGAAAGTAGGTAGTATTTACTAATCCAAACAGAAGACGATGTGGAAGTGAAATGCTCTGTTCACTCCTTTCCCAACTTTCAATGGGAAGTTCCCTCAGACGTGTGTGAAAGATGTGTCCTCATAGACACCTCCACTGGGCCTTCCTCTGAGCCTGGCCTTGAGGGGGGTCATTCCTGATGTCCCATTCTCAGAAGTCCCAGAAGATCAGATAGAACTTCAACCCTCCCACCAGTTCAAGAAGAAATAGAGGCCTCTCAAGATGCTTCATAAAGGGTGGGGCTAAACTCTTCTGCCACCTTGTGACTGATTCCATTTCCCCCTTCTCATTAGATGGATGCTTCTCTAGAAACTCCATGAGTAGAACTTCAATTTTCAGGAGAAGCTCTTGACAGGATCAAAGCACATGGGGACCAGAATCCACAAAGGATTTTTCAACACAGAGCTAAGCCTAAATCAAAGATTATACTTGGTAATGAAATGGACAGTAGACTGTGAAAGAAAAGGCCATGGAAATCATGTATTTTATGGGTGTATGAGAAGTAGGAAAAGCAGAGAACCAAGGTTAGATGTGGGAAAGAACGAAGGGATTGAATGGCAGTTACCTCTTGTGAAATTCTCTTCCTTGGAACTCAATTTAATTCTCTATCTTTTCTGTATGACATACTCAAGCTCCAGTGAATCCAATATCTCCTTTCTCTACATGCTCACCTGATACTGAATCTCCTGCTGTCAGGAGATGTACTTGCCTGTCCATAGGCAACTCCCCCTCCCTTTCCCAATAAGGAGACCCTACCACCTACCTTCACTCTGCTCAAGCCCACTCTGTCCTCCTAGTGGTGAGGAAATCTAGGCTGTAGTTCAAGAGCTCCTTCAATACTTGGCCCTTGTCCTGTTCAAGATGGATGCCTAGATCCAGCCTCTCTCTTTTTTTTTTAGTAATTATAAATATGACTTTCCTACCACCTCATCCCATCTCCTATGAGATAGCAATTCTCCTTCAGCTTACCGTGGTGTATTTTCAAGCTCTCCCTCTCTGCTTCACAGACACATGTCCCGAATATCCTTAGTATATCCTTGTGTTGGCAGCAATGGCAGTGTTATTTATCAAAAACTTCCCATTCTGTGCTGTGCTAAGTGTGTCACAACTTAGGGCACAAATATTAATTCCAGGGCTGATTGCAAAGCATGGTAAAGTTATTCAAAGTGTCATTTTAGACTGAAACAAACATGGAATTTTAATGACTTTTTGTCAAGTCATTGGCACCTTTATTCTTTGATCCTGTCATAATATGAAGATGAATGTACACTTTGGGTGAAATTTTTAATATAAATCATGAAATTTCAAATAAATTTCAGGTTCAAGCAGTGCCGTAATAATAGCATCTTCAGTTCCATCACAAAATGGTGAATCTTAAATGCTTTATAGATATGCTTTGGCTAAAAGTTTTGAAAAGCACTTCCACTTCTGGATTGGAAACAGAAAGTTCCACCCTAGTCATGAGAGCAACATGGATAAATTATAAAACACATCAGCACACTGAAGACACAGAGACACCCGAATGAATTAAATTCCAGAAATGGCAAGGGGTCATTTGGTGCTTTCATCTCTGTAGGTAATGCAGAAGTAGGAACAACTCCCCAAGGATGGCTGAGAAGAGAAACCAAACTATTAACAAATTTGTATTGACTACATATGTCTGATGTGACAGATTCAAATTCTGAGGAGTCTAAAAGCACTCTACATCCACCTGCCAAATCTCCTTCAATGCTCTGGCTGGCTGTGTGTGAGTATCACACTAATGGCTGAGAGCAGGGCAGGGGAGATGAGACAGACTCGTGAACCCTTCCCTGAGTGCAAGACAATGACCAGGAGGAGGATGCTGAAGTGGAACAGGAGAACTAAGGCCTTCCAGGGTGCACAGATCTTTCATGAGTGCAAGGCAGTAGCCTGCAGGAGGCTATGAGCAGAGAAAGAGAACTGACAGCTCTTACTCCCAAGGTGCACACAAAATCTTCATTGAGTACACTACAGTGACCTAATAAAGACTGAGGCAGGGAATTAAGATTAGAAGGACCTCCTGAGGCTTGAAGATGCAGGATCAGAGCTAGAGTGTAAAGAAAACTCCTTAGTGAACCAAAAAGTTGTAAGAGAGTCAGAAGAAGAGGGAGACTTGGGTGCAGCCAGGGGGAGAGGGAGATGGCAGGGGGGTGGTTAGAAAGTGAAAGAGAGATTTATTTCCTATATTCTTACAACAAGCAACTAGGTGTAATACATAGATATTTGAAGTCTCACTGGTCTTAGATTTGAATCTCTGCTAAAAGGAATGTCTTAATCTAACCCTCAAAATATATGAAGCCATTATCGGGGAACTGAATCTAAGTATAGCTGTGAAAAAAACGCATATTCAATTCAACTGCATATTTAAATATTTAAATCTCACATACTAGTGGTCAGACAGAGGAATGATTATGGTTCTCTGGGAGAAAGCATATTTACTTCAGTCTTTAATTTTCTTACACAATGTTGTTTCACATATGATAAAAAATTAAGAAACATGAGAAGAAACAGAGAACTGTGACCCATGGACAAGAAAGGAAACAAACACAAGAGAAGAGACTCAGATAATCTACATGTTTGACTTGGTAAAGAAAGACTTTAAATAACTATGAAAAAACATGTTAAAGTATATAATGAAAAAGGTAGATAACATACATGAACAAACAAGAGATTAACAAATGAGAGATTTCAGCAAGAAGATAAACTATTTGAAAAAGTGGAAATGTTATAAGAGAAAAATACAATATCAAAACAAGTAATTCATTCAATGGGCTTAATATCAGACTGAATACAGCAGCAGAATAAAGGGTCAGTGGACATGAAGATAGACTAATGACAAGTATCCAAACTGAAGTAGAGAAAGAGAAAGATCATTCAAGAACCACAGACTAATATAAAAATAAATTTAACCTATGTGTAATTGGAATCCCAGAATGACAGGAGAGAGAATAAGACAGAGCATTATTTAAAAACATAATGGCATTGACATATATACAATACCAAATGTAAAATAGATAGCTAGTGAGAAGCAGCTGCATAGCAGAGGGAGATCAGCTCAGTGATTTGTGACCACCTAGAGAGGTGGGATAGGGAAGGTGGAAGGGAGGCTTAAGAGGGAGGGGATGTGGGGATATATGTATACATATAGATGATTAACTTTGTCATACAGCAGAAACTAACACAACATTGTAAAGCAATTATACTCTAATAAAGATGTAAAAAATAAATAAATAAATAAAATGAGGAGTAGAAGGAAGCAAAAAAAAAAGACATAATGGCTGAGAATTTTCTAAAAATGGTGAAATGTATTAACCTACATATACAGTAAGCTCAGTGAAACCCAAATCAGGATAAACAAAAGAAATCCACACTTATGCCTATTATCATGAAACTGCGGAAAACTAAAGATAGAGAGAAAATCTTAAAAGTGCTTAGTTGGCAAGAATATTACTTGCAGGAAAACAATGATAAGAATGCCTTATTGCCAAAAGACAGAGGAATAACATCTTTAAACTGCTGAAAGGAAAAAGAGAATTGTCTGTCTATAATTCTCTACCCAGCAAAAAAATTTTTCAAGAATGAATTTGAGAGAGAAGAATATACAATGAAGAAAAGATAATCTTTTCAATAAATGGTGTCAGGAAAACTGGACAGCTCATGCAAAACAATTAAACAGCTTTACACCATACACAAAAATCAACTAAAAAATATTAAAGAATTGAATGTAAGACCTGAAACCATAAAAATACTAGAAGTAAACAGAGAAATAAAGCACCTTGACATTGATCTTGGCAATTTTTTTTGGCGGGGGTGGGTAGATTTGACACCAAAAGCAAAGGAAGCAAAAGCAAAAATAAACAAGTGGAACTACATGAAACTAAAAAGCTTCTGCACAGCTAAGGAAACCATCAACATAATAAAAAGGATACCTGTGGAATGGGAGAAAATATTTGCAAATTGTATATCTAATAAAGGGTTAGCATCCAGAATATATAGAGAATGCATACAACTCAATAGCAAAACAAAAAATCAAATTAAAAATGGTCACTACAAATAACTAAATTTCATTTCTTTTTATGGCTGAGTAATATTCCATTGTATATATGTGCCACAGACCTAGAGTCTGTCATACAGAGTGAAGTAAGTCAGAAAGAGAAAAACAAATACCATATGCTAACACATATATATGGAATCTAAGAAAAAAAATGGTCATGAAGTACCTAGGGGTAAGACGGGAATAAAGACACAGACCTACTAGAGCATGGACTTGAGGATATGGGGAGGGGGAAGGGTAAGCTGTGACAAATTGAGAGAGTGGCATGGACATATATACACTACTAAATGTAAAATAGATAGCTAGTGGGAAGCAGCCACATAGCACAGGGGATCAGCT
>NW_021703778.1:54697835-54781746 GCF_005190385.1 Monodon monoceros | reverse complement strand
TGAGGATATGGGGAGGGGGAAGGGTAAGCTGTGACAAATTGAGAGAGTGGCATGGACATATATACACTACTAAATGTAAAATAGATAGCTAGTGGGAAGCAGCCACATAGCACAGGGAGATCAGCTAGGTGGTGTCTGACCACATAGACGGGTGGGATAGGGAGGGTGGGAGGGAGGGAGATGCAAGAGGGAAGAGATAAGGGAACATATGTATATGTATAACTGATTCATTTTGTTGTAAAGCAGAAACTAACACACCATTGTAAAGCAATTATACTCCAATAAAGATGTTAAAAAAAATGGTCAGAGGAACTAAATGGACATTTTTCCAAAGAAGACATACAAATGGCCAGCAGGTACATGAAAAGGTGATCAACATCACTAATCATCAAGGAAATGCAAGTCAAAACCACAAAGAGATATCACCTCACATCTGTTAGAATGGCCATCATTAAAAGTACAAGAGAGGGGCTTCCCTGGTGGCGCAGTGGTTGAGCGTCCGCCTGCCGATGCAGGGGACACGGCTTTGTGCCCCAGTCTGGGAAGATCCCACATGCCACAGAGCGGCTGGGCCAGTGAGCCATGGCCGCTGAGCCTGCGCGTCTGGAGCCTGTGCTCCACAACGGGAGAGACCACAACAGTGAGAGGCCCGCGTACCAAAAAGAAAAAAAAAATACAAGAGATAAGAAGTGCTGGCAATAATGTGGAGGAAAAAACAACCCTTTATGAACTATTAGTAAGAATGTAAATTTATTCAGCCACTATGGAAAACAGTATGAAGTTCCCTAAAAAAATTGAAAATAGAATTACTATATGATCCAGAAATTCCGTTTCTGGGTAAATATTCAAAGAAAACACAATCACTTTCTGGAAAATATATATGTGCCTCCATGTTCATTGCAGCATTGTTTACAGTAGACAAGACATGAAACAAACTAAGTATTCATGGACAGATGAATGTATAGAGAAAACGAGGTGTGCGTGCATGTGTGTGTGTGTGTGTGTGTGTGTGAATAATGGAATATTATTCAGCCAGGGGCAAAAAAAAAAGAAAATCCTGCCACTTGTCGCAACACAGATGGACCTTGAGGGCATTATGCTAAATGAGGTAAGTTGGACAGAGAAAGACAAATATTGTATGATCTCTCTTATATGTGGAATCTAAAAGAAACCAAGCTCATAGATACAGAAAACAGACTGGTGTTTCCAGAGGTTGGGTAAGAGGTGGACAAAAATAAATAAAAGTAATGAAGGTAAAATAAAGTCATTTTCAGATAGACAACAGCTGAGAAAATCTGTTTCTTGCAAATATTTACTATAAGTAATAATAAGGAAACTTTCTCAGGCTGAAGGGAATTAATACTAGAAAAAAATCTTGATATGCAGGAAGGAATAAAGGGAACTAGAATGTATATATATATATATACACATATATGTGTGTGTATATATATGCGTGTATATATATATGCATATACATATATACACATAATGTACAACATAAAAGGACTTTGAAAACTATTGTAATATACATTATATGTACAATAATGTTTACAATAGTTTAATATATAGCATTTAATATAATATATAATAATAATATAATACACACAAATATATATTTAAAATTATACACACAGATATATAGTATAGGCAGTCCTCAATTTGCACAGTACTTCCTTGAGTGAAACTTGTGTGTATCAGAACAATGTTCCCAGTTTGCACAGAACTTCAGTTACCAGACACCTGTGCAAAGTGAGTACACTTTTCCAGTGTGCACAGGATTCAGATAATATGATTTTATGCATAGTAAGAACTGTAATATATATAAAATATATAATATATGTATTTTTTGACCACCTTCATCCATTTTGTCCATCCCTCACCCCGACCTCTGGCAATGACCAACCTGTTTTCTGTATATATCATATATTATTTTAAAAAGACAACCGGCCATTAAAAGCAAAATAAATAGTCACATGTTGTAGGGTTTGTAGTATATAGAGAGGTAAAATAAATGGCAACAATAGCACAGACAGTGTGAGGAGTCTAAATGGAATTACATTGTTGAAAAGCTCTTATATTATTCGTGAAGTAGGTAGGATATTTGATGTAAATGTTGCTAAATTAAAGATGCGTATTGTAATCTGTAGAGCAGCCATAATAAAATTAACGAGGTATAAATTAAAAACCATACAGAAGGGCTTGCCTGGTGGCGCAGTTGTTGAGAGTCCACCTGCCGATGCAGGGGACATGGGTTTGTGCCCTGGTCCGGGAAGATCCCACATGCCACAGAGTGGCTAGGCCCGTGAGCCACAGCTGCTGAGCCTGCGTGTCCAGAGCCTGTGCTCTGCAATGGGAGATGCCACAACAGTGAGAGGCCCATGTACAGCAAAAAAAAAAAAACATACAGAAGATAAAATTTAATACTAAAATATTTGATTAATCCTAACTGGAAAACAAAAAAATAGGTGGCATACATAGAAAACAAATATCAATACAGTCAACTTATATCCTAGTCTATCATTAATTACATTAAATGTTAACTATTTCATGAAAAAGGAAGAAATTAGCAGAAATGATTAATAAATCACCACCTAACTGTGATTGTTAATTTTATGTGTGAACTTGACTGGGGCACACGGTGGCCAGACTTGGTCAAACATTATTCTGGGTGTTTCTGTGAAGCTGTTTTAGATAAGGTTAGCATTTAAATCAGTAGACTAAGGCATATTATCATCCATAATGTGGATGGGCCTCACCTAATCAGTTGAATGACTGAATAGAGCAAAAAGACTGATCCTCCCCCCAAGTAAAAGTGAATTATTTCTGCCTAATGGCCTTTGAACTGGGACATTGTTTTTTTGCCTCCCTTTGGACTTGAACTGAAACAACAGCTCTGACTAGGTTTCAAGCCTGCTGGCTTTCAGATTGGAATTACACCATTAGCTCTGCTGGTTCTCAGCCCTTCAAACTCATACTGGAATTAAACCATTTGCTCTTCTGGGTCTCCTGCCTGACGACTGACCCTGCAGATCTTGGGACTTGCCAGCCTCCATAATCACATGAGACAATTCTTTATAATTAATCTATAAATTAAATAAAATATAGGGACTTCCCTGGTGGTCCAGTGGTTAAGACTGTTTCTCTGGAGAACTCTAATATACTTAGTATATCTTATTTATCAAAACACACCTTAAATATGATGAACTGGGTTAAAAGTTTAAAAGATGCATATAAATAGGGTTTCCAATTTACTAAGTGTAAAAGCTAATGTGACTGTTAATATCAGACAGAGTAGACTTCAAGAGAAGGGGTATTTATAGAGCTAAGGGGGACATTTCACAAGGATAAAAGTGCCAGTTTATCAAAAATACATAATCATACACATAATGTGTGTTCCAATAAAAGTTCTTATAATATATTAGATTAAATTCCTTAACTAAGGGGAGAAATAGACAAATCCACAACCAAATTTAGACATACTACCTTTCTAACACTTTCTTGATTAATTGATAGAACAGATTTTAAAAAAAGTAAGACTACAGAAGATGTGAACATAATCTAATTGACCTAAGTGACAATTACATATATCAAAGAATGGCAGAACACACTTTCTTCTCAAGGGTACATTGAATATCTTTCAAAATATACCCTATATTCAGGCTTCCCAGGTGGTGCAGTTGTTGAGAGTCCGCCTGCCAATGCAGGGGACACGAGTTCATGCACTGAACTGGGAAGATCTCACATGCCATGGAGCAGCTAGGCCCATGAGCCACGGCTGCTGATCCTGTGTGTCCGGAGCCTGTGATCTGCAATGGGAGAGGCCACAATGGTGAGAGAGGCCCGTGTACTGCAAAAAAAAAAAAAAATATATATATATATATATATACCCTATGTTGGAAACTACATGCAAGGCTTAATACATTTAAAATAACTGAAGTAATATTGGCCATATCCTTTGATCACAGTGGAATTAAATTAATAATTAATCTTATGAAAATATGTATAAGATATCCAAATGTTTGGAAATTAAACATCATATTTCCAAATAACCCATAAATCGAACAAAAAATTCAAAGAAAAGTATAAAATATTTTGAAATGAATGATAAAAATTATAATAAAAACATTGTTTCTACAGTAAGGCTGAAAGATAAATTTGTAGATTTAATTACCTATACTACAAAAGAGGAAATATTTAAAATAAATTACCTAAACTTGCATGTTAACAATATAGAAAAAGAATAAATCAAAATTAAAGTAGAAGAATGAATAGAATAGAAATAAGACCTGAAATAAATGAAATAGAAAACAGACCAACAATGGCGACGATTACACAAGTCAATCGTTTATTGTTTGAAAAGAGTATAAAAATAGGTAACCCCTAGAAATACTAATTAAAGAAGAAAGAAAACAAAAGAGAAAGAACAAATTGCTCATGTCAGGAATAAAAGAGAGACAATACTACATATTATACAGACATGAAAAGGATATTAAAGGAATACTTTGTTAATCTCCATTTAATAAAAAGAAATCGTTAACTTAAAACCATTTAACAAATAGCAGATTGTTAACTGTTAATAAATGTAGATTGATAACTGTAAGTTGACAACTTAGATGAAATGGAAAAATCCTTAAAAACAAAAATTATCCAAACTGGCAAATGAGAAGACAGAAAATCTGAACAATGTGATTTCTATTAAAATCAACAAGAAAAAGACAACCCAGTTGGAGATTGGTTCAAGATGGCAGAGCAGAAGGACGTGTGCTCACTCCCTCTTGCGAGAGCACGGAATTGCAACTAACTGCTGAACAATCATCAACAGGAAGACACTGGAACTCACTAAAAAAAATACCCCACATCCAAATAAAAAGGAGAAGCCACAAGGAGACAGTAGGAGGGGTGCAATCACAATAAAATCAAATTCCATAACTGCTGGGGGGGTGACACAAGCTGGAGAACACTTATACCACAGAACCCCACCACTGGAGTGAAGGTTCTGAGCCCCATGTCAGGCTACCCAACCTGGAGGTCTGGCAACTGGAGGGGAACTTCCTAGAGAATCAGACTTTGAAGGCTAGTGGGACATGATTGTAGGACTTCGACAGGACTGGGGGAAACAGAAACTCCACTCTTGGAGGGCACACACAAAATACTGTGCATCGGAACCCAGGGGAATGAGCAGTGACCCCATAGGAGGCTGAACCTGACCTACCTGCTAGTGTTGGAGGGTCTCCTGCAGAGGTGGGAGGTGGCTGTGGCTCACCATGAGGACAAGGACACTGGCAGCAGAAGTTCTGGGAAGTATTCCTTGGCGTGAGCCCTCCCAGAGTCTGCCATTAGCCCCACCAAAGAGCCAGGTAGTCTCCAGTGTTTGGTTGCCTCAGGCCAAACAACCAACAAGGAGGGAACACAGCCTAGCCCATCATCAGAAAAGCAGACTAAAGTTTTACTGAGCTCTGCTCAACAAAGCAACAACCAGCTCTACTCATCACCAGTTCTTCCCATCAGGAAACTTGCACAAGCCTCTTAGATAGCCTCATCCACCAGAGAGCAGACAGCAGAAGCTGCAGTTCTGCAGCCTGTGGAACAAAAACCACATTCACAGAAAGATAAACAAGATGAAAAGGCAAAGGGCTATGTGCCAGATGAAGGAACAAGCTAAAACCTCAGAAAAACAACTAAATGAAGTGGAGATATGAAAACTTCCAGGAAAAGAATTCAGAATAATGATAGTGAAGATGATCCAGGACCTCGGGAAAGGAATGGAGGCAAAGATCAAGAAGATGCAAGAAATGTTTAACAAAGACCTAGAAGAATTAAAGAACAAACAAACAGAGATGAACAATAAAATAACTGAAATGAAAAATATAGTAGAAGCAATCAACAGCAGAATAACTGAGACAGAGAAAACGGATAAATGACCTGGAAGACAGAATAGTGGAATTCACAGCTGCAAAACAGAATAAAGAAAAAAGAATGAAAAGAAATGAAGACAGTCTAAGAGACTTCTGGGACAACATTAAACTCAACAAGATTTGCATATTTGGGTTACCGGAAGAAGAAGAGAGAGGAAGGATCTGAGAAAATATGTCAAGAGATTATAGTCAAAAACTTCCCTAACATGGGAAAGGACAGCCACCCAAGTCCAGGAAACACAGAGAGTCCCAGGCAGGATAAACCCAAGGAGAAAAATGCTGAGAAACATAGTAATCAAATTGACAAAAATTAAAGACAAAGAAAAATTATTGAAAGAAACAAGAGAAAAGCGATAAATAACATACAAGGGAAATTCCATAAGGATAACAGCTGACTCCTCAGCAGAAACTCTCCAAGCCAGAAGGGAGTGGCATGATATACTTAAAATGATGAAATGGAAGAACCTACAACCAACATTACTCTACCCAGCAAGGAGCTCATTCAGATTCGACAGAGGAATCAAAAGTTTTACAGACAATGAAAAGCTAAGAGAACTTAGCACCACCAAACCAACTTTAAAATAAATGCTAAAGGAACTTCTCTAAATGGGAAACACAAAAGAAGAAAAGGACCTACAAAAACAAACCTAAACAATTAAGAAAATGGTAATAGGAACATACATATCGATAATTACCTTAAACATGAATGGATTAAAAGCACCAACCAAAAGACACAGGCTTGCTGAATGAATACAAAAACAAGACCCATATATATGCTGTCTACAAGAGACCCACTTCAGACCTAGGGACATGTACAGACTGAAAGTGAGGGGATGGAAAAGGTATTCCATGCAAATGGAAATCAAAAGAAAGCTGGAGTAGCAATACTCATAGCAGATAAAATAGACTTTAAAATAAAGAATGTTACAAGAGACACTGAAGGACACGACATAATGATCAAGGGATCAATCCAAGAAGAAGATATAACAATTATAAATATATATGCACCCAACATAGGAGCACCTCAATACATAAGGCAACTGCTAACAGCTATAAAAGAAGAAATTGACAGTAACACAATAATAGCGGGGAACTTTAACTCCTCACTTACACCAATGGACAGATCATCCAAATAGAAACGTAATAAGGAAAAACAAGCTTCATTTTTTAAACATCTTTATTGGACTATAATTGCTTTACAATGGTGTGTTAGTTTCTGCTTTACAACAAAATGAATCAGTTATATATATACATATGTTCCCATACCTCTTCCCTCTTGTGTCTCCCTCCCTCCCACCTTCCCTATCCCACCCCTCCAGGCAATCACAAAGCACAGAGCTGATCTCCCTGTGCTATGCAGCTGCTTCCCACTAGCTATCTACCTTACGTTTGGTAGTGTATATATGTCCATGCCTCTATCTCACTTTGTCACAGCTTACCCTTCCCCCTCCCCATATCCTCAAGTCCAAACTCTAGCAGGTCTGTGTCTTTATTCCTCTCTTACGCCTAGATTCTTCATGACATTTTTTTTCTTAAATTCCGTATATATGCGTTAGCATACGGTATTTGTCTCTCTCTTTCTGACTTACTTCACTCTGTATGACAGACTCTAGGTCTATCCACCTCATTACAAATAGCTCAATTTTGTTTCTTTTTGTGGCTGAGCAATATTCCATTGTATATATGTACCACAATTTCTTTATCCATTCATCCGATGATGGACACTTAGATTGTTTCCATCTCTAGGCTATTGTAAATAGAGCTGCAATGAACATTTTGGTACATGGCTCTTTTTGAATTATGGTTTTCTCAGGGTATATGCCCAGAAGTGGGATTGCTGGGTCATATGGTAGTTGTATTTTTAGTTTTTAAAGGAACCTCCATACTGTTCTACACAGTGGCTGTATCAATTTACATTCCCACCAACAGTGCAAGAGGGTACCCTTTTCTCCACACCCTCTCCAGCATTTATTGTTTCCAGATTTTTTGATGATGACCATTCTGACGGGTGTGAGATGATATCTCATTGTAGTTTTGATTTTCATTTCTCTAATGATTAGTGATGTTGATCATTCTTTCATGTGTTTGTTGGCAGTCTGTATATCTTCTTTGGAGAAATATCTATTTAGGTCTTCTGCCCATTTTTGGATTGGGTTGTTTGTTTTTTTGTTATTAAGCTGCATGAGCTGCTTATAAATTTTGGAGATTAGCTTTAAATGACACAATAGACCAGATAGATTTAATTGATATTTATAGGACATTTCATCCAAAAACAGCAGATTACACTATCTTCTCAAATGGATCATGGAACATGCACATGGAACATTCTCCAGGATAGATCACGTCTTGGGTCACAAATCAAGCCTCAATAAGTTTAAGAAAATTGAAATAATGTCAAGCATCTTTTCTGACCACAACACTATGAGAGTAAAAATCAGTTACAAGGAAGAAAACGTAAAACACACAAACACATGGAGGCTAAACAATACGTTACTAAATAACGAAGAGATCACTGAAGAAATCAAAGAGGAAATTAAAAAATACTGGAGACAAATTACAACTAAAACATGACATTCCAAAACCTATGGGATGCAACAAAAGCAGTTCAAAGAGGGAAGTTTATAGCAATACAAGCCTACCACAAGAAACAAGAAAAATTCAAGTAAACAATCTAACCTTTCAGCTAAAGGAACTAGAAAAAACAGAAGAAACAAAACCCTACTTCTACTAAACAAAAGTTAGTAGAAGAAAAGAAATCATAAAGACTAGAGTAGAAATACGTGAAATAGAAAAAAGAAAACAATAGCAATGATCAACAAAATTAAAGCTGGTTCTCTGAGAAGATAAAACAAAATTCATAAACCATTAGCCAGGCTCATCAAGAAACAGAGGGAGAGGACTCAAATCAATAAAACTAGAAATCAAAAAGGAAGAGTTACAACAGACACTGCAGAAATACAAAGCATCCTAAGAGACTACTATAAGCAACTCTATGCCAATTAAATAGACAACCCGGAAGATATGGACAAATTCTTAGACAGGTATAACCTTCCAAGACTGAACCAGGAGGAAATAGAAAATACAAACAGATCAATCACAAGTAATGAAATTGAAACTGTGATTAAAAATCTTCCAACAAACAAATTCCGGGACCAGGTGGCTTCCCAGGTCAATTCTATCAAACATTTAGAGAAGAGCTAACACCCATCCTTCTCAAACTCTTCCAAAAATTGCAGAGGAAGGAACACTCCCAAACTCATTCTATGAGGCCACCATAACCCTGATACCTAAACCAGACAAAGATTCTACAAAAAAAGAAAATTACAGACCAATATCACTGATGAATAGAGATGCAAAAATCCTCAACAAAATACTAGCAAACAGAATCCAACAACACATTAAAAGGATCATACACCATGATCAAGTGGGGTTTATTCCAGGAATGCAAGGATTCTTCAATATACACAAATCAATTAACGTGATACACCATATTAACAAATTGAAGGAGAAAAACCATATGATCATCTCAATAGATGCAGAGAAAGCTTTCAACAAAATTCAACACCCATTTATGATAAAAACCCTGTGGAAAGTAGGCATAGAGGGAACTTTCCTCAACCTAATAAAGCCATATATGACAAACCCACAGCCAACATCGTCATCAATGGTGAAAAACTGAAGCCATGTCCACTAAGATCAGGAAAAAGACAAGGATGCCCACTCTTGCCACTATTATTCAACATAGTTTTGGAAGTCCTAGCCACGGCAATCAGAGAAGAAAAAGTAATAAAAGGAATACAATTTGGAAAAGAAGTAAAACTGTTACTTTTTCCAGATGACATAATACTATACATAGAGAATCCTAAAGATGTCACCAGAAAACTACTAGAGCTAATCAATGAATCTGGTAAAGTTGCAGGATACAAAATTAATGCAGAGAAATCTCTTGCATTCCTATACACTAATGATGAGAAGTCTGAAAAATAAATTAAGGAAACACTCCCATTTACCACTGCAACAAAAAGAATAAAATACCTAGGAATAAACCTACCTAGGGAGACAAAAGACCTGTATGCAGAAAACTATAAGACACTGATGAAAGAAATTAAACATGATACCAACAGATGGAGAGATATACCATGTTCTTGGATTGAAAGGATTAATCTTGTGAAAATGACTATACTGCCCAAAGCAATCTAAAAATTCAATGCAATCCCTATCAAATTACCAATGGCATCTTTTACAGACCTAGAACAAAAAATCTTAAAACTTGTATGGAGACAAAAGACCCCGAATAACCAAAGCAGTCTTGAGGGAAAAAAAATGGAGCTGGAGGAATCAGACTCCCTGACTTCGACTATACTACAAACCTACAGTAATCAACACAATATGGTACTGGCACAAAAACAGAATTATAGATCAATGGAACAGGATTGAAAGCCCAGAGATAAACCCATGCACCTAGGGTCAACTAATCTTTGACAAAGGAGACAAGGATATAAAATGGAGAAGAGAGTCTCTTCAATAACTGGTGTTCGGAAAACTGGACAGCTACATGTAAAAGAATGAAATTAGAACACTTCCTAACACCATACACAAAAATAAACTCAAAATGGATTAATGACCTAAATGTAGCACCAGACACTATAAAACTCTTAGAGGAAAACATTGAAAGAACACTCTTTGACATAAATCACAGCAAGATCTTTTTTGATACACCTCCTAGAGTAATGGAAATAAAAACAAAAATAAACAAATTGGACATAATGAAACTTAAAAGCTTTTGCACAACAAAGGAGACTACAAACAAGACATAAAGACAACCCTCAGAATGGAAGAAAATATTTGCAAATGAATCAACGGACAAAGGATTAATCTCCAAAATATAAAAACAACTCTTGCCACTCAATATTAAATACACAAACAACCGAATCCAAAAATGGGCAGAAGATCTAAATAGACATTTCTCCAAAGAAGATATACAGATGGCCAAGAAGCACATGAAAAGCTGCTCAACATCACTAATTATTAGAGAAATGCAAATCAAAACTACAATGAGGTATCACCTCACACAACTGTTAGAATGGGCATCATCAGAAAAATCTAAAAACAACAAATGCTGGAGAGGGTGTGGAGAAAAGGGAACTCTCTTGCACTGTTGGTGGGAATGTAAATTGATACAGCCATTATGGAGAACAATATGGAGTTTCCCTAAAAAACTAAAAATAGAATTACCATATGTTCCAGCAATCCCACTACTGGGCATATACCCAGAGAAATCCATAATTCAAAAAGACATATGCCCACCGATCTTCACTGCAGCACTATTTACCATAGCCAGGTCATGGAAGCAAACTAAATGCCCATCGACAGACAAATGAATAAAGAAGTAGTACATATATACAATGGAATATTACTCAGCTATAAAAAGGAACAAAATTGGGTCATTTGTATAGATGTGGATGGATCTAGAGACTGTCATACAGAATGAAGTAAGTCAGAAAGAGAAAAACAAATATCGTATATTAACACATATATGTGGAACCTAGAAAAATGATACAAATGAACCGGTTTGCAGGGCAGAACTTGAGACAGAGATGTAGAGAACAAACGTATGGACACCAAGGGGGGAAAGTGGTGGGGGAGTGGTACTGTGATGAATTGGGAGATTGGGATTGACATATATACACTAATATGTGTAAAATGGATAACTACTAAGAACCTGCTGTATAAAAAATAAACAAAATTCTTAAATTAAAAAAAAGAAGACAGGGCTTCCCTGGTGGCGCAGTGGTTGAGAGTCTGCCTGCTGATGCAGGGGACACGGGTTCGTGCCCCAGTCTGGGCAGATCCCACATGCCGTGGAGCAGCTGGGCCTGTGAGCCATGACTGCTGAGCCTGCGCATCTGGAGCCTGTGCTCCGCAATGGGAGAGGCCACAACAGTGAGAGGCCCGCGTACCACCACCCCCCAAAAAAATGTCAACCCAATTAATAAATGGGAAAGAGAATGAAATGCACAAAGATGATATACAAATGGTCTCAAAATACAGCCACTTTGGAAGTCACTTTTGGTAGATTCTTACAAAATTAAATATACTCTTATCATACAATCCAGCAATTTTGCTCCCTGGAATTCATGCAAATGAGCTGAAAATGTATGTCGGCAAAGAAATCTTCATGCAAATGTTTATAACAGCTTTATTCATATGTGTCCAAACTTGGATGCTACCAACATGTCCTACAATAGGTGAGTGCTAATAAACTATGGCACCTCCACACAGTAGAATGTTATGCCAAGATAAAAAGAAATGAATCACCTACCCACGGATGTTTATGGAAGCTCTATTCATATTTGCCAAAATTTGGAAGCAACAGAGGTGTCCTTTCATAGGTGAATGGATAAACTGTGGCACATCCAGACAATGGAATATTATTCAGTGCTAAAAATGAAGTAAGCTATCAAGCCATGATAGCTTGGAGAAATCTTAATTGCATATTAGTAGGGGAAAAAAAGCCAATCTGAAAAGTTTACATATTGTGTGATTCCAAGTATATGACATTCTGGAAAAGGCAAAACTATGGAGATCTTAAAAAGGGGGTTTGAGGGGAGGTAGGGTTTGCCTGGGGGTTTGCCGGGGGTTAGAGGGGAGGTAGGGTAAATAGCAGAGCACAGAGGATTTTTAGGGTATTGAAATTATTCTGTATGTCATGAAGGTGGATACATGTCATTATACATTTGTCAAAACCCACAGAATGTATAACCCCAAGAGGGAACCTTAATATAAACTACAGACTTTGTATGATAATGATGTGTCTGTAGGTTCATGGATTATAACTCATGACCCTCTGGTGCAGGATGTTGATATTGTGAGAAGTTGTGTATGAGTGTGGGACGGGCAAAGATTATATGAGAATTCTCAATTTTGCCCTCAATTTTTTGGAAGCCTACAGCTGCTCAAAAATTATCTATTAATAGGGCTTCCCTGGTGGCACAGTGGTTGAGAGTCCGCCTGCCGATGCAGGGGACCCGGGTTCGTGCCCCGTTCTGGGATGATCCCACATGCCACAGAGTGGCTGGGCCCGTGAGCCACAGCCGCTGAGCCTGCACGTCCGGAGCCTGTGCTCCACAATGGGAGAGGTCACAGCAGTGAGAGGCCCGCGTATCACAAAAAAAGAAAAAAAATTATCTATTAATAAACAAACATACAGACAAACAAAAATACGATACAACCATTTCTCACCCACTAGAAAGCTTAAAATCAAAATGGCCAATTACATCAATTTTGGCAAGGATTTGGAGCAAATAGAACTCTCATACATTGCTAAGAGGAGTACAAAATGGTACAATCACAATTTCACATCTGCTAGGATGACCAAAATAAAAATGACTGACAATACAAAAAATCTTGTAAGGCTGTCAAGCACCTGGAATTCTCATAAGTTCTGGAAGAGTGTATGTAAAACATTCTAACCCAATGGTGGAGAGCTGTTGCAGTTCCTTATAAATACACACGTATCTACTTTATGAACCAGTCATCCAGTCTGACATTTACACAAGATACATGAACATGTACTTTCAAAAGAAGAATTTTAGAAGAATTTTCAAAGCAGTCTTTTTTTATACTAGCCCCAAATTGTAAATGTCTCAATGTCAACAGGTAATAGATAAACAAACTGTGCAGTATATAAAGCTGGAGTTCTAGTTGGCATCAGTAAGTAGCAAACTTCTGATACATGCAATATGTTTAAGTCTAAAAAAAAAAAAGTTGAATCCAGACACAAAAAGAGTATACACTATACTGATCAGATTTATATGAAATTCAAGAACAGGTAAAACTGATATATGGTGAAAGAAATCAGAAAGCTGCTCCCTTTGCACATGAAAAGATGCTCAACATCTCTAATTATTAGAGAAATGCAAATCAAAATTACAATGAGGTATCACCTCACACCAGTCAGAATAACCATCATCAAAAAGTCTACAAATAACAAATGCTGGAGAGGGTGTGGAGAAAAGGGAACCCTCCTACACTGTCGTTGGGTTGGTGCAGGCACTATGGAAAACAGTATGGAGGTTTCTTAAAAAACTAAAAATAGAGTTTCCATTTGATACAGCAATCCCACTCCTGGGCATATATCTGGAGAAAACTCTAATTCGAAAAGATACATGCACCCCAATGTTCACAGCAGCTATTTACAAGAGCCAGGACATGGAAACAACCCTTGTGCCCATCGACAGATGGACGGATAAAGAAGTTTGGGTGTGTGTGTATGTGTGTGTGCATATATATATATATATACACACACACATATACACATAAAGATACACACACAATGGAATATTATTCAACCATAAAAAATAATCAAATTTGCAGCAACATGGATGGACCTAGAGATTATCATATGAAGTGAAGTAAATCAAAGATAAATATCATATGATATCATTTATATGTGGAATCTAAAAAAGTAATACAAATGAATCTATATACAAAACAGAAACGGACTCACAGACATAAAAATCAAACTTACGGCTACCAAAGGGGAGAGGGTGGTGGGGAAGGGATAAATCAGGAGTATGGGGTTAACAGATACAAACTACTCTATATAAAATAGATAAGCAACAAGGATTTACTGTTTAGCACAGGGAACTATATTCAATATCTTATAATAACTGATAATGGAAAAAATATTAAAAAATAGCAGTTGCCTTTGGAGGTGAAGGAATTGACTGGAAAAGGGCACATGGACATTTATTTGGTAAAGAAAGTGCCCTTCATCTTGTTTTGACAGATGGTTACTTGGTGACAAAGTTCATTTAACAGAATGCTGTATATCTATGCATTTAACTGTATGTTAATTATGTCTTAAATTTTTTTTAAAAGTTTTGGCAACGCTGGTGTAATGGCCAAGAAAGCTCCCTTTGGCAACAAATAGATTTGGCTTCAATTCCAGAATCTGCTATAGATTTCCAGATTTGTGACAAGTTAATTACCATCCTGAGCCTCAATTTCTTGATGTGTAAAATGGGGCCAAACACTTGTGGATTTTGTGAGGAATGTACAGTGTTTGACAGCTTTTAGGGTGGTATTTGGTCAAATAATCACCATTCAATAAATAGTAGTTACACAATTTTAATGAATCTCTCACAATTCTTCTTTCAAATGCCTTGTACTTCTGACATATCCTGTTTTTGTTTTTCTTTTTTCTTTTAGTACTCTATTTGTTCACTCATGAATCTCCCACACCTTTGGATTTGTTTTTCTTTTCATTGCTGTTGCCAGCATCACACCCCTACCCCCACACTCCAAGCAGAAGTAAGTACTCAGTTATTTGCATCAACTATGACCAATATGAATTTTAAACAATGCAAACAACAATACTTTATTGCACTAAAAAATAGCATATTCGTATCCCTCTGTGTCTATAAGATCCAATGTCAGATTTTTCTCTGTACATAGCACCATGTCAGGCACATACTAAATCCTTAATAAAAGGCATTTCATAAGTAAATAATTTTAGACTTTGTGAAAATCATAACTATTTTACTAACTTATCAATATTTACACCAAGTCTAACAGCTATCGAGGAGTGAAAGATGGGCGCTTCTAGTGCTAATCTTACACTTTCATTCACTAGCTCCTTACTGAACACTCAGAATGATCTGGGGATAGAAGAGTAAGCAAAACAAGGCTCCAGTCTCTATTCTTTCCATGTTGCAGACAATAAAGAAATGTACAAATTCTTCATACATCTGGCTCAGTGATTTTCCTATTCCTGTTTGTCTCGCCTCATTTCTCCTTCCCCCAATCTTTTCCATTACTTGTGTTATCCTTTTGTTATATACTTATGCAAATACTGAAAACTCCTTTCTAATTAGAAGACAGACACCTACATTCCATGGATGTTTTGTATATACATATATATATATATGTGTGTGTGTGTGTGTCTTTTATTTTCTATGCACCTTGGATTTTTAAGCTGTTTCATGGAGAAGGAAGGAAAGGGAATTTGACAACACTTGGATCAGAGGTATGGAGATGGGAGAGCATATGCACAAAAGGGTGGTGGGAGCCTCAGGAAGCTAGAACATTCCACAAGGAGAAGAGGGGTTTTGGGAGACCTATTTAAAGCTTGTAGTTCAAACCCACTAGACTCAGGACGTTATTGGGTTTTGCTTTTATCAATATTAAAACAGTCGACCTTCACAAAGGGGCTATATGTCACTCGATTCCTCAGGTGTTACTGACATTGGGAATAGGAAATTTGTGGGTAGCTAGATCATCAAGTGGTCTGGGTCTGAGAGCACTGATTGTCCAAAACAGGCAGATGTATTTTCCAGGGAAGAATAAACCCAATTCACCCACCATTACTGTACCCAGCAGAACCACTGGATACTCATACCCCAGTTTTTCTCAGATAGTTCAATAACGTTAACCAAAGAGTTGCAAAGGTGCTACCTTGACGACCTTCCATTTATAATGACACCTACATTGCCCACCCCTTCATAATTCCTGATAATTTGCTTTTGGCTTCTGTATCATCCGTGGGCATAAACTGGGCCTCCTTTGACATAATGGATTTGGTGGGGGTTGACGTTGTGAGGCAGTGATATTCATTAAGCTCCAACCTCCGTGAGAACAATTGGGCCCTGCTGGTAACCATTTACTGTGTGGGATGATCCACAGCATGGTGGACCAAAAGCTAAATCCGCCATAATCCTGAAAAAAAAAATGGTTAGTGGGAGAACTTGATCTCTGATGAATTTATATATTGGAATTAGAGGAGGAAATAGTGTGCTTTATTGAGGGTAGAAATGTCATAGGCTGAAAAATAAACTGATTTTTCCCAAAGCCGTCCACAGCCAGCAACTGTTATGTGACAAAGTTGGTAATAGGGGATCATGAGGGTTATGGGTCCAGAGTTGGCGCCCATGAAGTTGTTAGCTCTAAACCCCATCAAACTGAGAACTGTTATATGGATTGACTATTATTAACCTACAGGAGGGATCTGAAACCATGAGACATGGAATATCCATTCTGTATAAGCATCCTTCTGGGGTTATATAGACATGACACATCATCAGCCACCAGGGAAGAGCTGCTGGCCTCTGAAAAGAAGATGTTCCTGAGGGATAACAACTCATTTCTCATCCCTTCAATTGCCAGAAAAACTACTGAAACCTCACTCCCAAATTATTATTTCATTATTTAAGGCAATAGTAAACTTGGGAGTGTGTATATGCCTTCACTGGGATTCATAATTATCAAATTTGAGGAGGAGTGGGGTGTAGCCTTCATCATTCTCGTCTGCCCCCTTGTGGCATCTTTCATGGGTTTTTTTTTGTCACTCCAGACTCTTGCCTTAGGCTGCAAATAGCCTCTTCTAAACTAAACATCTTTGATATTTAGTATTTTGTATATTTCCAGAAAACTACCCAGCTAGAGCTGAGACTGTCATTTCCTTTCATCATGAAGTAGTATAGTGTTACTCAATACATTTGATGTCTTCTGCTTTATCTGTTAATACATTGTTTGTCTAATTTTTAAACTGATTTGGCTGAGTAGATGTCCCCCCAATTCTGTGTGTTACTCTTCATCTGTTTTTCCTGTATATGAACCATGGATCTATTCATTCACCCATTTTATTACTTTCTAGTGCATTTTTTTTGGTTGTCGCTGTTACCATTTCTTTCTTGTTCTGCAACTGATAAACAAGCAACAGGAAACATACCTGGTCCTTTCATCCCAGTTATTCCATGGGAATTATCCCCCATACTAAAAATGCTTCCTTTCATGGATGTCTGGAACATCTCAATTTCCAGGATCTCTTTCCTTCTCTATTCTTTGCCATCTTTTTTCTCTTCCTGGGTCTGAAAATGCCTGTATCCTCCAAGAAAGACCTTTCATAGGCGTTTCACCCTAAACACTCTTCTGCATCCAGAATCCCTGCAACAGCTCTATTTCCATGAAGAGTATCTGGACTCCCAGCTCACTTATCTTCTGAATCCCAAGCCATTATACAGGAGTGTCTGCAGGGTATCTCTCTTTGGCAGGTCCACAGCACTGTAATTGCCCATGTCCCATCCAATACCCATCAATCTCTCTTCCTACCAGCTTCCACTGTGTCCCTAAGAGAATCATCTACACCAGCAATTTCCCACTTTCCCAGGACACACGTCTCTTTCACACTTACATTAAATTATAATAGCTGCCTACTATCACTCTTGAAATATATATATGTATATATATATATGTGTGTGTGTGTGTGTGTGTGTGTGTGTATATATATATTTCCCTTCCTCTGGCTCCAGTTTTGCTGTATCTGGGCTCAGACCACACCATCTCCCCCTTCATGGATACCTTCCATGTTCCCAGTGGTCTGTTCCCAACTCTATAATGCAGTAGAGTGATTTCTAAAACATAAATCTGTTCCTGTCACTCCCCTGTGAAAACTCATCCATGGGGAGTCTGACGAGGCTGCATTTGGGGACTAGACGGAATGAGGAGGGATCTTGTGTCAGCCAGGATTTCTGGTAGACGCCCCTATGCACTATCCACTTGTGGTGGTCGGGGGCGGAGAAGGGGCGGGATTGAGCCCCCTTCCCCCCTCCTCCTTACTGCGGAAAGCTGCAGAGCTAAGGGCACTCACTTCCTATTCACCAGTCAGCAGGGAGGAATCCTCTCAGCAGCCACGTAGGCATTCTCTTCTCTCTGGAGGAAAAGGCCCAGCAGCTGTCGGAGGAAAAGGCTCACCAGCTGTCAGAGCAAAAGGACATGTCGCAGCTAAGTAAGAATTTGGGTGATTCGAGTCCCCCGGCGGAGGCCCCTAAGCCTCCGGTCTATAGCCGCCCTACGGTTCTGATGCGGGCTCCGCCCGCCTCCTCTCGGGCTCCGCCAGTCCCTTGGGATCCACCTCCGATTGATTTGCAGGCTTCATTGGCCGCTTGGCAGGCACCTCAGCCTGCTTGGGAGGCCCCACAGGGCCAGCCGCCTGCCCCAGTGGCTCCCATGGCCCAACCTCCGGCCCTAGGGGGCCCGATGGTCCAGGCTCCCCCTCTGGGAGGCCCGATAGGCAAGCCTCCAACTCCGGGAGTCCTGATGATCCATCCTCCCCCTCCGGGAGCCCCGATGGCCCAGCCTCCAACTCCGGGAGTCCTGATGATGCATCCTTCAGCTCCCGGAGCCCCAATGGCGCATCCTCCCCCTCCGGGGACCCCAATGGCTCATCCTCCCCCTCCGGGGACCCCGATGGCACATCCTCCCCCTCCTGGGACCCCGATGGTGCATCCTCCCCCTCCAGGGACCCCCATGGCGCACCCTCCCCCTCCGGGGACCCCCATGGCACATCCTCCCCCTCCGGGGACACCGATGGCTCACCCTGCCCCTCCGGGGACACCGATGGCCCATCCTCCCCCTCCGGGGACCCCTATGGCTCAGCCTTCAGCTCCAGGAGTCCTGATTCCCCAGCCTCTGACTCCGGGAGTCCTGATGGTCCAGCCTCCTGCTCCAGGAGCCCCGATAGCCCAGCCTCCACCCCCGGCACCCTTGATGGCCCAGCCTCCACCTCCAGGAACCCCGATGGCCAAGCCTCCAGGTCCTGGAGTCCTGATGATCCATCCTGCAGGCTCAAGAGCTCCGATCACCCAGCCTCCAGCTACAGGAGCCCCGATGGTGCAGCCGCCTGCGCCGGCCCCACCTGCGCAGCCTGTGGCTTCCTGGGCCCCACAGGCTCAGCCTCTGATCCTGCAGATCCAGTCACAGGTTATAAGGGCTCCTCCGCAGGTTCCCCAGGGTCCACAGGCCCCGGCAGCGCAGCTGGCCACACCCCCGGGCTGGCAGACCACTTCGCCGGGATGGCAGGCCCCACCGCAAGGCTGGCCAGCCACGCCCCTGGGCTGGCAGACCACACAGGTCACCTGGCCTGCTCCAACGATTGCCTGGCAGGCACCTCTACCTGTGCGCCCGGGGCCACCACCCATCCGACCGGGTCCACCGCCCATCCGCCCGGGCCCCCCGCCGGTGCGCCAGGCCCCACCCCCAATCCGCCAGGCACCTCCACTGATCCGCCAGGCACCGCCACCCATCCGACCTGCCCCGCAGGTCCTGGCCACCCCGCCGCCTCTCTGGCAGGCTCTGCCGCCCCCACCACCTCTGCGGCAGGCCCCACAGGCTCGGCTGCCCACCCCGCAGTTGAGGGCGGCTCCACCAATTCGGGCGGCCCCACAGGTGCCGACGGCCCCTCCAGCACCGCAGATGCCCACCGCACCTCCCGCTGTTCTGCAGGCGCCCCCGGCCGTGATGCCAGCCCCTCTGCCGGCTGCGCTGTCAGCCCCGCAGGCTGTGCACTGCCCACCCATCATCTGGCAGGCCCCGAAAGGCCAAGCTCCGGTGCCACACGAGATGCCAACCTCAATGGAGTTCCAGGAAGTTCAGCAAGCCCAGGCCAGCCTGGCCTGGCAGGCTCCAAAGGCCCCCGGGCATTTCTGGCAGGCCCTGCCCACCCAGGAGGCCCAGAGGCAGGGCCCACCACTGGTTCAACTGGACCAGCCCTTTCACGGGGCCTCCGCCTCCCAAAAGGCCCTGCAAATCCAGCTACCCACCCAGCAGGCCCAGCCCTCGGGCTCGCAGGCAGAGCTGCCAGCCATGCAACTCCAGCCCTCCTGGCAGGGCCCCCCCTCAGCCTTGCAGGGCCAGCCCGGAGCCCCCTTAGTGGGGGCAAATTTTCCCATGGGCTCTGCTAAGTCATTGATGACTCCATCAGGAGAATCCAGGGCCTCCTCTATAGACCGTAGGACCTCTTCAAAAGAACGTAGGACCTCTTCAAAGGAACGCAAGGCTCCTTCAAAGGACCGGATGATCTTCGGTGGCACTTTTTGTGCTCCCAGGGCAATGCCAACTGCTGGAGCACACCTGCCAACTCCCTGGAAAAACTTGCCTGCCGCATCTGAGACCTTTACTGCCACCCCAAGGGTCTTTCCATCTACCTCCCAGTTCCAGCCTGCCTCTTCTAATGCCTTCAAGGGCCCGTCTGCCACCTCAGAGACCCCAAAATCACTGCCACTTGCTCTGCAGGATCCATTTGCCTGCATTGAGGCCTTGCCTGCAGTCCCATGGGTTCCACAGCCCAATGTGAATGCCTCGAAGGCGTCCAAGGCAGGGCCCAGCATCCTGATGGCGATGGCAGCTGCCCCCAAGGCAATGGCCACCACTCAAGAGGCCTCGAAGACCTCCGCTGAGCCTCCGCGTCGTTCGGGCAAGGCTACCCGGAAGAAGAAGCATCTGAATACCGAAGAGGAGGATGGCGGGGGCCAGATGATGAGCATGCGCACCTGGCAGGCCCCCAGGCCCTGGGAAAGTGTGGACTTCAATGACTGGGAGGTTCAAACCCCTATCCAGGTCCTGTGTGACTGGGAGGGCCTGAGCACCTCCCATGGCCTGAGTGGCTGGGAGGGCCCGAGTACCTCCCGGATCCTGAGTGGCTGGGAAGGACCCAGCACTTCTTGGGCCCTGAGTGCCTGGGAGGGCCCGAGCACCTCAAGGGCCCTGGGTCTCTGGGAAAGCCCAGTTAGCCCTCCGTCCTTGATCATCTCTGAGCTCCCTAATCTTGTTCAGGGATTTGGTGCAACCCAAGATGACCCCAAGATGGAGACTCAGCCACTGTCTCCCTTGGATGAGAGAGCAAACGCACTGGTGCAGTTCCTCTTGGTCAAGGACCAAGCCAAGGTGCCCATCAAGCGCTCAGAGATGGTGAAATTCATCATCCGTGAATATAAAGATGAGTGCTTAGAAATCATCAGCCGTGCCAGCCACAAGCTGGAGTGTGTCTTTGGTTATCAATTGAAGGAAATTGATCCCAAAAACCACTCTTATATTCTCATCAACAAGGGTCGGAAGGGTGAAGCAGCATCATCCTATTTAGACAGGCCCAAGTTAGGACTCCTGATGGTGGTTCTGAGCCTCATCTTTGTGAAAGGCAATTGTGTCAGGGAGGACCTGATCTTTACTTTTCTGTACAAGTTAGGGCTGGATGTCCGGGAGACACATGGTCTCTTCGGAAATACAAGGAAGCTCATCACCGAAGTGTTTGTAAGAGAGAAGTACCTAGAGTACAGGAGAATCCCTTTTACTGAGCCAGCAGAATATGAGTTCCTCTGGGGCCCCCGAGCATTCCTCGAAACCAGCAAGATGCTTGTCCTGAAGTTTTTGGCCAAGCTCTATAAGAAAGATCCACGGTGCTGGCCATACCAGTACTATGAAGTGCTAGCAGAGTGTGAGTCTGAAGATTTGGATGAGGATGAGCCTGGCCCCGATGATGAAGCCGATGACCCCACCAGCAGCCCCCCTCCCCGCTAATGTGGTTTAGCCGATATCTCATTGTTCCTTTGGGTCCCCGGCCTGAGGCCACTGACAGGGTGGGGTGGGGGGGACGTTTTGTTTCTGGTGTTTATGTTCCAGTTCTCTGTGTGTAAGTTTGAATTTCAATTTGCTTTCATATCTGCCAAAGCTTTGTACATTTTCATGTGGTGTTGATTTCAACTGGCTACTGTTCTATTTGGTATTTTGGCATCTGTATTTTTAAGTGAGATCTGTGATTCTCTGTTTTGTGTTATAATTGTTATGTTTTGCTATCAGAGTTGTGCTGGCTTTGTGAAATGAATTTGAGAAGCTATCCATCTCATTCTGGTACAGATTATGTAGCATCAAAATAGGCTGTTCTTTGAACGTTAAAATGACTCATCAGTAAAAGCTGTCTGCAGAAAAGTAAATATCTATATCTATATCTATATATAAATATAATTTCAGCATAACATGGAAGTGTTTGTCTTTATTCTAATTTTTATTCTAGATAGTGCAAGCCAAGTTTTACCGTACTCTCCAAATACAGCTGAACATCAAGACAACTACCAGTGATAGCAGAAACCACGGTGACAAAACTGCTTTTCAAAGACAGTGCTACATGCATTGTAATTAGGCAGCGATTGCAATAGGTGGTGAAACGTAAGATTAAAGCAAAAGTAAAACTTAAGTCAGCAAGGCTGAATCAAGAAGAGGTTTTTAATCCTCTTGACTCCTCACAATAATCCTTCAAAGTAGGCATTATTCCCATTTTGTAGGTGAGTGTCTAAGGCTCAAGTAGAATAATTAAATGGGACATGTCTGTGCCAAGGCAATAATGTTGTAATTTGGAGCAGAAAATATTCTTAAGGTTACGTGAGAAGTGAGGACCATCTGCCTGCAGGACCACAGCTACCAAGTTTGTTAGCCACAGGGATGAATTGGCCAAAGGGGCATTGGTCAGTCATGTGGTGGGTGGTGGGTGTCCAGCAGCTCAGGAAATGTGGGTTTCATCAACACATTGACACGGGCATTGAAACACACTCCCTGCAAAACATCCAGGTTTAGAACAGGGAAAAGGAAATACCAGGCTTCACTGAACTGGGGATCCTGCAGATTGCAGGCAGTAGGGGGGAAGGAGGCGGACAACACGGAGGTCTAGCTGAAGCTTCTGGGAGGGGCCATCAGTTGTAACATACAGGGGATGTCAGCTGGCAACGTCTGATGTGCTAAATAGCCTTAGTCAGCCCTTGGGTGCAGGGCCTGGTGTGGGAGGGAGTGGAGGTGGACAGGAGAGTTTCGGAGAAAGATATTCATGCACACCTGACCAGGCTGGTGTGTGCAAAAGGACTTTCCTGAAGGTACCACTGTCTTCACGTGGATTGGGACCATCAGCGCTGCTGCCATCTCTACTGTCCTAGAAGGATCCAGAACCCCACCCCTAAACCCCCCTTCTCTTGGTGAAGATGAAGTTCCAGAGGGTAGGTAAATGGCAAAAGTGGTGTTCGTCTGCCCCCTAGTGGCCTGCCACAGTTCTGTTGCTCCTGCAGTGGCTCAGTGCAGCCCCTGCCGCAGTGAAGAAACACCCCAAATACCTGGGTTTAGGCTAGTACTTGCTTCATAACCCTTGCCCATAATTCTACTTGCATTTGGGCCCAAACGTTTCTTCTTTTCTCTTATGTCATAGGGCAAGGTGAAACCTCCTCTCCACGCCCAATCCAGTTGCATTTAGGAAGCTGAGTTTCTAGAAGAGGAGATGAACTCATAAGATGCAGAGTCCATTCCCCGACTGCCCCCACCCTGGGACCTGCCTGGCTACAGGGGATCTTCGGTAAGTTGTCCAAGTGACCAGGTTTTCCAGAAATTCTGAAGAAGTTTCTTGTAAGCTCCGTGGTTCAGAGAGTATTGGGCTACTGCCCCAATCAGTCTTTAGTTATTTTGACGACAACAGCAAATGCCCATTGAAGGCAACAGCCCTGTCCCAGCTGAGAAGTATCCCCCAAAGAGGCTTTGCTGGGCCAGAAAAGTGACACATAGGTCTAGTATTTCTTATTTGTTTTTAGTTTATTTATTATGTTTTTTATAGTTTTCTCCAAATCATTCACTCATGGGGGACTTGAGCGAGTGGCTTTTTGTGGAGCAAAATTTGGAAAGTAGCATCATATGACTTTGGTGCCATGCTTAAGGTGTGGCTTTACTTCAGGGCAGAAAGGCTCACTTCCCATTGACAATCCTTAATCTCATTTATCCCATCATCGGATATAAAGCAAATACCTAATTTAAGCAATGCCAAGGGCTTAAGACCTGACTAGAGTTAAAATGTAATTAAAGATAAGTTACAATAATAATACAATTGTAACTACAAACAAACAAACTTGATCAAATATTCCACTGAAAGGTTTAAGAAAGAACAGCTGACATTATGAAATCAGAAGGCAGAAAACAAAAATCCAGGAAAATGGGAAACTACAGGGTAAGAAGCAATGAGAGAAAATTCAAGACCCATTATTTCAAAGTTCTAAAATATAGATAAATTTAGTATGAAGATTTTTATTATAAAATGAAGAAACCTAAAACCTCTATAAACTAAATGGGCAAAAGATAACAGGTGACAAAAAACAAAAGAAATACAAATGGAAAATGACATTGTAAACTGTTTCACCTCACTAATACGTGAGGACAATATTACCTATTATAAATATTAGACCAGTATTCCAGCTTTCATTTATTAAATTAGCATAGAATGAAATAAAAGCCCATGGAATATCCAATGCAAATAAAGTTATCATGAAACTGGCACCCAGTTTATACGGCTGATGAAACTATAAATTACTACAAATTACCCTGAAATAAATTCAGTCAACTGCATCTCCAAGAGATTTAAAAATATTAACACTATCTTACCTAGAAATTCTTCATATAGGAATATATTGAATGGAAATAATCTGTAGTGGGGGCAGAAGCTTTTTCACAAGGAAAACTGCTCAGGAAAGTGGAGGAGACATTATGATATGCACAGCTGCCCTCCACCCCCATACAAACATACTAGCATCAAGGTGGTCCACTGAGCTTTCTGCTGAAAAGACCAAAGGCTTCCTCAGAAAACCACGTGCAGTTTTCTCCAGCACAAAATTGTGTGCAGCAAAGCAGAGACATGAAATCTGTGCCTGAAAAATTTGAAAGTGGGTGCTAGCAGGTTCCCATCAAAGCTGTGGAATGATCTCAGCCATTTCCGATTAAGCTGTAGACTCCTCAAGAAGAGAAATTTAAAATGTTTCCCAAAGTGGTGGAATCCAGTGCACTGTTGTACAGAATGTTAAGTTATAAGCAAGGTAATATCTTAGGATGCTTACCTAGAAATGATGATCTGAATTTTAGAATAATACAGGGAATGGTAAAGCAGGGAATGGTAACTAATCCCATGGGTACACCACAAATTCAAGTGAGTGGGCACATTTTTTGGTACCAATAAATAAGTACATTGGTATATCAAAAAAAAAAAAAAAGAGAGAGAGAGAGAAGCCCTACTGTATAGCACAGGGAACTCTGCTCAATATTCTGTAACAACCTAAATGGGAATAGAGTTTGAAAAAGAATATATACATGTATATGTATAACTGAATCACTTCGCTGTACACCTGTAACTAACAACATTGTTAATCAACTATATGCCAATATAAAATATTTTTTTAAAAAAAACAGAAAGAAGCCTCTGACATTTAGATCACAAACTTCCTGTTTTCTTTTGTTTCCAATCCAGAAAGTCCTGTGGGTACAAGAAAGACATGCAGGATAGTAGATCTGGCTTCTCTGGAGGGAATCTCTGGGAAAGGAAGCCTAGCAATCCATCTTTAGAGCACAAGCTATAGTGCAAGCAATGTCATTCTTCCAGATTGTTCAAAGGGTCCTATTGTGAATCCCATGGAGAGATTTATTACACTACTAGTCCACTGGTCTGATCCCCTAATCCTTTAAGATTCTGAAAGTTACTCTGGCTCCTTTTTGTTTTAAGAGAAGAAGCCTACATGGGGAGCCTCCTTCATTCTCAGTTTTCTCCTATTTTTCTTGGTGGCACCGCAGGAATCCTCCTGGGGTCTCAGAGAGATGCCTTCTCAGTACAAATGACTTCACTCTGCGAACTGCCCATCCATTTCCCAGCAAGACTGGCTTTCTTTGCCCTCACTTGTTCAGAGTAACTTCAGCTTGAGGTTCTCAGAGGGTTAATAGAGGGATTGAGGTTGTCCAATCAACCAGCAATAACCACAGAAGCATTTCCTATCTAGTAGCCTTCCTGGGGTGTGTTTTCTAGTGACTCAGACTCTTCCCTGAAACAGAGCCAGCTGGGGCCACAAAGCTGTGGGATTTGAGTGCTGGTTTTCTTGGCTTCTACAAGACATACTTAAAAACATTTTGTTTTGAAATAATTATTGATTCATAGAAAGTTGCAAAGATTGTACAGGACAGTCTTCTGCATCTTTCATCTAATTTCCCCCAATGTTTACATCTTATATAACGGTAGTACAATATCAAAGACATTGACATTGGTACTATGTATATTTCAATGATATTTTATCACAAAAAACTGTGGACTCTGTAAACATCACCTCAATCAACATACAGAACTGTTCCACCACTACAAAGATTTCTCTCATGCTGCTCTTTATAGTCATGTGCATCACTTCCTCAACATCCCTAACCCCTGGCGATCATTGCCCTGTTCTTCTTCTCTGTAATTTTGTCAGTTTGAGAATGTTATATAAATGGAATCTACCTTTGAGTGGCATTTTTTCCACTCACTATAAAGCCTTTGTTATCCATCCAAGTTGTTGTGTGTATCAGTACATAGTTCATTCGTTTGCAGTGCTGCAAAAACATTTACCTATGAAGGACATTTTGGTTGTTTCCAGCTTTGATCTCCTACAAAGCTGCTATGAACATCCCTGTGCATGGGATGGACATAAATATTGTATGGACATAAATTTTCATTTATCTGCAATAAATGCCCCTGGGTATAATCGCTGGGTGGTATGGTAAATGAACGGTTATTGTTTTAAAGAAACTACCAAACTACTTTCCAGAGTGGTTGTAACATTTTACATTCCCACCAGCAGTGTACGAGAGATCCATTTATTTCATATCCTCACCAACAGTTGGTGTAGTCAGTTAAAAAAAATGTAGCTGTCGGGCTTCCCTGGTGGCGCAGTGGTTGAGAGTCTGCCTGCTGATGCAGGAGACGCGGGCTCGTGCCCCGGTCCAGGAGGATCCCACATGCCGCGGAGCGGCTGGGGCAGTGAGCCATGGCCGCTGAGCCTGTGCTTCCAGAGCCTGTGCTCCGCAACGGGAGAGTCCACAACAGTGAGAGGCCCACGTACCGCAAAAAAAAAAAATGTAGCTGTCCTAGTAGGTGTGTCCTAATACCACAAAAATTTCAAAATAAATTTTTGTTTGTTTTATAATATGGGATTTGGGGTGTTCTTTATGTAATCTAGATCTGAGTCATTTATTATATATGCAATTTGAAAGTGTTTTTTTCCCAGTCCATAGTTTTGCTTTTTATCCTTGTAACAGGGCCTTTCACACAGCAAAAGTTTTAAATTTTGATGAAGTTCAATTTACTGATTTTTTTTCTTCTATGTATCATGATTTCATATCTAAGTACTTTTTATCAGACTGTAGGTCCTAAAGATTTTCTTCTGTTTTCTTCTATAAGTTTAATAGTTTTATATCTTATATTTAAATCTATGATCCATTTTGAATTTATTGTGTATGAAGTATGACATTTAGGCCGAGATCCTTTTTCTTTTCCATATTCTTTTTCCTTTTTTTGGGGGGCGGCTATGGATGTCCAGTTGTTCCAGTAACATTTATTGAAAAGACTATGCTTTCAACATCTAATTGCTTTAGCACATTTGTCAAAAAATAGTTTAGCTCTGCTTGTGTGGGCTAGTTCTGTCTCATTGATTTGTGAATCTATCCCTCCAGTGATAACTACACCACCTTGATTACTGTGGCTATTATAAGACTTGAAATCAAGTACAGGGATTTTCCCCACATTATTCTTCTCTTTCAAAATTATTTTTAGCTATTCTAGATTCTTCGACTTTCAATATCAATTCTAAAATAAGATTGCCAATTTTAAATTAAGATTGTCTATAAAAAATTTGCTGGGATTTTTAAAAGAAATTTAGTTAAACTTATATATGAAGTTGGGGAGAATTGATATTTTTTACCATGTTGAGTCTTCCAATCCATAAAGACAGTATATCTCTCCATTTATTTGGATCTTCTTTGATGTCTTTCATCAGCATTTTGTATTTTTCAGTGTACAAGTACTGGATATGTTTGTTAGATTTATACCTAAGCATCTCATTCTTGATGAGTGATTACAAATTATATTACATTTACATTTCAGTTTCCATGTGTTCAATGCTAGTGTATAGAGACTTGTATGTTGGTCTTGTAGCCTGTAGCTTGCTGAACTCCCATGTTAGTTCTGAGAGTTTGATTCCTTAGGATTTCCTATGTAGTCCATTGTGTCATCTGCAAATAGGGACAATTTTATTTCTTCCTTTCTATCTGTATACCTTTTGTTTCCTTTTACTGTCTTGTGCTGAGCTTCACATAATATATTGGACTGGAGGGGTGAAAGCAGATATCCTTGCCTTGTTTTGATGGTGGGGGAAAAAAGTCTTTCACCATTTAAGTATAATGTCACCTGTAGGTTACCTGATGTGTTTTATCAAGTTGAAGAAGTTCCCTTCTATTCTTATTTTTCTTAGGGATTTTATCATAAAAGAGTGTTAAACATTTTATTAAATGTTTTTTCTGCATTGATTTCTTTGATCATGTGATTTTTGCTATTTAACCTATTAACAGTATGGATAACATTAATTTATTTTTGAAAATTAAAGCAGCCTTGCATTCTTGGAATAAACCCCACTTTTGCTGAATTTTATTTACCAATATTTTGTTAGGATTTTTACATCCATGTTCACGAGGGATGTTGGTCTGTAGTTTTCCATTCTTTCTTTCTTTTTTTGGGAGGCATGGGGGAGGGGGTACTGTGTTTGTCTGATTTTGGCACCAGAGCATTACCAATTTCATAAAACATTCTTTCCTCTTTGGCTTTTTGGAAGAGATTGTATAAAATTTGTGTTAAATCTTCTTTAAACAGAATTCTCTAATGAAACCATCGATTTTACAAGAAATTAGTTTCTAATATAGTCTTGCTTCAGGATGGAGGGAATTCTGCTGCACATAAGTATAACATCCAGTGGAGTTTCCAAAGAGAAGATACCAGCCTATACCTTAAGATGATCCAAGAATGGGTGTCATTGTTTCTCCTTTGGGAGAACCCAGGGTCAGCACCAGCCCGTACCTCAGAGTCAAGGGCAAAGTCCAGCCTGAACTGCAGCATATGACTGATGTCTGAAATTCCAAGTATATCACAGGTTTCCCCATTTCTGCCTTCCGTTGCCAAGCAGGGCGTTTGGCCCTGGTCTCTGAGCTCTCGCTCTCTTTTACCCAGTGTGTGGCTCATTTTCACCCTCTTATGAATTTCTACAATTTAAAAGAAGATATTAGCATATTTACCCAGAAGAGTTGAAATTGTTAAGGATAAAATAAGAATTGAAACAGAACCAGAACAAAAAAATTCACAATTTTTATGGAAACACGAAAGACCCCAAATAGCTAAGGCAATCTTGAGAAAGAAAAACAGAGCTGGAGGAATCAGGCTCCCTGACTTCAGACTATACTACAAAGCTACAGTAATCAAGACAGTGTAGTACTGGTACAAAAACAGAAATAGAGATCAATGGAACAGGATAGAAAGCCCAGAGATAAACCCAAGCACATATGGTCACCTTACTCTTGATAAAAGAGGCAAGAATATACAATGGAGGAAAGACAGCCTCTTCAATAAGTGGTGCTGGGAAAACTGGACAGCTACATGTAAAAGAATGAAATTAGAACACTCCTTAACACCATACACAAAAATAAACTCAAAATGGATTAAAGACCTAAATGTAAGGCCAGACACTATAAAACTCTTAGAGGAAAACATAGGCAGAACACTCTATGACATAAATCACAGCAAGATCTTTTTTGACCCACCTCCTAGAGAAGTGGAAATAAAAACAAAAATAAAGAAATGGGACCTAATGAAACTTAAAAGCTTTTGCATAGCAAAGGAAACTATAAACAAGATGAAAAGACAACCCTCAGAATGAGAGAAAATATTTGTAAATGAAGCAACTGACAAAGGATTAATCTCCAAAATTTACAAGCAGCTCATGCAGCTCAATAACAAAAAAACAAACAACCCAATCCAAAATTGGGCAGAAGGGCTTCTCTGGTGGCGCAGTGGTTGAGAGTCCGCCTGCCGATGCAGGGGACATGGGTTCATGCCCCAGTCTGGGAAGATACCACATGCCACGGAGCGGCTGCGCCCGTGAGCCATGGCCGCTGAGCCTGTGCATCCTGAGCCTGTGCTCCGCAACGGGAGAGGCCACAACAGTGAGAGGCCCGCGTACCGCAAAAAAAAAAAACAATTGGGCAGAAGACCTAAACAGACATTTCTCCAAAGATATACAGATTGCCAACAAATACATGAAAGGATGGTCAACATCATTAATCATTAGAGAAGTGCAAATCAAAACTACAATGAGGTATCACCTCATACCAGTCAGAATGGCCATCATCAAAAAATCTACAAACAATAAATGCTGGAGAAGGTGTGGAGGAAAGGGAGCCCCCTTGTTGTTGGTGGGAATGCAAGTTGATACAGCCACTATGGAGAACAGTATGGAGGTTCCTTAGAAACTAAAAATAGAACTACCCTATCACCCAGCAATCCCACTACTGGGCATATACTCTGAGAAAACCATAATTCAAAAAGAGCCATGTACCAAAATGTTCATTGCAGCTCTATTTACAATAGCCAGTACATGGAAGAAACCTAAGTGTCCATCAAAGGACGAATGGATAAAAATGATGTTGCCCATATATACAATGGAATATTACTGGGCCATAAAAAGAAACAAAATTGAGTTATTTGTAGTGAGGTGGATGGGCCTAGAGTCTGTCATACAGAGTGAAGGAAGTCAGAAAGAGAAAAACAAATACTGTATGCTAACACATATATATGGAATCTAAAAAAAATTTTTCTGAAGAACCTAAGGGCAGGACGGGAGTAAAGATGCAGACATAGAGAATGGACTTAAGGACATGGCGAGGGGGAAGGGTAAGCTGGGACAAAGTGAGAGAGTGGCTTGGACATGTATACACTACCAAATGTAAAATAGATAGCTAGTGGGAAGCAGCCACATAGCACAGGGAGATCAGCTCCGTGCTTTGTGACCACCTAAAGGGTGGGATAGGGAAGGTGGAAGGGAGACGCAAGAGGGAGGAGATATGGGGATATATGTATATATATATAGTTGATTCACTTTGTTATAAAACAGAAACTAACACACCGTTGTAAAGTAATTATACTCCATTAAAGATATTAAAAAAACAAGAATTGAAAATATACTCAAATATAGTGGTGGTAAAGGCAGTGAGTTCTATAGTCTGGGACTTAGGTACTATTATTACACTTGCTACAGTACATTTTTGAGGTTTCTCTGCAATGAGTAGGCTGATAGCATACATTTGCAACTTCATGCCATCATCCTGTTACCCAGCTCCATGTTTAGGCAGAAGTGTTCAGCAAGAGGAAAATCAACATTTCAGTTAATTTATTTCTATATTAACCAGTAAGTTTACAGAGATAGCCAAAGGCAATAGTGGTTAAAGAAAGCTTATATTCAGATGAGGTGCCATTCAAGATTCTTTTGTTTCTGCTTCATGGTTTGACCACTTACCCTTAGATAAGGGGAACATCTACTATTAGGGTTCACATGGTTCTGGAAAAGCAACAAAAGAGTGAAGACACAGATAAAAGTCCCCATTATCATGGCGCTTACATTATAGTGAAGAGAGGTGAGTCACAAACAAATGGGGAAATGTCAGTAGTGACAATACTGTGTAGAAACTAAAACAAGACGAATTATAGGGAGATAAAGGGGCTCTGTAGATAGTGTGATCAGAAAAGGACTCTGAGAAATTCATATTTACATTGATATTTTAAAGACAGAATGGAGTCAGACCACATAAAAGTCTGGGACAATAGCATTCTAAGAAGAGGAATTGCCTAGTGCCAAGGTCATCAGGAGGAGGTATTCGTGGACTGGGTACAGAACAAATTTCAGTGTGCCTGGAGCAGACTGAGTGGTCAAGGTTGGTGTGAGTGCTTGCCCTTTTTTTTGGAGATGGACACCCACAAATGAGGAGGGTAACTTGGGAACATTGATTTGCCTTGCTCTCCCATTAGCTGATTAGGGGTTGGTGCACAATATCCTTGTCTACAGATTGCACACAGGATCCCTTCAGAAGTCCATCTGTGGAAATGAGTGGGCTGAGGATATATGAATCAGGTTTATGCAGCTGGCCAGGGCTACTGGGGCCAGCTGGCCTTAGGATCACATTTGTCACTTCTTCCATGACTTCGATAAGATGGGTGTAACCTCACTTGTCTCTAATGTGATGCGTACTTCCTAGTCGTTTGGGTACATTGTAAAAAGGATATACCTAAAGGAATTCCCTGGTGGTCCAGTGGTTAGGACTCTGCACTCTCACTGCTTAGGGCCCAGGTTTGATCCCTGGTGGGGGAACTAAGACCCCACATGCTGTGCGGCCAAAAAAAAAAAAAAGAGAGAGAGAGAGAGAGTGAGAGAGAGACATCGACGGGTGTGCCTGAGAAATTTTTTTAAAAATAATAAAACACCTAAAAAATGACCCCAAAAATGGATATACCTAAGGGAAGTTTTTCTTGAAGTCTTTGAGAGGAGGCATTATTCAAAAATTAATAGTAGTTTCAGAGAAAGCTACCTCAGTTTGAGGAAAGGGCCAGCTGTGTTCAAATAATTCTAGAAAAATAGATGAGCCATCTCCTTTTAAGGCTGTCTGAGTTTCATCTATGTGGCTTAGGTACCAAAATGAGTCCAAGTCTGTGTTGTAGAATTCCCTGAAGAGTTTATATGGTATTCATGGAGAGGTAGACAGTGCTAGTGACTTCCTCGTCCAGGGAAGCATGTAGGGAGCATGGTACTGATCAAAATGAATTCCTATGCTCTTGGCAACCAGGAGCCACCAGAGACTTAGATGCCCTTCCTAGAGGCATGCTGTGTGCTGATGCCTAGAAAGATAAAGCTAGTCGGAGTTCCAGTCCATCATCACTGGTCATTCTGAACCCTGGGTTAACACCTCTGGGGCCCCACAGCCATGTTAAAATCTACACTTTGGCTATGATTCCTGATCTCTGGAGGGTGGGGGAAAGAAATACATTTTAAAGGGAACCCAGAGTCTGCAGGAATGAAAGGGAAGCAGGTTGCACTGAGGGAGAGAATCACATAATAAAGTCACTAATTCCTGATTGTTTCAGGAGACAATGAGATGAAATGCACTGTCTGAAATCAAGGTCTTGTGAAAGCACACGAAAGGCTTCCTACCAATTCATACAAGTTTTGATTGTTTTTAATGCATCCCCATCAAGGTAATAAAAAAATCAACTTTTTGTTTCAGCTCTAACATGCAAGGCTCTTTCTGTACTTAAATGAAGAACAATCTCGACAAACAGACAATCAATGAGTTTTCTTGGACACATCAGAGAACTGAGGCTGCAAAGCAATACAAGCACCCAGAAATGTAGAGAGAAGGAAACTCCAGTGAGTTGCAAGATGTGAAATTCTGGGGCAGAAGATCTGGAAGCCAGAGGCTGGAGGAAAGCCTTCACAGAGAGCAGTGCTGAAACCTCATCCCATCTGGGGGAAGGATGTCTACCCACTCCAGCCTCACTCCAGTCTTCCTATGTCATCTAAGGAATAAGAAAATTGAAGCCAACAGGTGAGAGAGCTCCAGGGAAATAGGCTGTGGGCATCACAGTCAAGAAAGAAGGTAGGAGATGGGAAAAACTCTAGGGAGGGACAGAGACATCTGTAAAGACCCCCACGACAGAAGCACACTGTACCCCCGAAAGACTGAGACTTAATCAGAAGCTTAAAGAACACTCCTGCCCCACGCTCCACCTCCTCACTAACAAACCTCCAACAAGAGCAATGGATTAGTGCAAGAGTTGCAAGTTGCAGGATCTCTCTGAAGATCAGTACAAAGGGCCCTGAAATTCAACACCCATTCATGACAAATACTCCTGAAAAACTAGAAATAGAAGTGATCTTCCTTATTTAATAAAATGTTTATATGAAAAATGTGCTGCTAACATCATACTTAATGGTTAGAGACTCAACACTTTGCCTCTAAGATCAGGACAGCATGGCAGTGGTGACATTATAGACACACAGATCAATGAAAAAAAGAGAAAACCCAGAATAGACTGTCACAAATATAGTCAACTACTTTTTGACAAAGATGCAAAGGCAAGTCAATGAAGAAAGAATATTCTTTTCAAAAATTGATGGTGGAAATATTGTAAGTCCATATGCAAAAAGTAAATTTTGATGTTGATCCCACATCTTACAGGAAAAGTAACTCAAAATGTATCATAGAACTAAATATAAAATGTTAAACAATATAACTTTTAAAATAAAACAGAGAAGAAAGCTTGCATGCCTTTGGATTTGTTGATGGGTTCCTAGATACAACAAAAAAGCATAATCCACGATATTAAAAATTGATGAATTGGACTTTATTAAAGATAAAATCTTTTTCTCTGCTAAAGTCACTGTTGAAGGAAAGAAAAGACAAGTCCCAGCCTTGGATAATATATTTGTACATCGCATATCTAATAAAGAAATTGTATTCAGAACATACAAAGAACTCTCAAAAGACAATAAAGAGAAAATGAATAGCCCAATGAATAAATTGGCAAAAGAACATCTCACAAAAAATTTTCAACACACTTGTAGATAGTCAGCAGCAAGCCTTAGTTTTACACTTTTTTTCTTCATTGTACCCTTTACTATCTATAGAGTTTCTAAATAGGAGTGTCCAGAAGCTATCCTAGAAGAGGGCAATGAGGTCTAGACAACTTTCTAGCTGACTCCCCAGAGTGAGGTTACATGTTTTTAACACATGCACATGACTATTCTTCATCCTAAAGTGAATACTTTCCCACCTCAGGAAGATCTCATTTAATTCCAGTTTTGTAGCATCCTATAACACAGCATCTTAGGCTGTGAACAAGTTTATTTTTAGAATGTCTTTGAGGATTATTTTCCATTCTCAGTAAACAACAGCAAACGTGTTTTATACCGCAGAGTGTTCTGTGAGATCTGGGTCTGTCCAAGTACAGAGTTCCTTCTGTCTGTGATCCATGGTCTGCGAAATAGATCCCATTATGGCCATCTGGCGGCCACTGGGTAAACCAGCAGCTTTTTGTATTTTCTGTTTCTCTGGAGAACTTTAGGTTCACTAAAGCTCTACTAAGAAGTCTAAAAATTCTAAAATGAGGGCTTGCTACAGACTATCTGTAAGCTTCCGGAGCATTTAGCAGAATTCAGTAGCCATATGCTTTGTTAATGTATTTATCGCTCCATATATTTTACATATAATTATTATATAAATGGGGCTTCCCTGGTGGTGCAGTGGTTGGGAGTCCGCGTGTCGATGCAGGGGACACGGGTTCGTGCCCCGGTCCGGGAAGATCCCACATGCCGCGGAGAGGCTGGGCCCGTGAACCATGGCCGCTGAGCCTGCGCGTCCGGAGCCTGTGCTCCACAACGGGAGAGGCCACAGCAGTGAGAGGCCCGCGTACCGCAAAAAAAAAAAAAAAAATTACATAAACGTATAATCCATATGATTTCTCTGGACTCGGTTCATTAAATGACTCCATGCAATATATCCATTCTCCCCTTTCTACTACGTTTCCCTTATGTTAAGTCCCTAGCATCTCTTGCCTGGAACATTTCTCCTATGTAGTGTCTCTGCTTCCCCTCTTGAGCCATTTTCCAGAGTAGCCCAAATTAACTTTTAGAAACATATGTATCATAATAGGGTCATGTTTTTTCCCTGCTTAAAATCTTCCAGTGATGTTCCATCACAATTGTTGTGGACTGTAGGCTCTTCACAATCACCCACAGAGTCCTACATGATCTGGTCTCCACCTACGCTGTCAACCTCATCCCCTACCTCTCTCTTCTTCATTCACTAGAAACCAGATGGACTAGTTTCTTTCTGTTTCTTAAACACAGCCTCCCAGACTTTGGTTTTTGTGTGTTGTTCCCTCTACCTAGAATGACTGGTTCCCAGGTATTTAAATGGATTGCTTTTCTCTAAAACCATGGGGTGGTTTCAAATCAAATACCAGGTCCTCAGAGATGTATCCCCTCTCTGATTACTTCTGGGTTGCTCAGATAAATTAACACTAAGCTGAAATGACAAAGAAACCCCCAAATCTCAGACGTTTGGTTATATTATGTCATGTCATGTTACATTATGGTATGTTAGGTGAGATGTCATGTCTTGTCATGTTATATGATATCACATTATTCTTGATTATGCAAATGTCAGTATAGGTTAAAGAGAGTGGAGATTGAGAAGCTCTGCTCCATGTAATTATTCAGGGACTGAGGCACCTTCTCACTTACGACTCTGCTTGGCACCTGGTTATTAGAATCTATGCCATTCACCTGTCAGATGAAGTAAGAGAGTGTGGAGGATTCTGTCAGAGGGTTTTATGGACCAGATATGGTAGTGGAGTGCATTATTTCTGCCTACATCCTATCAGTTGGAATTCAACCACATGGTGTCAACTAACTATGACTGTGGACTGGAATGTAGGCCAGCTGTGAGTCCCGGGGAAAATAAGATTGGATGAAGATATAGCATTTTCTCTGCCAAGGTGGCCATTTTGTTCATCGAATATTCACTTCACTGTCTCCTTACATGTTGAGCAAACTCCTTTCCTAAGGGAGACCACCCAAAGTTCATCTACGTATTGAAGCCAGTTCAAAGTTCAGGATTTCTGAATGATACTGAAGTCCTGATGTGGTTTTTCATGGTCAAGGACTTGGATATGTTATTTTCTCTCAAGATCAAATAGTCAATCAGAGAAAGGGAAAGGCTGGCCGTAATGAAAATTCTCATTTGGAAAAGCAAAGAAGACGCACAATTACCAGGGACCCGTAGGAATTATGGGATCCAACTGACACTGGTGATGCCTGTGATGCAAGTGAGAAGTAATATTCTAGAAGGACATAGTTGTGGGATGAAATCCTAGTTCCTACCTTTTTGAGTAAAGTGGGTAAAAATGGAAGATCTGAAATAATTACTACATTTCTTTACATTTAAATGCTGAGCAGAGAAAGGAGTTGTGGCTTGATTCCATGTTGAATTCTTTGTCTGAGTGTTTCACATGTGTTTCATACCCCACTCTCCCATTTGTACCTGGAAGGTCAGACCACTTGTAGGCATGAGGCACTTACTTTGAAGGAGCAACCAAAACTCTTACTCCAAAGCATGAAACTCAAAGACTGAAAAGAATGTAAAAAGACATATGCAACTGCATGTCTAATTTTTCAGTTCTTGATAGTTCAGAGAGGACTTAAGGGATAGAAAATGTGGATGGAAGATAGATAGAAATGGGTAATATGTGATCTTGAGCAGTGAGGTGAGGGTTGAAGTTGATGGTTCAGTAAAAAGGAATGTTCATTTAGAACAGGGATCCTTTTATAGCAAAGGTCCCCAACGTTTTTGGCACCAGGGACTGGTTTCATGGAAGACAATTTTTCCACAGACTGGGGTGGGGCAGGGAGGGAATGGTTTCTGGATGATTCAAGTGAATTACATTTATTGTGCACTTTATTTCTATTATTATTACATTGTAATATATAATGAAATAATTATACAACTCATGATAATGCAGAATCAGTGAGAGCCCTGAGCTTGTTTTCACTTGCCACTCACTGATAGGGTTTTGATATGAGTCTGCAAGCAATTGATTTATTATGGTCTCTGTGCAGTCAAACCTCTCTGCTAATTATAATCTGTATTTGCAGCCGCTCCCCAGTGCTAGCATCACTGCCTCAGCTCCACCTGCGATCATCAGACATTAGATTCTCATAAGGAGCGCACAACATAGATCCCTTGCATGCACAGTTCACAGTAGGGTTTGCACTCCTATGAGAATCTAATGCCGCCACTGATCAGGCAGTAATGCGAGTGATGGGGAGCATCTGTAAATACAGATGGAGCTTCACTTGCTCACCCGCTTCTCACCTCCTGCTGTGTGACCTGGTTCCTAACAGGCCACAGATCAGTACTAGTCCATGGCCTGGGGGTTGGGGACCCCTGTTTTATAGCATGGGTCCCAACTCAATGCTTAATCTTTCCCGTTTCTCCTGGGACCCTCTCTAGGGAGAGATCAGCCCTTTAGCCATTGAGTATCTAGTCTGAGATAATGCTTCTATATAATTTGTTGTTTGTGTCCAGAGATTCTAGAAACTTGTAATTCTAGGAGAGAGGGTAGGTTGTTTGGACATACTGGGGAATGCAGAGCAATAAGAAAGCCTAAACACCCAATCATAATCAGCTCAGAAAAATCCACATAGAAATTATCCTCTGATTTAGAAAAGGACCCTTGCTCTGTAGGATACCCCATAGTTGTTGGTGATCTATGATGATTGTTTGTCTTCCTTACCAGGCTGCAAGCTCTACGATGGCAAGAGTGGTGTCTCCTTTTCTCACTGTCGATTTCTCAGCTCTTCTCACAGTGCCTGACTTACAGTAAATTTTCAGTAAATATGAGTTGAATAAATGAATAAATTTCCTGTAGCCATCGTTGTTAAACTGAATGAGAGTCAGGCAGTGAAGCCTGTATGTTCTCTGTGTATGTACACATTGCAGCTCAGAGTCAAATGCCTATGGCACATATTTGAGCTCCTTGTACCTTGTTTAGAAAGAATTGGCTGTGTTGAATGTTGTCTGCTTAAAATCTTCAGGGTTGACCATATGGGAGCCACTGTGTCTAACAACAAACTCAATTTCATTATCTAGAAGAAATCCCTGGGTTGGAGGATGGTTGTTTCTTCTTGGAAAGAAAAACCTAAGACATGTATCACAACTGAGCTCTGGGGGAACAAACTATATAGCCTAGACTTATGTGCTGTGACCACCTTTTTGTATTGGTAGCAATTATTAGATGGGAGATGGTTTCTGAGTAGAGAGACCACCTAAGACATGTATAGTTTAGGGTATAAATTGAACAAAAGAGACACAAACCATGTTTTCTGGATCTCCCAGACTAGTGGAGGACTATAAGTTCAATGATAGCAAAAGTACAGTGGATTATGCATCACAAGTCAGGAACGCTTAACAAATTTAAGGAGATTAGGGAAGGCCATCAGCAGAAGTGTCACAAAAACTGAAACTTGAAGGCTGAGTAAATGGTAAAACACTCAGGGATTAGATGTTCCAGACAGAGAGAAAGCATGAATGAAAGCCTGGGAAAGGGATCATGGTGCATTTGAGAGACAGACGGGGAGGGAGAAGATGATGATGTATTCTGGAAAAGGTATTCTGCATTCAAAGAACTGACAGCGGATCACTGTTGCTAAAATTTCAAGTGTGTGTGTGTGTGTGTGTGTGTGTGTGTATGTGAAGGAGCGGGGAATGGAGAATGTTGAATCTGGAAACATAAGAAGAAGGAATACAATGAAAGATCTTGTACATTATAATAATAGGTTTGGCCTTTAATAGTAATAGGAGACCTCTGAAGGCACTTAATCAGGAGAATGGTGTAATCAGATTTACCTTTTGAGAGAGATGAAATGAGTCTTACCTTACTCCCTTGTTCCCCCACCTCCTAGAGCTCCTTTTATCTGGCTGAAAATCCTGGGGCTTAAAGATAACTGATTTGGGCAAGTCATGAATCACTGTCAACATTGTAGGGAGGCTTTAAAAGTAACCAAGGGCTCAGAAGGTGTGAAAGCACCTTTTGCATAATGAGACCATTACACTAAGCCGGGTTGGCTTTGATGCTTTTGTGTAGACTCAGATTCTCATGGAGAAAACCAGCTCTGCCTCAGAAAAGAGACCCTTTTCTCTAACACCCCTGGAATGAGAGTACATCTTCCCCTTCCCCTATGGAGCCATTAGGCAGCTGGAAAACAAACAAACAAACAAACAAAAAAAAACTTAACCATTCTCCTCTCCACCAACTACTGGCTCAATATAAACTGAGCTGAAGCAAAAGTGACTAAGAGGCAGTGGGCATCTGAAGTGGCGTGAAAAGTATCTTGGTGGCCAGGATACCATTATGTGACAAGGAGAGGAAGTGGCAGAGGAGGAGAGGGCAGACCCCTGGATGGGGCAGAGTTTCAAGGGAGATGACTGTGGCAAAGGACACAGAGAAAACAGGAGTTAAGATATGATAGAACCTTCTTCACATGAGACCTCCTTTCAGGTCTGGTACGTGAGACATTGCACAGGAGATTGATGAGTCAAGGCACAACCAGATTCAAAAGTCTCTGTCTCAGACTGAAAATTCCAGATCAGCTTAAGGTATTGGCAGAACTCTGCAGGAGAGAAAAGTTTGAACATTCTTTGTGAATTAGCAGCTATTTGGTTTGAAGAAGGAAGGTGAAAAACCACCTGCATCCCTAATTGGAAGGATAGATCTCTCTCCGAGACTGTCACGTGGTACTAGGTTGCACCCAACTATGCCCTTTTAGACAGTAAGAAGTATCAACTGGTTAATTTCCCAACTGGAAAATTGTAAGGCTCCCCTCAGCCCCTCTATCCCCAGAGTCAAATTTGTGACATACACTGAGGGGAAGAACAGAGGGTCTTTCCTCTAAGGTTAGAAAAATCATCCTGACTAGGGTGAAGAGAATGGATTGAGTGGGAATAATTAAGGAGACAGGGGAACCAGATGGAAGCTAGTCCAATAATCCAGTAAAGAGTAAAAGCTTGCTAAGGTAAGATAGTGGCAGTGAGATGGAGAGAAGCAATAGATTTGGAGATTAAGTGGAGCCATCCCTTGCCAACTACCTTGCACTCAAAGACAAGAGAGATATGGAAAGCTATCAAAGTTAAATACAGCTCTAAGTTTTCTGGCTTGAGTGACTGGATGTATACAGGTGTGCTTATTTGGGTAAAGGAACACAGAAAGGTAGCTACTGACGTGGGTATTCAGTTTCTGATATTTGTATCACATATCTAGGAAATAATGTCACATAGGCAGATGCATTAATTTGTTTGTTGGTTTGTTTATTGCTTTATTCTGGAAAGCACTTGGGGTGATCTAGAAGGCGTTCATATATTCAATTGTGGGTTTAGTTCCATATGTGCTTGGAGATGAAAATATGGGAGTCAGCATAGAGACAGCGGTTGAAAGCCTGGATGGAATTTAGATGGTGACTGATTATACAAAATGAGTAGAGAGTCAGGGATGGGAACTTCAGAAAGCAGATATGGAATATGCAAGCAGTGGAAGAAGTGTCCACAACAGAAAAATAAGAAAAATAATGATCCAAAAGATTGACAGAGGCACTAGGAAAATGTGATGTTAAATGAACCAAGAGAGGAGAGAATCAGGCACCGCTCACAGATTTAGATGGTGATAGAAAATCATTCATTGGGTTTAGCAGTAATAAGGTAATAGGAAGGGAAACTCTGATAACAATGGTTTAAGAATAAGAAAAAATGAATAAGTAGAAGGAGTGCGGTTCTAGAAATGAATTCTAAATGGAAGTAATGGTAGAAGAAAATATCTGGAAGTAGATTGAGGGCAAGGGGAAGTAAATCTGTGTGTGTGTGTGTGTGTGTGCATGCATAAATAAATGTAAAGAGGTCATATAACAGAATCTTGTCTTGACACCCCTCAGTGACATCACAGCATTAGTAATTTCACTTAAAATCTCTTATTTGCAGCATTGTCATAAATAAAATTAATATGATAATAGTTAGCTTACTATGTTGATCTTAATAGTTTTAGCCTAGATTTTTCAAATCATGCAGCCTACTGGATTCTTCCAGACCTGTTAAAATTAGGGATTACCTGCCATTTCTGGGTCAGACTTTGTAAAGATTCTTTTAAATCACTGAACAAAATTTTCAGGAAAACAAGGCTTAGACTCCACACAAAAGTACTTTATTCTCCTTGATTCTCTTCAAAGTGAAGCACCAAGCAACTCATTCATTGAACTCTTTATTCAATAAAAATTTATTAATTTTCAACTGTGTTCTGGGACCCCTGAAGTCCATGAACCCTTTCTTCTAACCAGCTTGTTGATTATTTAGTTATAAATAATCCTGTATAAATTTCCTGAGTTATTTATTGAGCTATGGGATCCCTTTCAGTTCTCTTATTTGTTCTGTCTCTATATTATACATATATTTATATTTAAGCCTTAGTCTGTCTCTTGCAAAGGCTTCATTTCACTAGGAGAAACCCATTATGAGGATTATCCTTATTCTTCATTTTTATGGGCTTGTTTTGCACCTCGATTACCTTACACCCTGTTTTGTGTTGGCCTCATTCTATAGTAATGCTATCATCTAGGAATGACTGCGGTGCTCACCTGGGCCCATCCTGCTTATAGCAGCCCTTACAGGCATCTCCCCTTGCTGAGCCAATGCGGCTGGACCAGCGCCTGTGGTTCTTATGATTGCAAGGTGTATCTCAGCAACAACTATCAGGGGACTTGGAAAAAACAAGATTTATTACTCACAGATCCTGGAGGTTACACAGCACAGCTGTGGCCACCCAGCAAGGCCACAGATAGAGAGTGCAGCCTGGGACTCTGCATTTATTGTGGTCAAGGGTGGGGTACCTAGGGTTTTGTGGGTTCCCTATTGGTGAATGCAAAACATAAGAGCAGGAACTGAAGCATGGGAAGGGAAAAACAGGGTCATCAAGCAGTCAGTTATGTAGGTCAACCAGAGCTTTCCAAAAAGGGGAACTTCATGAGTGGGGTGGCTGGCTCTTTATCTGGTTGTGTAGCTGGCAATAAATTTATTCAAGATGAATGTCTTTGAAATGGATGCCTTGACAATCAAAATCTTAATGTCAGGCACTTATATTACAATCCAAAAATTTAATTGTCAGGCAGATACACCACAATCCACCCTGTGATGCCCAGGCATCAGAGTAAATGGTGAGGACATTACCAGCCCAGGTAGCAGATATGTTAACAGTTGAGGGCAGGGCACATTATAACTAAGAGAGTACACATCTAATTAGGGTTATAGTAACAAATCTCAAAATAATTACACAGGTGATGGTCTGAAATCTAGTTCATAGCCATTGTCCCAAACTTGAAGGGTGCAGCCATCAAAATATATCAGTGATCTTAGTGCCCTGGGAATCTGTTCAAAGCTTTGGGTAATATTGTGGAATATTTTAATAGCTGGGACCATCTGGTATAAGAAGATTTGAACCTGCCCCGAGTCGTTGAGGTACAGGCAGTAAGTGGTCCGGGGGAGGGCACCAGCCCCTCCTCCCTTGGCCAGGGGATTGTCTAAGACCATTTGGACAAGAAATTGTCTAAAACCCTTGCACAAGGCACAGGGTTTCATCAAGTCATCGTACATGTTAGGATAAGATGGCTGATAACTGCTGATTGACCTCAATGACCTGATTGCGGTGGCAGGGGCCCTTGCATCAGTGCCAATCCGATCAACCCTAGTAGGACTGCAATGTCCAGGACGAAGGGAATGAAAGTGGCTCTTTTGGGTTGGTGGTAGTCAGCCAGAGTAGGTTACACAGAGGTTTGTGACCGAGCAATAAACCTCCAGTGGCAGGCCAAGGAGACAATGGTGCATTGTAGTGTGTGGCCCAGGGAGAAGGATCAGAGGGCTGGAGGAGAGAATGGTGCACGAGGTGAGAGCTTGCAAAGTGAGCCCACAATGCAATCTGAAGGCAGAAGTTCCCAGTGTAAAGAGTTCATTGAAGCCTCCAGTCTGAAACTTGGGAAATCACACCATTCATTGGTTATCCCGGCTACGTGAGTCCTGGTGGCGTGGTTAAACATCTGTGGTCCAAGAGCTGCTTGTGCCTAGGCACAGAACCACCAAAGTGGCCTGCAAGGCTGCTCCCACATGGCTCTGTGAGGAGCAGTTGGGGTGGGAAATGGGGGGAAAGTCATCTAATGGAAGGGAAGCCAGGGCAAATATGTTGTTAGTTAGAGTTGGCTGAAGTGGAAATCAGCAGAGTAAGCACTCAAGGTGGAGTGCAGGTAACTGGGGGCCGGGTGACAAACTTGTAATTTCTGATTCCCACTGAGTGGGTAGCCTTCCTAGTTCATGGGGTAAAAATATGGGTGGTATTTGTGAAGCACCTGACACGTGGTCTGGGGAAAGCATGGGGGAAATGTGGTGGAAGATATCCTAATAGCGTCAGGGGTAACCATGATGGGGGCTCGCGGTGGCCAGCAGGGGTTGGGAATTCCCAAGTGAGCACACAACACACAGACACAGAAGGTCAAGGTGACCAGGTCCAAATGGGCAGTGTTTGCAGGCCGGGGAGCTATGTGGTTCAGAATGCACAATTTGGCTTGACTCAGTGGGGAAATAGGATACAGTGCTGCCCTGTGGTCAGCAGGCGAAATACTCATAGTCTGACAGGACTCTTGGTACAGAGTAGGGTCAGCAGGCAAACAATGGGAAAATTCAGCAAAATAATATTTCACTGAATCCCACAATTCCATCAGGGCAGTACATTTAGTCCCTTGTTCCCAGAAAGTCTTAGTCCCCACTGTGGGGATTCACTGAGTTCACTATAAACTGGGCAAGGAGTGAGGTCTGTGGCATGGTACTGTGTCCCTGAGGAGTCATCTCTGCTAGAGGAGGTGTAGGCTCCTCCAACGGTGAACTCGGGCTGGGTGAGGTGCTCTGGAGTGGTGGCTGGCAAGGGTGTGGGTGACCTTCGCATGGGCTATGCATTTGGGGTCACGGTCATGGGCTGGGAGCAGTGTAGCCTGATATACCTTGGAGGCTTCCCTGAGGACTGAGCTAACATATCTGGGCCTGTTGTGAGTGCAAGACATTCTTAAGAGACTCCCTGGGGACATCAAGGGCACAATTAGAACAGGCATGGGTGGCTACCCTTTTATTCCCTGACGAGCTCATCCACAGTACGTAAAGATTGTGGACACATTTATATCCCTGCTAAGGAGGATTTTATGGATGCTATTTAGGCATTCCTGGGACTGGTCTGTGAGGGCAATTGGCAAATCATGGGACCACAGTTCCCATAACCAGGTGGGTTTTATGTATGGGCACTTAAAGGTCCAGCTAGCTTGAAGCAGTATTTGATGTACAGAAATCAGGAGGAAGGGAAAGTGTCATTTAGACATCATTTCCAGAAGGCCAATCTCTGCAAAGGACTCAATCCCTTCACTGCCCAGACTTGGTGGCATGCTGGCCTGAGCCCTTCCAATGGGGCTCTCCAACATTCCCTGCTATTACATCCTATAACCAGATGGGTTTTACGTATGATCATCATTGGTCTGGTTAGCTTGTAACAATGTTTGATGTACAGAGATAGGGAGAAGAGCATCATTTAGACATCACTTCCAGAGGGTCCATTGTCTGTAAAGGAATTCAATCTCTTTGCCAGGAGATCTGGTGGCCTGCTGGCCTCAGCCCTTCCAATAGGACTCTCCAACACTCTCCACTTTTCCACCCTGTGGTGCAATTGCAGGCTGGAGCAGGACTGGTCCAGCATCGTATCTGTGTGATGGTTAGCCCTGAGGGATCTACCAGTAGCTGTGTCACCCAGGCAATACAAAGCAATAAGAATAGCCATAGTTATACAGAGCGCTGGCATTTCATGAGCAATTGTCAGGTTGCTTCTGGCTGAACTATTTATGTATTGATTAACGGATCAGTGTAATTGCTCTTCGTGAGAAAGTCATGGGTTACCTCCTCAGGCGTGAAGTACGGCTGTGACTTGTAGCTTTCATCTCCAAATATGGCTTGCACCTACCGAGCAGAGTTTCTTTCCCTCTTTCAGACACCCAAACTTGTGCCCCTGGTTGGTCCTGTAGCAATGATTTCCACTCCCTTAAATTACTAGGGAATTAAGTTTAAATTGGCCAGCCTTTGTATCTTCTATATTTGGGAAGAGCAGCCAGTACGGAGAGGCTCTTTTCGAAGGGTCCTCACCATTGTCAGGGTTTCCAAAGAAATAATTTTGCACCAACTTGGTGGGCTTTGGGACAGGATGGCATTCAGTGAGGAGGGGGTCAATTGGATGATCTGCCCTTGATCAGGTCACCAGAGTGAAGCAGATGGCGAGATGACTGCAAAATTATTGAAAAAGGGGAGTGGAGTCAGAGGAAAAAAGGAAAAGGATATCGTCTTGGAGGGCAAATGCTTGAGGCTTGCCAGAGAGGAGCAAAAGTGACATTTGGGGGGGGAGGGAGGAATGGATAATAACTGATATGTTGGATATAAAGGCTCAGGGGTGAGAGTTAAGTAATATGAGGGCCCGTGACAAGAACTCAACCCATTTCAAGGACCACATGCCTGGAAGTAATTTAAGGAGTGTCTCTTTAAGGAGGCCCTTAAGATGCTCAGTGAGGCCAGCTGCCTGGGGGCAGTAGCCTAGATGGACTTTCCAAAACTGCTATGCTGGAGAGCTCACTGTTGAGTCTCCCAAGAGGTAAAGTGGGTACCTAGGTCAGAGTTAATGTCTGGTGATCCGAAAAGAACAAGAATAAATTTGGTCAGGAAGGAGATTACATTGTTTTCAAGAGGAATGCCAGGTGGGGGTCACCAAGAGCAGTCCCATATCAGTGATTGTGACAGCATATGTAGAAGCCCCAGTAGAAGGACAGTGACCAGTGAAACCACACCTTGACAGATGAGGCTGGACATGGGATCTTGTGAGGGACAATTGCCCAGGTGTATTGGTGTAGGTGGTGTGTGAGGCTGTGCACATCTGCCCTTCCAACTTCCTCGTAGGGACCCTCAGCATCAATATGATGCCAAAAATGACACTTTTCCAATTGTAAGGCATTTAAATCCTGGCAGCACAGGTTATGTACAATTGCAGAGCTGTTTAAATATCCCACCAGGAGCTGTGTAAATGTGTATCGAACCCTGTCAAAAGTGAAAGCAAAGTAGGCCTGGAATTTCCCCGTGATGGGAACAGAACATGTTAGCTAGGTCAAGGTCACTCCTTGCACCAGTGTTATGTCCTCAATCAATTCTGCAGTATCAGGAATTGGAGTCTTAATCGGGGGAACTGGAGTATTGAAGTTTCGATAGTCAATGGCCAGGTGCCATACATTAGCGGTTGGCTTAGGTTTTAGCCAAAAGGGGCTATTGAAAGGGAAGATTATGGCTTAATGTCCCCAGTCTCAAGCACATTGATAATGACAGGGTGTAGACGTTCAATGCCTTATTTAAGTCGGTACTGGGGGCGTTTGCCACCTTGATTGACGAGGAAGAGTCACTGGTGCCCACCAGGAAGGCTAAGAACTTGTTCCATGTGGCATGGGGCCATGTTAACGCATCCATGCCTGTTATGGGGAAAGAATAAGCCCAGGGGCAATCAGGAGAGGAGGCAGTTTGAGGTAAATGTCTCATTGGTTACATCCAAATGGGTCTGTACACCTTTGATTGTTTTACTGGCATGCCCTTTTGTGGGCTCCCCTTTTGTAAATTCAGAGGCACTGTCTGGAATGACAGTGACTTGGGCCCCACTGTCTAATAGGTCCTAAAAGACTGTACTTTAAGTGGAAGACAACTTTCCATTATTATTTTTATTAAGTTAAAATTCATGAAAATTGAAGTGTCCAGCCTTTTAAGACCATATAAACGTAATTACTTTTGGCAAATGTATAAATCTGTGCAGTGCTGTGGTGGTGAACTAGCTCTCTGAACAATCACTGATGTGCTGTTTGTCAATGTCTATGGTGTAAATACTCTTACCACGTCCAGTTTCGAGCCACTGAGTATTGCTGAGTATGAAGTTGGGAGGGGATGTGCACTTGGCTCTTTTTAGCCATTAGTCCAACTCCAGCATGTGACTGGACGTGTGCAGCCAACACCCACACGAGATACAGAACATTTCCATCAGTTAAGCATGTTCTTTATGGCCCCTTCGAGATAATCTCTATCTCCACAGATCACCCAGGTTCTGATTTCCATCACAATAAATTAGGTTTTCCTTTTCTTTAACTTTTTATAAATAAATTCATACGGTATGTTCTCTTAACTATCTGGATGTTTTTGTCAAAAATATTACTTTGTCATCTCTTAATTTTGCTGTTTTCTTAAATAGTTATGTGCCCCCAAAACCATACTTAGGTTTTTTTGTTTTTTAGAAAATGAAAAGTAATTTTTGTAAGACTTTCAATATCACAGTTTTAACATTTATGCTCTTAGTTGAAATACATTACATAATAATCCCCTATCATTAAAATTTGGGGGAGGGGCACTGGGTTAATATGTCTCCTGTCTAAATCATTATTCATGTGGGAATAATAAACTCCATAGATCTTGCCTCAAAAACACTGGTGGAGTCCAGATCCTTGAGTGCAAACATCATGCTCATCTTTGGTCTACAGACACTCATGAGTTCCTCATTTATACTGTGTCTAGATTCCATTTGATTCCCTTCATCCAGATTTCATATAAACAACACCAAAAATGAGGTGCTGTTATTCCCATTTTCTCTCAGATGAGTAAACTGAGCTGTAGGACACTTCAGTAACTTGCCCAGGTTACTAAGACACAGAGATGGTGTTAGCTTCCAATCCTCCACCGTACCCTGTCCCCAAATAACTTCCCTTTCTCTAAGCATAGTCTAATGTTTCTTCTGCCTCTTATGTAACAGTCTGGATAAATGGTATCATTATATAAAATATATATGTAAAAATATATATCTATCTGGAGAGATGGGTGGGAGAGAGAGAGACAGAGAGTTAGTAAAAGAAAATATGACAACTCCAGTGATGAGGAATGTAGCTTAGGAGAAAATTTTCAAACTGCCCAGGACCAGCCTCAATGTCTCTTCTTTAGATCTGCCCCAACTGCCCTAGCCTGCTACTCTGCCTTTATTTCTTGTAGCATCTGCTTTCATTATTACAGAGTCTCAGAGAACATGATATCCGGCCAGATTCTCTCATTGTTTGGTTCTTTGGCTGACTGAAGCCCTAAAAAAGAAACTATTAAGAATAAGTGTCTCTCACAGACACAGAAAACAAACTTATGGTTACCAAAGGGGATAGTGGGGGCAGCGGGGAGATAAATTAGGAGTTTGGGATTAACATATACACACTACTATATATAAAATAAACAACTAGGACCTACTGTATAGCACAGGGAACCACACTCAATATCTTATAATAACTTATAATGGAAAAGAATATGAAAAATATATAACTGAATCACTTTGCTGTATACCCGAAACTGACACAACATTGTAAATCAACTACACTTCAATTAAAAAAAATTTGTCGATATAACAACAACAAAAACAAATGAGTGTCTCAAAGGAAGGGTCATGGTAAGATCTCACTGTATGCCCATCACCAGGTATTGCAGCACAGGTGGGACAGTTAAGAGCTTCTGGCTCCTTCAACAGATATCTGGAAATCTTCCAACTACGGGGAGTTTAACTGACCAAGGACCCCAACTGCTGTGCTCTGAAATCCATGATTGTGTTTATGTCAAAGCCATGCTTCCCATGGGCTGCTCCCAGCTAGTGACTGAATGTGACAAGGTCTACTTCTGAGAGATTAGGGGACTCCAGTGATGGACAGCTGTGGCTTGAGGACTCCTGGATGGCCTTGCTGAGACTCCACTAGACTACACAGCAGGCCAGGATGCTTCCATCCTACCTTCCTCCTGTCACCTTCAGTCAGACTTGGTCTGAAGTATCTCCCTGCCTTCCTGGACCTCTCCCCAACTTCTCTCATGGGAACTTACCCAAATAACATCCGTGCACACTTAATTCTGTTTTGGTGTCTGCTTCTCAGAGGACCCAGACTACCACCCCCTGTTAACCATTTGGATGGTATCTTTTTGGAAGGGTTGATGTTGGAAGAAATAAGGAAAGCCACAATTAATGAGTCTGAACCATTGCACCAGGAAGCAAAGAAGCATAGCAAAGAGAACACAAAATCTGAGGAACTGGGCAGAGTCCTGGCAGCAGAACAACTAACCCCTTGTTCAGAGGCAGATGAGATGGAAAGATAAGATCTGGAGTGTCTTTTATTCCCAGCAGTTCAGTGATACTTGTCCTTACCTTTGTGGCTTGCCCATCTACAGTGAACATGTGTGTGCTTTTCCCCAAGCAGCTTTTTTGTAGGAGACACCCCCACCCCCACACTGGTACACTCACTCCAGATCAAAGGGTAGGCAGAATGGGAGGGGCCAGTCAACGCAAGTGTTTGGGAATCAGACAAGCCAGATTCAAATCCTGGCTCCACAACTTTCTGGATGTGGTCCTGAGGTGGGCAAATTACTTAACTTCCCCGTCATTAGCATTATATTCCGTAGATATCAGGAAGAGTACTAGTACACTGGGTGTTACGAAAATTAGATCATGCTTATAGACTCCATTTGCACTTTGCCTACTACATGGTAAAAACTTATTCGTGGTATATATTTTTATAAGAAAGACAGGTCATGCAAAGGTTTCTGGGTCAAGGCTTCTGGCCAGGCATCTTCCTTTTTTATCTGCTATCCATACCATGAGAAATGAATTTTTTTAATTTTATGACTATAGGATCCTAAATGTGACAATTAAGTCCATAGTGCTCATTGCTATTTAAATCTAGTTTATCCTTATTTCTTTTTAAATAAGTGACTGATTAAGATGTGTTAAAAATATCTACTAAGCTTGTGGATTCCTGTATTTCCCCTATTGGTTCTTCTGTCTTTGTATTTTCTGAGGCTATGTAATCACATGAATACAAATTTAATTTGCTTTTAACTTCCCGAAGCATTGAAATTTTCTCACCTTTTCTACTAACACCTTTGCCTTAAAATTAACTTTGATATAAATCTAGGAAATCTTTCCTCTGCATTACTTGTGTTTAATTTCCAATATTACAGTTTACTTTCTATTTTTCTTGCTTGTTCTATGTCAATTTTCTCTTCTTTCTTACCTTTTTATAAATTTATTATTTGTATTCTCCTTTTTCCACCTTTTAGCTACTATTTCATTATTTAAAAAAACATCTCATTGAGAATCAGGAGAATACAGAATATTGAGTATAAAGACCTGTGCATGAGTCACAGACTGAATTATCACATGGCAATAGTAGATAGTACCAAGCCTTATTAGTGAATGTGTGTCTACATCTGTGGGATCCCTGAGAGTCAGCTCTGTTGCCATAGTGACTAGTGACAATAGTCATTGCTGGGTCCTTACAATGAGAGTGTGCTGTATTTGGCTGAAACCGTTTAAACAATTTTTCTCGTGGAGTCCAATCATATCTTTGCATCTTTTCTCCACACAACCCACACTCATAAAGGAACCAAATGTACTAACCACTGACATTCAATTTTCAGGTCTACATTTATTTTATTTTACATACATACCTATATATGTATACATTTTCTCCTGTGTTCATATTTACTTATTATATATATTTTACACACATGTATGTATATGTATGTATATCTATAGATACATTATTTTTTAAAAAAAAACTTATATTCTTTCACAAACAAATGATTTCTCAGGAGACTTTTATGTACATATAAGCAAAGACACCAAATATAACTATATATATATAAGCAAAGACACTGTATATAATTATTGCTGCCTTTACATACAAGTGATATAATTTTGTAAACTTCTGCACATTTAATTCCTGCTTACCACTATACATTTACAGGTCAGCCCATGCAAATTTCCTTCTGCTTTTTTGTTTGTTCACTTTTTAAATGTGACTTCATAATATTCCACTGTTTGTCTCTGCTATTTTTTAACCAGTTGCCTACTGTTGGATTTTTTAGGCATTTCCAATCTTATACTGTTATAACAAAGGCTGCAATTAACATCCTGGTATTTGAATTATTTCATACATGTAGAATATACATGTAAGTCACATTTAAATAAATAGAATGACTGGTCAAGAAGTATGCATATGTAAATTTATGATTTGATAGTATCAAGTTTTCCTCTATGGAAAGTGTACCAATTACACTCCTACAAGCAATATATGAAGGTAACTATTTCCCCAACTGTCACCAGTGTGCTTTCAAATGTTTGCGTATTTGATAAATTGAAAGAAGAAAACTTAAACATTATTATTGGTGATGTTTGACAACTTTTCCTATCTTTAAATCTATTTGCAGTTTGTTTTCTGTGCAAGGTCTCATCATACTTTTATTAATTTCTTCATTATATTGTTTGTCTTTTGTTTTATTGGATCACTTTATAATGTATGGTAATAAGCATCTGCCCTGTTTTATGATTTCCTTTTTTTGGTAGGTTGATACTTTCTCCTGGTCTAGCTCATGTGAAATTTGTTAGGCTCATTTCAAGGTGGTCACATTTGTGAGGTAGTGCAGTGGTGAGAGGATGGGCCTTGGAATCACTTCACCATGGGCATCTCTTAACCTCCCTACAAGGGGATAACACTATGACTTATCTTAGGATGGCTGGAAGGATTAAATGAGATAATGTATCTCAGAAAAGAAACTGAAACATAGTAAGCTCTGCACAGTTGCTACAGTTATTGTCAAAATTTCCTTTAAGACTTCTGTCAGTCATGTCATAGAAAGGCATTTTTGACTCTAGGACTTTAAAAGAAAAAAAATCCTATGTCGTTTCTGTACATTTTTGGTTTCATATTTACATTTGAAACTTTGATGTAAGTAGAATTTACACTGTATATAAAGTATGATATTTGGAGCCAATGCATTAGTCTTCAAGGTGACTCCAGAGCTTATCCAACGATTTTTATTTAATAATTCAAGTTCTTTTTGTTTTAATATTTTTTCATAAATTCAATTCCTATATGTGTCTGTGTCCATTTCTGGACCTTTTTTATATGTCTTTGATCTCACAATTAAAGTGCCAATACCTCACTTTTCACACTGCTGGCATATGATACTATGTTTTAGTATCTGGTAGGGTTTAATGGTTACTTATATTTCAATTCTAAAATATTCAAGCTGTACTGTTTTTTTTCCTTCATATGAACTTTCACAGACTTACCTACGTATGTACGCATGTATGTGCTTATTTATTTAAGCTATATATGATCTATTTTTACTTGTCTTAGTCTGTTTGGGCCTGTTGAAATTGAGGAGGTGGCCCTGATTTCTGAATAGGCTTTAGGGTCATCTTCCCCTGTCTTGAAGAACAGAGCATGTTCAGAGCCAAACAGTTCTTATGGTCCTGCCTGTCAAATCCAGGAAGTCTGACAGGCTTCATTCTGTCTCATCTCTGCCCTCTTAGGTTCAAACTGGCATTGTTCCTGCTGGGGCAGCAGGTTAGGCCGGCGATTCACACCCACACTAATCTCATCAACTGGTTGGTTTGCCACACCCCAAGTTTGCTCTTCTGAAGGAGCTTCCTTGTTTTTTGTAATATGAACAGGCTGAGAATTTCCAAAATCTGTATATTGTTTTCCTTTTCCCTATCAATGCTGTCTTCATTTCTCTCTGCTCATAGTTTACTATGAACCGTCAGGGGGAACCAAGCTACTCCTTCAACACTTTGGTAACAAATATCTTTGGCTAAATGTCCATTTCCCTGCTCACAAGTTTTATTTGCCACTTTATAACAAGGGCTACATTTTCTGTTGTCAGTAACATATTCCTTATTTCTGCCTGAGATCGCATCAGAATGGCTATTACCATCCTTATTTCTACCAATATTCTGTATATGACTTTTTGTGTGTATTCCCTGTATATCTCTGCCTTCCTTTCTGAGCCCTCACCAGTTACTTTTAAAAGCCTCCACAGCAGTATCAATTTTTCTAGCAGGCACCTCAAGACTCTTCCAACCTCTACCTATTACCACTTCCAAAACGACTTCCACATTTTTAGGTATTTGTTACAGAAGCACCCACCTCTCACTACCCCCCCATTTCTGTCTTTCTCAGTAGAGGCTACTATAGGATACCACGGACTGGGTGGCTTAAACAACAAGCCTTTATTTCTCACAGTTCTGGAGGTTGAAGTCGAGGTACCAGCATGGTTGGGTTCTTGGTGAGGCTCTTTTCCTGGTTTGCAGACGACCATGTTCTAGCTGTATCTTCATGTTGTGGTGAGAGAGTAACCATCTCTCTCATGTCTCTTCTTATTAAGGCACTAATCCCATTCTCGAGGGATGACCAAATTACCTCATGACCAAATTACCTCCAAATACCACCACATTGGGGATTAGGGGTTCAACATATGAATGGGGGGGCACAAACATTCAATCCAAAGGAGTAATTTATTAGGATTTTGTCAAGTACATAAATGAACTTAAAGAACTGACACATTAATATGCTGATTTTTCCTATCAAATTCCATGGTATACATTTTCACTTCAAGTATTCTTTAAGAATAATTGCTTATCTTGTTAAAGTGTTTCTTTTCGTAGCTTTTTCAGATTTATTGTTACTTATTTCTATATACTCTGAAGTACTGTTTCCATAGAAAATGTGTCCATTAAATTTTCTATATCTTTATATGTGAAACACATTAATTTTTGTTAGCATCTTACTGAATTTTTTTTAAGTTTTCCAGATAGTTTTGGATTTTCAACACAAAATATTATATTACCTCAGAGAGATAAATTTACATCCTTCTTTGAAAGTTTTGTATGCCTCATTTGTTTTATTTTGCATGCAACTGCACTGGTTATCAAAATAACACTAACTGGCAGTGCAGGGGTGGGGTCTACTTGTTTTTGCCTGATCACAGGAGCTAATTTTATGATTATATTCCTTTGCCTTATTAAAAGAATAAAAATGCTGAAATACTTTTTTTATTCTGATTTTTACTAATTTTAAATTTTGTATTTTTCATGATAAATCATATTTCATATTATGAAATGATTTTCATAAATAAACCATATTTCAATAAATCACTTAATCATTTGTGTGTAAATGTGCATGTGTACTACACAGTACCATGAAATAATAATTCAGTATAAATTATGCATCATACAATGGAATATCATACAGCCATAAACAGGAAGGAAATCCTGCCATTTGCAACACCATGGATGATCCCTGAGGCATTATGCTATGTGAAATAAATTAGACAGAGAAAGACAACTGCTATATGATCTCATTCATAGGTGGAATCTGAAAAAAAAAACAAACTCATAGAAACAGGGAGGAGACTGGTGGTTGCCAGGATAGGGGAGTGGAAGGTGGGGGAAATGGATGACGGTCATCAAAGGGTACAAATTTCCAGTTATAAGATAAATAGGTTCCGGGGATGTAATGTACAGCATAGTGACTATAGTTAATACTACTATATTGTATATTTTAAAGTGACTAAAACAGTTGATTTTAAAAGTTCTCACCACGCACACACAAAATTGTAACTATGTGAGGTGATGGGTATTAACTAAACTTATTGTGGCAATCATTTTGCAATATATACATATATCAAATCATACATTTTACAACTTAAACTTACACAATTTTATGTCAATTATATCTCAGTAAAGCTGAAAAAAATAACAAAACAAAATAAAACCACATAAGTTGTCCTACTTTCCATTTTCCATTTGATAATAATTTCCAAATTGTGCAAAATAGCACTGAAATTATTCGTTCTTTAAAGGTTTTATGAAAATCCCTGTTTTTAGGGAAAACTGTATTCTGTGAAATAATTTATTCATGTTAAATGGTAGGTTATATTTTGTGAAGCTACTGTTTAATTAATTACATGTGCCTAGAAAATTATCAATTTCTTTCAAGTTTTGCAATTAATTGGCATCTGATTGAGTAATGTTCTTTCTTATGTTTCTTTAATAGAATCTCTCTTTGTGGTGAACCCCTATTAGGTGAATGTGTGGGCAACTGTGTATGGGCACTTTGTTTCTCTTTTTTCGTTTTCTTAAGTTGGATAATGGTTTATCTATTTTATAATTTTTAAAAAAATCAAATCAGTCTTAATATTTAAATTTTCTCCATTATTTATTGTTTTCGTCTCCTTTGCTTTCTTTAGTTATATGCTTTTGTGACTGTGCATTTAAAAAATTATAGATGTATACTATATACATGTACACATATACATATATAGTTAACATACCTCATACACCTGTATTGTACATAAAATTATATTCATCATGAATTTAGTGTTTTTTCAGATATACAAAGATGCTAAAATCATTATTTCTTTCGATGTATTAAGATAAAAATATTTTCTCATGTTCTACCATCCTGTTACCTGGAATATAACCTACTCTTTCCTGATGTACTCTTCTACTGTGCTATTTTTTTGTTAATTTTTCATTTGAGATTTTTTGACATCAATATTCACAAATGAGATTGGGCTCTAATTAACTTTGTATTGTACTGTATTGGAAACATTTTGATACCAATGTTAGGTGTCATTCATACGTTTTGTAAGTGTCCCCTTTCTTCTCTTCTCTGGAATGGTTTATATATATATCATTGCAATCTATTTAAAGCTTTTAGTAAATTTCTGGGACAAATGTCTTCTGCTCTTCTCTTTTTTGGGCAGTCAGGAACATAAGTACATTCCTGATAACTTTCTTTAATTTTTCATTAGCAATTGGTTTGGTTTGATTTACTTTGTATTTTAGATTGTTGTTTGGAAAATTACTTGGAAAAATTTAAATTCCTATCACATTTCCAAGTGCACTTGCCTCAGTGTAACAAGGGTTTATCTCCCATTTCTTTGGTGTCTTCTTTTCTCTGATTACTTCCTACTCATCATTTCCTATTTTAATTGCACTTCTACCTTTATTTGTGATTACATTAGTGGTTTATCTGTATATCGATTTTTTTTAAAAAAGCAGCTTTTTACATCTGCATTTTATGATCCACTAATTTTTGCTTTAATCTTTCTTAATTCTTTCTGCTTCCCAGTGTGTGTGTGTGTGTGTGTGTGTGTGTGTGTGTGTCTGAATGTTGTAGTTTCTTTAAAATTTACAGATTTGGATATCTATTTAATTATGTAATTTGTCTTTCTAGATACTATATATTAGTATTTAAAATTAGTTTTACTCTGAGCACAGATTCAGCACTATCCTATAGATTATGGTATATATGAATTTTCATTACCTTATTCTATCCTTCTGGAAGATTTTGAATTCACTCTTTCATCAAAATTTTTTTGAGAGAGATATTTAAAAGAATTTTCATGTGGTAGTGGTTTATTTTCTTGTATTGACATCAGAGAATGTTGCCTGTGCTACTAATTTCTCAATTTGACAGTTTCACTGTGATCTAATACATAGTCAATTATTTTTTGTTAGTGATCAACACTGGAAAATGTGACATGCTACATTTTTTTAATGGCAAAATTCTGACATGTATTAATTTATTTCTTTGCACTAGTGTTGGGTTATTTTCCAAACATCCCTTTTTCCATCCCCACCCAAACTTCATTCCACACTTAGGCTGTAGTTTAGCATCTGCTGTGGAAACAGAAACCACACCCCCGTGATGTTCACAAAAGTGAAAAATGGAACACCATATAGCATAATTATGAACTGGAAATCTTTGCCTTTAAGTCACTGATATTCAGTAAACGGATTTAGTGAAGGAGTACTAGGTAAATTTTTAGCATATTTGTAAGTCTTTACATCCACCGAATTTAGATACATGAAGAATAAGAAAATCAGATTTGCTTCACCCAGGCATTCTTTGTCTGGTTAGAATGACACTCTATATATGGCACGAGCCCCAGGGTCTGAATACATGAGTCTCCTGGAGGAGGGGCAGCATACATTCTGAATCACTCACAGAGCAAAGCTTTGTATGGCAAGGGCTCCTTTGTTCCTGGCTGCAGCAGGGGTGACTCAGCTGTCCTTATCGGCAGGCCCTTCGGACACTTCACCCAGCTTTGGATGTACTGACATCCCTGTTATTCGATCTCTCTCTGAATGAGCTGATGAGGGAAAAGGGAATCCCTTTTTTTTAAATATCAGCTTACTTATTTTCCTCATGTAGGCATCTGTCACAAATAATATGATTTGTTTTTTTCTTGTTATATTTTCAGGAATTGAATAGCACATTTTTAGTTTTAACTGACTTTTGCTAAAAAAAATTGCTTGGTCTTTTTGAAATTATGAACATAAAGGTAATGTTCCTACTTCCTAAGAAAATAATCATAAAATAATAATGTTACCTTAACACAAGTTCCAAAGTTTCCCAAAGAGAAAAACTTGGTGGAGTTTTAATTCTTGTGCAAGCTTTTCTCAGTTTTACAAACACACATAAATATCACTTTTATACATGCTGTTTTAAAAATACCACCTATGTTTCAAGCTTTGTCCAGGTTATATTTGATCCTCACAACAACCCTGCAAAATAGGTAGTGTTATACCCATTTCTCATATAAAGAAACTGAGGTATAGGAAACTTAAATAACTTGCTCCTGACTGCAGGGCTGGTAAGAAGCAGAGTTGGGATTCTAGTCATCCTTTGTCTGTCTCCCAAACCATTTTATCTTCTATACACCCTTGTCACATGCTATCTCCCGACCTTTATTATAATTGTTTGGTTCAAGATACTATTTGAATAGAAATGTGATATTTCACATTAGGTAGTGCATATTAGGACAAACTTTTCAAAGCTTTTTGTGCTTGGTTTAAAATGCCCTCCTTGACAGCATCGCCACCACTCAGTGCTCATGTTTTGAGCCTCTGGTGTCAGTGTGGTCTTTGAGAGTGCCCCATCTGGTCCTATTCTTTGGTTGTTTGGTTATCTAAGCCCCCTTTCCCCTGCATGACTAGGGAAGCCTGGGGGTAGAAATATGTTTGGATTTCATTTGGATTCACTCACCCTACATGCCAGCAACAGCCAGGCATCCAGGGCCTCTTGACTGATGAATTATTTGGATATCAAGAATCTAGAGGGGAAGGACCCCAGTGAAACAGGCTGATACTTACCCACAGAATCAGGAATCATGTAAGAAGGGAGAGGCAGTGTACAAATATGGGCAGCTGAGGCACATTCTGAGCAGTGGACTAAGAAATACTGAGTCTGGCAGTCCACAGATAAAGCGCCAGGGCTCCCATATTCTGTAGCTTATTTATGCCCATCTCTGTCCCACCCGGCTGAACCTCCATATGTAAATATTGCACATGTGTTTCCAGTACCTATATTCAGTGGGTCCACCTGCTCTCAGTTATACATGTGGGGCAAGGGGCAGCATGGTGCCTATGCTCTGGAAATATACTACCTGAGGTCCATTCGCTGTTCCACTAGTTCATGCCTACGGGTCAGGGCTATATGGGCAAGTCATTTAACCCCTCTATCTTATTTATCTCATCATGACGGTGCTAAAAATTATAGCAAGTACCTCATAAGGTGGTCTTGAGAATTAAATCAGTGTTTTGAAGAGTATAAACGCTGTAAATGCACCCTGTCTTTGTTGCACAGTCAGGGAAGTCTGTATCTCCTGTGACTTAGGCCCCCAGGATACTTTCAGCTATCTTAGCCAGGAGGAGAGCTTTCTGCAGTTGATATACAGCATTTTATACAGGTCAATTAGGTAAACTATTAAAATTGTGCTATTCAACTCACATTCTTTCTTTCTTTGCTTGTTCAGTTACTGAGAAGAGGTATTCAAATTGTCTACCAAGATTCTGTAGTTTTCTTATCAATTATTTATTTGTATATCTAATCTTATGGTACCACACATAAAATTGGAATAGTTTTATCTTCCTGGTAAATTATAATTTCATGTTTATATATCGTCTTTATTTATCTCCAGCCATGTATTTATCCTTAATGTGAACTACATCTGTGCTCAAAAGTCACAGCACCTCTGATTAATTTTTCATCCTTTACTTATAATGTTTCTGTATTCTTCTATTGGAGGTGTGTATTTTAAACAGCATATAGTTTCATTTTAATTTTAATCAAGTCTGCTTATCTTTGAGTTTTAGTTTTTAAACCAATTCCATTTAATATAATTACGGTGTATTTGTGTTTTAAACTTTCCAAATCACTATTGCATTTAGCTTTTGTCACTTTCTATATTTCATTTATTATCTTTCTATTCTTGCATTCTGACTGATTTCAAAATGTTTATTGTTCTTTATCTTTTAAAATCTTGTCACTTTTATGTTGAAAACTTTTGTCAAAAGCCCCTTCTTTGGAATGTCTAGAGATGACACAAAATATTGAACACAAAGAACTGTGTATCTGAGTCCAGGACTGTGCTGTTATAAAGATCAATGAGATGGTGGCTGAACTGCACGGGAATTCACATTTCTGTACTAATAACAGCAATGAACTATTAATGCCATCACAGGAATTACCAATGTCGTATTTTGTAAATGTCTACCACATTTGGATAGAGCCACTCAAATAGCTGTTTTCATTAGATGCTAATCACTGAAGCTGTGAAAGGGACAGAATGATTATTCATGTACCTCACACTCACACAACACCAAATCCTATCAGCCTTTGACCTTCAGCTTCCAGCTCTGTATTTATTTTATTAAATAAACATTATATTATGGTATACACCTTTTAAATATATTTTCAAATACATAACTTTCATACACATTAATATGCATATGTATGTATATATAGAATTCTTAAATATATACTTCCAAATATAAATAATTTCACATCAAGCTAAACAGGATAAAAACATGTAAACATATGCACCTGGTTCTGGTCAAGTAAAACACAAAACCACAAGGTAACCACAAGTTAAAGAGTGCACTTGAAGGGGAACAGGGGAAGGAACAGACGTGTAAACAACAGAGATGCTGAAGCTGCACCACAAAGCCCCACGAGGGTCCATTTCTTAAGACTGAAGTAGCAAAAAGCTCCTTGTTCAGTTAAGACTTCTCCTTTCACCCTGTCACATTTATTCTTGAGGGGCTTCAAAATGAGTGTGGAAATTCTGTAAACACTAGACTAGAACTGAGTCAATCCTGTTGAAAACAGAGATGACAAAGTAAACCATAAACTGACAGTCATATTAATTTCTCCAAACAGTAACTTTAAGGACGTTTTGTTACTTTTTAACACAGTGAAACACCATAATCCTGGGGAGCAAGAAATGGGAATGGGCAAGAAAACAGTGATGGATGCTCTATACAAATGGTTTCCGCAGCCCCTGTAAGTGACAGATGTGTCTATAAACAAAACACAGGCAAGAGCAGATGACAGAGCTTCAGCACACCAGACAACATGCCACAGCATAATGCCACAGATTCAAATTGAAATATTCTTCCAGCTCACAATGATGCAAGTCCCATAGGGCCTCTGTGAAGGGGAGCTCACTAGCTCCCAGTGAAAGAAAACACTTACACAACAGATTGGCCAGCCAAAGCATGACAAGCTCTTTTTTACTGCTTTTAAAGGGCATGCTGCCCTCTCCCACCTGCAGAGGCTCGAAACGTTGACCGCGGCAAGTACTGGACGCCTCAGCACCCTGCCTCTGAGGCTCCTCTCCCTGGCCCTCAGGGAACGCATGTCTGTAAAAACAGTTCTCTCCAAATGGGCAGACCCTGCCTCGAGCAAAATACCTGCAGGTCTTGTGGCTCATTGCCTCCAAGTACTGCTGAATAAGTTTCTGCTTCTCTTCCTCCTCCTCCACCCAGAATTCACTGGGAATGACAAAGGTGGAGATGACCCTGCACTGCGGGCAGGACTTGACGACCCTGCTCCCAAACTGTCTGGCACTCCTCCACCTGCGGATACACTTAAGACAGTAGGTGTGGTTGCAGCTGGAGAGAATGCCAAAGCGGCAATCATTCAGGTTGGCCTTCTCATAGACAACCTCCATGCAGATGCCACACACTTTGTCCGCACTGCGCTGCACAGCAAACGAGAGCTCCATATTCTTCTCGTGTGCTTCAATGCAGGCCTTTACATGGTCTGCTCTCTGGGCACCGTCCACAGGGTGCAAGACCTGCAGCCCACACATATCACATATATCTCCGTGGAGATAGATACAACTCTGCCCACGAAAGCACTGCCCCACGATAGCATCGCGGCAAAGCTGCTTCCCCATGCCCAAGGCAATCTGCTCCCTCTCAGTCACCGAGCTCTGCAGAGGAGCCTCAGAGACAGAAGGGGCCAGGCGGCCCCGGTAGGGTTGCCCCGGAACAAACTCAAAGGCACCCTCCCAGCCTTCTGCACCTGCTCCTCCGGCAGCTTCAAGGCCTGCACTGTCTGTCTTAGCTTCAAAGAAACCCCTTTCAGCAGCCGAGCCAATCAGAGGCAAGGAGCGTGAGGACGCAGCAGGGGGGGCTTCCGCCACTTCCTGAGGCAGGGGCTCCATGTGCGCAGCCGTGCTGGGGCCACTGTCTGCAGAGGCCTGGGGCAACAAACCGTGGCCTTCGCTGGCCACCTGACGGCCCGAGAGGTCGTGGGAGTATCGGCAGTTCACCCCCTCCTTGCACAGCCCATGCAGATAATACCTGCAGACGACTTGCTTTGTCCAGCTGCCGCTGCTCCGGCCTTGCAGCCATCTGGGCCTAGCCCCTCCCCATGAGGCCTGGGCGGGCCTCAGACGTGACGGGCGGAAGGGGGCCGGGCCTGGAGCCGAAGACCACCGGGAGGCTGGGCGCACCGGGACGGTGGGCCGGGGGACGACCTCCCCCGCTGCCTCGGCACCCCCAGAGGCCCCAGGTGCCTCGTGGGGCTCTGTGGGAGCTGCAGGCTCTTCCATGGCAGCTTCTTCTACCCCAAATGGTGCCGGAACTTCCCTGGTACCTCTTCCTTTCGGGCTTGAGGCCCGGAGGCCGGCAGCCAGCTCCTGGCCTCCTCCCTAGAAGATGTGCATCTTTTTTCACTCTCCCCCGCTCCCTGCTTCCTGTGCCTGTGTTCCTACTTCCTTCTCTGGGCAGGCGCGGCGGACACTTCCTGTGCGAGCAACGTCAGGCGTCCACCGGGTCGGTGCGCGGTCGGTCCGGCAGGAATGGTGACCGGCTTCCTCCTGTGTTCGCAGCCGGCATCGCTGCCCGCTCTCCGCTCCGGCGCTGTCCCTGCTCTGCTGCGCTAGGCCCCTCGCCGTTCCGCGGCTCTTCGGAGCGAAGGAAGCACAGCCGTTTGAGGTTTTTAATGCAATCTGTTCCAGTGTTCTTTCACACGCATTGATTTCGTTGCTTTTTCATAATGTCTATTGAAAGCATCATAATCCTCGTGTTTTTTTTATTGCTCCCGTGTAAAATTCATCTTATTTCTGAACCATCTCACACATTTTATAAAGGCTTTGTCTGTTCACTCCGTTTTATGTCTGTGGGTCTTATTTTTTTAATTATTTTTATTTCTGGGTTTCTTGACCGTCACTGCTGGAAGCCTTATTTATTTAGTTGTGTTGACAAGACCTGATTTCTTCTGCTCTTTGTTTTCTGGAAATTCTTACGGGCTTAGGTTGGAAAGGCTTTTCGCCAGTGAGGCATGAGCAGGGTTCTGATCTGAGGCCACTTTAGCGCCTTTCAGCTCTTAGGTTATTGTGGATTGCAGGGCTCCCCTCCCACTGTGCAGAAGCTGCAGACTTCATTGGTCCTGATGCTGGCCTAATAAGCCACTGTCCCCTTTGTGTCCCCTTTGGCTTTTATTTTCTCTTTCTGGTTAACTCACAGTGGCTCTTTGTTTCCCCTTCTTTCTTTCACCCAGTTTTGTATGGTATTGTGCTGGGCCAGAATTTCATAGTATATTCTCTACCCTTCTGCCCATGAGTGGTACTTTTTAATTTCCACGCCTGAGCTGTCATTTTGCAGATATATGTTAATAGATTAGTAAAAAAAATATTTTCCTAAATATAAAGAGTACTTATGGATGTATACTGAATTTTGTCATGTAGTTTTCTGCATTTCTTAAGAGCTGATCGCGTTATTTTCTCTTTATTGTGTTATTGCGGTTATTTGCACTGACAGATTTTTCAAATGTTTAACTTACCGTTTTTTTCCAAGAATAAAGCTTTCTGGTATGATTTATTATCATTTTATATATTATTGGATTCTGTTTGCTTAAACAAGTTTCGTAGAGGGAATTTTATGGGCCAAATTTATATTTTAAAATGGAAGAAAGTATGAATATAGCAGAGAAATTACATTGAAGTAAATAATAGAGATAAGAAATTAAAGAAAAACAAACATGAAGTAGGGGGAATTAATCAAAATCCTTTGAAAGGATTATTGAACCTGATAAATTTCTCGTGAAATTTATCAAGAAAAAATGAAGAAGGCTCAAATAACCAAGATCAGAAATTTAAAAAGTGGTATCACTACATTAATAACAGATATTAAAAATCATGTGAGGATATCAGATACAAGGTTAGGCCATTAAATTTGAAAATTTGTGTGAAATGGTCATATTTCTAGAAACATATTTATTAATAAAAATGACAGGACCAGAAATAAAGAACATAAGTATTGATTTGTTAGATAAATTTAATCTGTAATTTAAAATAATTCCATAAATGAAAGCTTTTAAGGTTTTCCATCTGAAATAAATAGAAAGGCAAAACGGTCTATATGTGTTATTGCAAGTCCTAGCCAGTACAATAGGCAAACAAAGAAATAGAATATGTTAGAATCACAAAGGAATTATTAATGGAAGACAGCAGAAAATTAAGAATAATTTACTGATAAACTATTAGACTTAAACACATTTAGCAAGGACAATGAATGGTATTGCAATACACAAAATCATTTGTATTTATATTTATATGTATATATTCATGTATACAATCAATGATACATAGACATTTAGAATTCATAACATTTATAACATTAAAAGTTGACTATCCTGGGAATTAAAGTTCTAAAACATTAAAATCATTTTATTTCTGAAAACCTAAAGAAATTGAGGTTTATTCTGATCATGCAGTAGAAGGCTCGTTATTTTCAGAAGGTAAACTTTTCCTCATTAGATAAATCATGCGAGAATGTTGCTGTTTTCCACTGCGAATCTAGGAAATCTTGGTGGTGTTATGTTTTCCTCCTTTATATTGAGTTTTGTATTTTGGATGCCAACTCTTTCAAAGTTTGGCTCACTTGCATTCTTTCTTCTCCTCTAAATTCATTGGTTAGTGAATACTCCTTTGACAGCCCCCCAAATTTTTACAGAAAATGGCTTGAAACAGATATTGGGCTTATATACCAGGCTCTCCACAAATTCACGAACATAAAAATCCTGAATATAAATCTATTATTTGTTTAATGGTAGTATGTTCTCAGCACCATGTCTAAATTAATTTGATTGACATTTTACAGACCAGCACCACCAGATAGGATGTTCCATGATGATTTTTTATGTGTTGTTCTGCACAGTAGTCATTAGCACATGGTTCTTGAGCACTTGAAATGTGGCTGAGTAGTAGCTACTGTTGGACAGCAAAATTCCAGATAGTATCTGACCATCCTTCTCCTCAAACATGAAGAAATGGAGAAAAATAATATTTTCTAACCTATCCAGCTATGCAGCTGGCGTGGGACAGTATTTGCTTTCAGGTCCCCGCCTGTGTGGCTCCCAATCATGTTTGTGTCCTGCCATCTCACAGTGAAGCACATCTCGTTTTACAATGACATATTCCGTGTTCACTATTAGAAACTAAAATTGTACCCCGTGATTATATCATCTGAGATTGAATAACTGGAAATATTAGGCAATGCATCTTGAGAGAAATAATCAAATATTTTCCATCCCAGTCAAATCTCTATCCTCAGAGAATTTTCTCTGACCATCATACTTCAAAATCTTATCCTGATTTTTTTTTAAATGTGAGCACTGATGTTGCTTTCACACAGTCTCTGAGAATACACATCTGATCCTGTCTCCAGTTATTTGGCTCAGCTGAGCCCTCTTTTCCCAAAAAACCACTGAGGGCCTCCAGGTCTGGGACCTGGCTGAGACCAATTTGTGTACACAGTGGTGTGCAGGGCAGCAGGAGATCTCCTGGATGGTCAGCATTGGGGTGTCCAAGTGGAACAAAGGGAAGTAGTGTTCCACCTGAGCAGGCTGGGCTGAGAACCTGGTCACCAGGGAACAGATGACAAGGGGGAGGTGGCTGACAGAGCTGAGACACAGTCCAGGCAGTGTAACAGAAGCCTGACAGGCAGGAGACTAGTTATGAGGTGGACTATGGCCATGGGTGGAAAAGAACCAGAGACGCCCACAGTCTTTTATTCTAAACATCTCAGGCCTGCTGGGCCCAGCCCCAAGTGGCTCATGTGTCCGTATTTAAAGGAGACACATTTGTCTCCAAGCCGTTTCCTCCAGCACACACACCTACTTCAGGTCTGACATTTAGGCATTACTGTGGGGGATGGAGGGCGAATTAAAAGCAATTGTCTAGAATAAGGCATCAGGGGTTCAAATCCAGGATGCACTGCTCTCTGAGGAATTCATCTTGGGCAAATTAATCACTCTTTTATCTCATCTGGCAAACAACAAGAGCCACCACCAATAATAAGAGCGATCAACTCACAGATTTGTTGCAATAAATGAAATAATTATTATAAAATTATTGGAACAGTGCCTGTTACAAGGACAATCTTTGAGATAAAATTCTTTTGTATTTTAGAATCACTGTGACTAGAGTGACCATGTCAAGCTCCATTTTCTGCTGTCTGGGTACAGCAGTAATATGTCTATAGGATCCCTGCAAGTTCCTGGCACATAAGAGGTAGGGAATAAGTACTTATTTTCTTATACTGATGGACAAACTGATTTTTATTTTGAAATTTACAGAGGCATTTTTCTCCAACTCCAGTTCAGAAGTCCAAACTCACCAAATTCCATACATTAATTATGTGCAGTTTTTTGTATATCAATTATACCTCAAGAAAGCTGTAAATAACTCAAAACCAGGCACAATTAAATATATTATCACAAAAAGAAGTTCAGTTTTAGGTACCTTTGTGCAGCACTTTTTGTCCCCACATCATTTGTAATTGCATGGGTGTCTGCATGGGACAGGAGTCCTCTAGGCTTATCCTAGGAGAGGGTAGGCTGTTTTGAAAAATCTAGTCACCATGAGTGAACAACTTGATAAAAAGAAATATACTCAAAGATGTCTTTCTAATTCCATATTTTAATATGGACATAAAAAGGTATAAATTATCTTAAAGCCATTAAAATACAGTATCACAAAACTCTGATTATGAAAATTACACTGAGCTATCTATATTGTAATCAAACACAGAAAATTTCAAGAAATATTCTGAAAGCTTTTCTATAAGTGCCAAGAATTAAGCTATATGTATACTGTAGTGTGGTTAACAGAATTTATTCATATTCATTTATTTTACAGACCTAAAACATACTTAAATTTTAATTTCTAGCCATAACCCAGATTAAATAGTTTTTATAAGGCTCATAGCTCCATGCAGAACCATGATAGAAACTGGATAAATATGAAAAGTAAATGCTTGAAAGACTTAGAAAATAGCTAATATGGTGAGAGTTCAAGGGGCATTAAATAACCTAAATCACCTATGAGTTATAGAAGAAATCACAAAGAAAATGAAAAATATTTCAACTGACAACGAAAATATGACTTATGAAAACACTTAGGATGCACCTACAGCCATGCAAAGAGGCACAATGTATAGCCTTAAATATATTCATAAGGAAGGAAGAAACTTTGCTTCCAGGAGGTAGGAAAAGAAAGATGAACAGAGATGGGAGGGGAATGTCACGTGATGACGCTGGAGTCCTACTGCCTCTTCCCCTTTAGAAGAGGACATAGATGCTATGCCAGGTGTACACTCAGAACTGAATGCTGTGGCCACAGGGAAAAAAGGACAGGATCTGAATCTTCGTTCCTTGAAGAAGGAGTGATTTTTATATTTTAAAACATAAAAATACTCATATAATTTTCCATGTTATTTGCCCTGTTTCTTTCCTCCTCCAAAACATTTAGGCAATTATTAAAGAGAATTGTGAACAATCATGCACGACTGACCAGACAAATGTTGGTTTCCCACAAGAACGTTATAAAGTGCATTAATATTTATGGCTAATAGAGGGCGTGGATGTAATTGATTGAATAAGCAAAGGGGGGGGAAAACCCAGCAAGGTGATAGATTGTGATACGCTATTAATACTGCTGATCTAACTGTGTATAAAAACACTACATTCACCAAATCTAGTCCGTGAAAATTGCACACCAGACACTTATTACAATTTACATATTGGGCCTAAAAGATGTCTAATAATTTCAAAGGATTGAAATAATTCAGAGTGTATTCTCTGACCCCAGACTGAAATTGAGGCAGAAATCAATTTTAAAAAATTAGAAAAATAATTTATAGGTCGTGATATTAATAATTATATTTCTAAATCACCCACAGGTCAATGAAAAAAATCACAAAAGCAATCAGAAAATATTATGCTTTGATTAATAATGAGTTTGCTTATATAAGTTTGTGCGCTGGGTGGAAAGCAATGCTTGCAGAAAATTTTGTAGCTTGAAATGAATATATTAGAAAGTGAAAAAGTAATATTATTTCTGATACAATCACTAAATACGGGTAATTACAAATGTACATTACATTACAAAATTGACAACAAATTTAGCCAAAAGAATATATGTGGAAGGAAATACCAAAAACAAGAACAGAAATTAATAAAATAAAACAAACATATAACAAGTAGAATAGCCAGAGGCTCATTCTTTAATAGGATTAATAATTCAGATAAACCTCCAGTATGTTTCACTGAAAAAATAAAATGGAGATTTCTCAACTAACCAATATCAAGAATGAAAAATGTACCATGAACAGCATTAGGCCATTCAATATAAAAACGTAGTTGAAATGTTTAACTTCCTAGAAAATACAAATTATCATAAATAAAATGGAAGTAAATGGGAAATATAAATAGCCTTCTAGCTTTTAAAAGAAATTAATTATAAATAAAAACCTTCTTAAAAAGAAAGCTCCAGGCCCAGATAGATTCACACTAAATTCTATTAAGTATGTAAGAAGGATCATTACAGACACATGGTGCTCATAAACGTTGATGCAAATTTAAGGAAAATTGAAAAATGAAGTCCAATGATCTATAAAAGCATTATACATAACAAAACTAAAAAAGGTTTGTTCTCATAATGTAAGGTAATATCAATATTTGAAAATCAATTGAAAAACAACAAACTTATGCATGTAGAAAACAGATTAGTGGTTGCCAGAGGCAGGGATGGAGCTGAGTGAAATGGGTGAAAGTGGCCAAAAGGTACAAATTTCCAGTTCTAAAATAAATAAGTCCTGGGGATGTAATGTACAGCGTGGTGACTATAGCCAATAATACTGCATTGTGTATTGAAAGTCACTTAGAGAGTAGATCTTAAAAGTTCTCATCACAAGAAAAAACATTGTAACTGTGTGATGATGGATGTTGTAAGTAGACTCATAGTGGTAATCATTTCACAACATATACAAATATTAAATCATTTGATTGTACACCTGTAACTAATATAATGGTTTAAGTCGTGCATATATCAATAAAAATAAATAAAACGAAAGAACTGATTTATACGCACACACACAACACACACACACACAAGGGTGTTTCTCAGAACACTAACTGTAAGCTGCCTTTAAAATTCTTTTATGAGTGAAATAAATTTATACCCATTCTGTTAAGCATATAGAAAAGTTTTTAAGAACACTTGTAATAAAGATGTTTCTAAGATGCTGCTTGCAAGCTGCACTGAGAACAGTGTTATATCAGTGAATGGAAGTTACAACCATTCTGAAATTCATTCGGAGAAGTGTTTGAGAATACTTGTAGTTAAGACATTTCTAAGATGCCACTTGTGAGATGCGTTGAGAACAGTGCCATACCAGTGAGTGGAAGTTATATCCATCTGTAATACATGCAAAGAAGTGTTTAAGAGCACTTGAAATAAAGATATTTCTAGGAATGATGAAAACAAACAAAATCAGTCAGTGTAAATAACAACATTAAAATATTAAAGGAGAAAAATAAAATAATAAACTCTCAAAAACCCAGATTTTTATGTTTAAACAATATGCATTTATGATAAAGCTCTTGGGACACTAGGAAAAGAAAAGAATTTCCCTGACTGATTAAAGAGATCCTCTTTAAGAACTCTAGATAAAAGTCATATTGATTTATATAAATGTTGAAATGTACAAAGATTTCCCTCTGACACCAAGAATGAGGCCACAATGCCATCAACCAACATTTATATTCAAATTTTTACTTAAGGTCTTAGCTACTGTAATAAAGCAAGTAAAGAAATACAAGTTATTATAATTGGAAATGAGTTATTAACAGGAGGACAGCTGAAAATCCAGAAGAATCTACAGTTGAACTACTTGAAGTAATAAATTTAGCAAAGCCATTGAGAAGAAATCAGTATATAAAACCCAATTGTGGGCTTCCCTGGTGGCGCAGTGGTTGAGAGTCTGCCTGCCGATGCAGGGGACACGGGTTCGTGCCCTGGTCCGGGAGGATCCCACATGCTGTGGAGTGGCTGAGCCCGTGAGCCATGGCCGCTGAGACAGCGCGTCGGGGGCCTGTGCTCCGCAAAGGGAGAGGCCACAACAGTGAGAGGCCTGCGTACCGCAAAAAAAACAAACAAAAAACAATTGTCTATTTACATTTCTATAATGAACAGTTAGAAATGAAATTTAAGAATTCACAGAACTAAAGATGCATGGGGGCATTTTTAATATTTTAGGAATAAATCTAAAGATATGTACTTAGAAATCTATAAACTATCATTGAGAGAAATTTAGGAAGTCCTAAATAAATTGAGAATTATTCCATGATAAAGGAGTAGAAGATGTAGTACTTTAAGCAGGTTAATATATGGAAATTTGATCTGTGGATTAATTAGAAGCTCAATCAAAATGAGTCTGTGGGGCTTCCCTGGTTGAGAGTCCGCCTGCCGATGCAGGGGACACGGGTTCGTGCCCTGGCCCTGGAGGATCCCACGTGCCGTGGAGTGGCTGGGCCCGTGAGCCATGGCCGCTGGGCCTGCGCGTCTGGAGCCTGTGCTCTGCAGCGGGAGAGACCACAACAGAGAGAGGCCCGCATACCGCAAAAAAAAAAAAAAAGTCTGTCTGTATAACTTGAAAGGGTCAGAGGAAATGCATATGCAAATACTAATAACCAAATATAATTAGGCAACCTTGAAGGAGAAAAAAAAAGAAGAATTGCTTTTACCAGACATCAAAATGCATTTCAAGGCTAACTGTAATTAAAACAGTGGATACTGGTACAATCATAGAGGGAAAACTGAATAAAACAGAGAGTTCAGAAATAGACCCCCACACAAGGACTTTTAATTCTTAACAAGTGTGGAACTTCAGAGTATTGAAGACAGTTTTTTCCATAAATTGTATGAGTCAACTGAATAAATAACTTAAAAAAAGAAACTTGATCCCTGTCTCATAATATGCATACAACATTATCTCAAGAGAAATATAGATATGAACCTGAAATATAAAACAATAAAGATTTTAGGAGAAAACTAACATTATCCCAAGAAATAACAACAAGAGTCTTGATTCCTTGTTTTAAACACGAACATGAGATTCTCATATGCAGGGTTGAACTGCTGTAGTATTATTAATATATCCTCACATAGAAGGTAGAGAGGAGCTATTATTTTTCTACTGTAGTATTCTGCTTGGGCTGCTGCAGAAAAATACTGCAGATTGCTTAAACAGCAGACACTGTCTCACAGTTCTGGAAGCTGGGAAGTCGAAGAAAAGATGCTGATTGCTTTGCTTTCTGGTGAAAGCCTCATCCTGGCTTGCAGACAGCTATTTTGGTGCTGTCTTCACATGTCAAAGAGAGAGACAGTGAGCTGTCTTGTGTCTTTTCTTAAAGGACATTAATCCTATTGGATCAGGACCCGCCCTATGACTTCATTTAACCTTAATTACCTCCTTACAGATCCTATCTTCAAATATAGTTACACTGCATCTATACTCATTAAAGATATTATCCTGTAATTTTCTTATTTTGGGTAGTATCTTTGTCTGCTTTTGGTATCAGGGTGATGGTGGCTTCATAGAGTGACTTTGGGAATATTCCCTCCTCTTCAATCTTTTGGAGTAGTTTGAGAAAGATAGATATAAGCTCTTTTTGTATGTTTTGTAGAAATCCCCAGTCAAGCCATAGGGTTCTGGACTTTTGTTTGCAGGGAGGTTGTTGTTGTTTTTTCCTGTGGTGTTTGCATAAGCTGTTAGATACATTTATTTTCAATATGCATCTTTTGTTATATGACTTTGTAGTTATTTCTTTAGACATGAGTAATGCATAACACTAAATAGATAATAAACTATAGTATAGTTGGTATCTGTGTTTCATTCCAGTTTACCTGGTATAGTCTATACATAGTCAGAGTTCAGTAAACATTTATTTTTAACATAGATGCAAGGAGAGCATCACTCAAAAGTCCATCAGAGAACAGAGAGACATGCTAAATCACCCTTTGTGAGAAGAATAACCACTGGGAATTGGAATATCAGCTTTACCTCTAAGCAGGTTTGGGCTGTAAAGAAGCACTTTCTTATATATGAGACACTCAAGGGTACTCTCATTGAGGGATTATGTGTGGGAAAATCTGCCTTCCTGCAAAGGTCTCAAATGAGGAAATCTGTTTCTTTACCTGCTCATTGAAAACAAAAATAGAATCCTCTGAGAATTTATAATCATTGGACTGATTATTCTTGCTGTTTCTGCTGGTGTATTTTCTTGGAAGAAAAAATTCCCAGCCCCCAAAATTACTGTGATTAAAGGTTGGTATTGTCCTTTGGTGCCTGGAAGATACAAATAAAAATTTGTTCCAGATTCATTGTCCTTTATCCATTCCCCTCAGCATTACCAGAGGTTTAATTTAGCCAAATATGAGCCAGCACTCATCAGAAACATAGAGATAAGGCAGATCTTCTGTAATGACTTTAATAAATTTTTTAAAAAATTTTTTTATTGAGGTATACTTGCTTTACAATGATGTGTTAGTTTCTACTGTACAGAGAAGTGGAGCTCCCTGTGCTACACCGTAGGATCTTATTAGTTATCCACTTTATACATATTAGTGTATATATGTCTATTCCAATGTCCCCATTCATCACACACACCCCCACCACTTTTCCCCCTTGGTGTCCATACGTTTGTTCTCTACATCTGTGTCTCTATTTCTGCCTTGCAAACTGGTTCATCTGTACCATTTTTCTAGATTCCACATATATGCGTTAATATACAATATTTGTTTTTCTCTTTCTGACTTACTTCACTCTGTATGACAGTCTCTAGGTCCATCCATGTCTCTACAAATGACCCAATTTCATTCCTTTTTATGGCTGAGTAATATTCCATTGTATATATGTGCCACATCTTCTTTATCCATTTGTCTGTCGATGGGCATTTAGGTTGCTTCCATGACCTGGCTATTGTAAATAGTGCTGCAGTGAACATTGGTGTGCATGTGTCTTTTTTTTTTCTAAAGAAAATGTTTATTCTCTCTTCCTCTCTGCAGGTGTCTTTTTGAATTGTGGTTTTCTCTGGGTATATGCCCAGTAGTGGGATTGTTGGGTCATATGGTAGTTCTACTTTTAGTTTTTTCAGGACCCATACTGTTCTCCATAGTGGCTGTACAATTTACATTCTCACCAACAGGGCAAGCTGGTTCCCTTTTCTACACACCCTATCCAGAATTTATTGTTTGTAGAATTTCTGATGATGCCCATTCTAACGGGTGTGAGGTGATAACTCACGGTAGTTTTGATTAGCATTTCTCTAATAATTAGTGATGTTGAGCATCTTTTCATCTGCCTCTTGGCCCTCTGTATGACTTCTTTGGAGAAATGTCTAGTTAGGTCTTCTGCCCATTTTTGGATTAGGCTGTTTTTGTTTTTGATATTGAGCTGTATGAGCTGTTTGTATATTTTGGAGATTAATCCTTTGTCAGTTACTTTGTTTGCAAATATTTTCTCCCATTCTGAGTGCTGTCTTTTTGTCTTTTTTATAGTTTCCTTTCTTTGCTGTGAGAAAGCTTTTAAGTTTCATTAAGTCCCATTTGTTTATTTTTGTTTTTGTTTCCATTACTCTAGGAGGTGTATCAAAAAGGATCTTGCTGTGATTTATGTCAAAGAGTGTTTTGCCTATGTTTTCTTCTAAGAGTTTTATACTGTCCGGTTTTGCATTTAGGTCTTTAATCCATTTTGAGTTTATTTTTGTGTATGGTGTTAGGGAGTGCTCTAATTTCATTCCTTTAAATGTAGCTGTCCAGTTTTACCAGCAGCATTTATTGAAGAGGCTGTCTTTTCTCCATTGTATATCCTTGTCTCCTTCATCATAGATTAGTTGACCATACGTATGTGGGTTTATCTCTGGGTTTTCTATACTGTTCTACTAATCTATATTTCTGGGTTTTTTGCCAGTACCATATTGTCTTGATTACTGTAGCTTTGTAGTATAGTGTGAAGTCAGGTAGCCTGATTCCTCCAGCTCCATTTTTCTTTCTCAAGATTGCTTTGGGTATTCGGGGTCTTTTCTGTTTCCATACAAATTGTAAAAATATTTTGTTCCACTTCTGTGAAAAATGCCATTGGTAATTTGATAGGGATTGCAATGAATCTGTAGATTGCTTTGGGTAGTATAGTCATTTTCACAATATTGATTCTTCCGGTCCAAGAACAAGGTATATCTCTCCATCTGTTTGTGTCATCTTTGATTTCTTTCATCAGTGTCTTATAGTTTTCTGTATACAGGACGTTTGCCTCCTTAGGTAGGTTTATTCCTAGGTATTTTATTCTTTTTGTTGCAATGGTAAGTCAGAGGCTTTCCTTAATTTTTCTTTCATATTTTTCGTTGTTAGTGTATAGGAATGCAAGAGATTTCTGTGCATTAATTTTGTATCCAGCTACTTTACCAAATTTGATTAGCTCTAGTAGTTTTCTGGTGGCATCTTTAGGATTCTCTATGTACAGTATCATGTCATCTGCAAACAGTGACAGTTTTACTTCTTCTTTTCTAATTTGTATTCCTTTTATTTGTTTCTCTTTTCTAACTGCCGTGGCTAGGAGTTCCAAAACTATGTTGAAAACTAGTGGCAAGAAAAGACATCCTTGTCTTCTGCCTGATGTTAGATAGAGGAAATGCTTTCAGTGTTTGACCACTGAGAATGATGTTTGACGTGTGTTTCTCGTACATGGCCTTTATTATGTTGGGGTAGGTTCCCTCAAAGCCCACTATCTGGAGAGTTTTTATCATAAATTTGTCTTGAATTTTGCCAAAAGCTTTCTCTGGATCTACTGAGAATATCATATGGCTTTTATTCTTCAATTTGTTAACATGGTGTATCACATTGATTGCTTTGTATTTAATGAAGAAGCCTTGCATAGCTGGGATAAGTCCCACTTGATCATGGTGTATGATCCTTTTAATGTACTGTTGAATTCTGTTTGGACACTTAGGTTGCTTCCATGTCCTGGCTATTGTAAATAGAGCTGCAATGAACATTGGCTTACATGTGTCTTTTTGAATTATGGTTTTCACAGGGTATATGCCCAGTAGTGGGATTCCTGGGCCATATGGTAGTTCTATTTTTACGTTTTTAAGGAACCGTCATACTCTTCTCCATAGTGGCTGTATCAATTTACATTCTCACCAACAGTACAAGAGGGTTCCCTTTTCTCTACACCCTCTCCAGCATTTTTTGTTTGTACATTTTTTCATGATGGCCGTTCTGACTGATGTGAGGTGATACCTCATTGTGGTTTTGATTTGCATTTCTCTAATGATTAGTGATGTTAAACATCCTTTCATGTGTTTGTTGGCAGTCTGTATATCTTCTTTGGAGAAATGTCTATTTAGGTTTTCCACCCATTTTTGGACTGGGTTGTTTTTTTTTTTGATATTGAGCTGCATGAGCTGCTTGTATATTTTGGATATTAATCCTTTGTCAGTTGCTTCAATTGCAAATATTTTATCTCATTCTGAGTGTTGTCTTTTCATCTTGTTTGGTTTCATTTGCTGTGCAAAAGGTTTTAAGTTTCATTAGGTCCCATTTGTTTATTTTTGTTTTTATTCCCATTTCTCTAAGAGGTGGGTCAAAAAGGGTCTTGCTGTGATTTATGTCTGAGTGTTTTGCGTATGTTTTCCTCTAAGTGTCTTATAGTGTCTGGCCTTACATTTAGGTCTTTAATCCATTTTGAGTTTATTTTTGTGTATGGTGTTCACAAGTGTTCTAATTTCATTCTTTTACATGTATCAGTAGAGTTTTCCCAGCACCAATTATTGAAGAGGCTGTCTTTTCTCCATTGTATATTCTTGCCTCCTTTATCAAAGATAAGGGGACCATATGTGCATGGTTTTTTCTCTGGGCTTCCTATCCTGTTCCATTGATCTATATTTCTGTTTTTGTGCCAGTACCATATTGTCTTGATTACTGTAGATTTGCAGTATTGTCTGAAGTCAGACAGCCTGATTCCTCCAGGGCCATTTGTCTTTCTCAGGATTATGTTGGCTCTTCCGGGTCTTTTCTGTTTCCATACAAATTGTGAAAGTTTTTGTCCTAGTTGTGTGAAAAATGCCATTGGTAGTTTGATAGAGATTGCATTGAATCTGTAGATTGCTTTGGGTATTATAGTCATTTTCACAATGGTGATTCCGCCAATCCAAAACATGGTATATCTCTTCATCTGTTTGTATAGTCTTTGATTTCTTTCATCCGTGTCTTATAGTTTTCTGCATAGAAGTCTTTTGTCTCCTTAGGTAGGTTTATTCCTAGGTATTTTATTCTTTTTGTTGCAATGGTAAATGGGAGAGTTTCCTTAATTTCTCTTTTAGATATTTTGTCGTTAGTGTATAGGAATGCAAGAGATTTCTGTGCCTAAATTTTGTATCCTGCTACTTTACCAGATTCATTGATTAGCTCTAGTAGTTTTCTGGTAGCATCTTTAGGATTCTCTATGTATATAGTATTATGTCATCTGCAAACAGTGACAGTTTTACTTCTTCTTTTCTGATTTGGATTTCTTTTATTTCTTTTTCTCCCCTTATTGCCATGGCTAGGACTTCCAAATCTATGTTGAATAATAGTGTTGCAGAGTGGGCAACCTTGTCTTATTCCTGATTGCAAACTGATGGTTTCAGTCTGTCAGCATTGAGAACGATGTTGCCTGTGGGTTTGTCATAATTGGCCTTTATTATGTTGAGGTAGTTTCCCCCTATGCCTACTTTCTGGAGAGTTTTTCTCCTAAATGGGTGTTGAATGTTGTCAAAAGCTTTTTCTGCATCTATTGAGATTATCGTATGGTTTTTATCCTTCAATTTGTTAATATGGATTATCACACAGATTGATTTGCATACATTGAAGAATCCTTGAATTCCTAGGATAAACCCTACTTGATGATTGTGTGTGATCCTTTTAATGTGCTGTTGGATTCTGTGTGCTAGTATTTTGTTGAGTATTTTTGCATCTATGTTCATCAGTGATATTGGCCTGTAGTTTTCTTTCTTTGTGATGTTCTTGTCTGATTTTGGTATCAGGGTGATGATTGCCTCGCAGAAGGAGCTTGGGAGTGTTCCTTCCTCTGCTATCCTTTGGAAGAGTTTGATAAGGATAGGTGTTAGCTCTTCTCTAAATGTTTCATAGAATTCACCTGTGAAGCCATCTGCCCCTGGGCTTTTGTTTGTTGGAAGATTTTTATACACGGTTTCAATTTCAGTGCTTGTGATTGGTCTGTTCATATTTTCTATTTCTTCCTGGTTCAGTTTGGAAGGTTGTACTGTTCTAAGAATTTGTCCATTTCTTCCAGTTTTTCCATTTTATTAGCATATAGTTGCCTGTAGTAGTCTCTTATGATCCCTTGTATTTCTGTGGTGTCCATTGTAAGTTCTTCTTTTGCATTTCTAATTCTGTTGATTTGAGTGTTCTCCCTTTTTTCCTTGGTGAGTCTGGCTAATGGTTTATCAATTTTGTTTATCTTCGCAAAGAACCAGCTTTTGCTTGTATTGATTTTTGCTTTTGTTTACTTCATTTCTCTTTTATTTATATCTGATCTGATCTTATTATTTCTTTCCTTCTGCTATCTTTGGACATTTTTGTCCTTCTTTCTCTAATTGCTTTAGGTGTAAGGTATTTTAGTTTATATGAGATTTTTCTTCTTTCTTGATGTAGGATTGTATTGCTATAAACTTCCCTCTTAAGGCTGCTTTTGCTGCATCCCATAGGTTTTGGGTCGTCGTGTTTTCACCATTATTTGTTTCTAGGTATTTTTTAATTTCCTCTTTGCTTTCTTCAGTGATCTCTCGGTTATTTACTAGCATAGTGTTTAGCCTCCATGTTTTTTATCTTTTTTACAGTTTCTTTCCTGTAATTGATATCTTTTTTTCCTAGTATTGTGGTCAGAAAAGATATTTGAAATGACTTCAATTGTCTTAAATTTAGTAAGTCTTGATTTGTGACCCAAGATATGATGTATCCTGGAGAATGTTCCATGAGCACTTGATAAGAAAGTGTATTCTGTTGTGTTTGAATGGAATATCCTATAAGTATCAGTTAAGCCCATCTGATCTAACGTGTCATTTAAAGCTTGTGTTTCCTTATTTATTTTCATTTTGGTTGATTTGTCCATTGGTGAAAGTGGGTTGTTAAAGTACCCTAATATGACTGTGTTACTGTCAATTTCCCCTTTTATGGCTGTTAGCATTTGCCTTATGTATTGAGGTGCTCCTATGGTGGGTGCATAAATATTTACAATTGTTATATCTTCTTGGATTGATCCCTTGATCGTTATGTCATGTCATTCTTTGTCTTTTGTAATAGTCTTTATTTTAAAGTGTATTTTTTCTGATATGAGAATTGCTTCTTTTCTCATATGAGAATTGATTTCCATTTGCATGGAATATCTTTTTACATCCCCTCACTTTCAGTATGTATGTGTCTCTAGGTCTGAAGTGGGTCTCTTGTAGACAGCATATATACGAATTTTGTTTTTGTATGCATTCAACCAGTCTGTGTCTTTTGGTTGGAGCACTTAATCCATTTACATGTGAGGTAATTATCGAATTATCGATATGTTTGTTCCTATTACCATTTTCTTAAATGTTTGGGTTTCTTATTGTAGGTCTTTTCCTTCTCTTGTGTTTCCTCCCCAGAGATATTCCTTTAGCATTTGTTGTAAAGCTGGTTTGGTGGTGCTGAATTCTCTTAGCTTTTGCTTGTCTGTAAAGGTTTTAAGTTCTCCATCAAATCTGACTGAGATCCATGCAGAGTAGAGTACTCTTGGTTGTAGGTTTTTTCCTTTCATTACCTTAAATATGTCCTGCCACTCCCTTCTGGCTTGCAGAGCTTATGCTGAAAGGTCAGCTGTTAAACTTATGGGAACTCGCTGTATGTTATTTGTTGCCTTTCCCTTGCTGCTTTTAATATTTTTTCTTTGTATTTAACTTTTCATAGTTTGATTAATATGTGTCTTGTGTTTCTCCTCAGATTTATCCTGTATGGGACTCACTGCACTTTCTGGACTTGATTGACCATTTCCTTTCCCATATTAAGGATGTTTTCAATGTTAATCTCTTCAAATATTTTCTCTGACCCTTTCTTCTTCTCTTCTTCTGGGACCACTATAATTCCAATGTTGGTGCATTTAATTTTGTCACAGTGGTCACTGAGACTGTCCTCAATTCTTTTCATTCTTTTTTCTTTATTCTGCTCCGTGGCAACTATTTCCACTCTTTTATCTTCCAGGGCACTTATCTGTTCTTCTGCCTCAGTTATTCTGCTATTGATTACTTCTAGAGAATTTTTAATTTCATTTATTGTGTTGTTCATCATTGTTTGCTTGGTCTTTAGTTCCTCTATGTCCTTGTTAAATATTTCTTGTATTTTCACCATTCTATTTCCAAGATTTTGGATCATCTTTTGTATCATTATTCTGAATTCTTTTTCAGACTGTCTGCCTATTTCCTCTACATTTGTTTGGTCTGGTCGGTTTTTACCTTGCTCCTTCATCTGCTGCATATTTCTCTGTCTTCTCATTTTGTTTAACTTACTGTGTTTGCGGTCTCTTTTTCACAGGCTGCAGGTTCGTAGTTCCCATTAATTTTGGTGTCTGCCCCCAGTGGCTAAGACTGGTTCAGTGGCTTCTGTAGGCTTCCTGGTGGAGGGGACTTGTGCCTGTGTTCTGGTGGGTGGGTGTGTATCTTGTCCTTCTAGTGGGCTGGACCGTGTCCACTGGTGTGTTTTGCAGTGTCTGTCAACTTTGTATGACCTTAGGCGACCTCCTGCTAATGGGTGGGATTCTGTTCATATCTTGCTGATTGTTTGGCCTGCTGTGGCCAGCACTGGAGTTTGCTGGCTGTTGGGTGGAGCTGGGTCTTCCTGTTGAGACGTAGATATCTGAGAGAGCTCTTGCTGATTGATATTTCATGGGGCTGGGAGGTCTCTCATGGTCCAATGTCCTGTACTCAGCTCTCCCACCTTGGAGACTGAGGCCCCTCACCTGGCTGGATCACCGAGACACTGCCAGCCACTTGGCTTGAAAAAAAAGGAAGAAAAAACTAAAATAGAACAATGAATCGATAGAACCCCAGACCCAAATGGTAAAAGCAAAACTAAACATAAAAAATGACACAAAGAAACATACACACACACACTCATAAAAAGAAAAAACAAACAAACAACAACACATACAACAGACTGAACCATAGGACAAATGGTAAAAGCAGACTTAAACTGACAAAATCACAAAAGAAACATACACATACACACTCACGAAAAGAGAAAACAAGGAAAAACAATTAGAAATAATAATAAACTTTTAAAAATAAAAATACATAAAAAGGAAGAAAGAGAACATCCAAAGCAATAAACAAATCCACCAATGATAACAAGCAATAAAAACTAAACTACGATAAACATAAACCAAAACCAAATCAGAGCCAGAAAGCAAACCCCAAGTCTACGGTTGACCCTAATGTCCACCGCCTCGATTTTGGGACATATGTTTTCTATTCTGTTACACAGATGTTCTGTTTATTAAGTTGATTGTGGGGATTTTATCTGCTGCTCTTGAGGCTGCATGGAGAAATTTCCTTTTCTCTTCTTTGTTCACATAGCTCCTGGGGTTCAGCTTTCATTTTGGCCCTGCCTCTGCATGTAGGCCACCCTCAGGCCTTTGTTCCCCACCCAGACAGGAGGGGGTTAAAGCAACAGCTGATTAGGTCTCTCTTTCTCACTCAGGCCGGGGAGAGGGAGGTGTATGGTAATCATAATTGACATGTAGGGCAAGCCTGTTGTGGCAGAGGCCAGCATGACATTACAACAGCCTGAGGCATGCAGTGTGTCCTCCCTGGGAAGTTGTCCCTTGATCATGGGTCCTTGGCAATGGCATGCTGCACGGGGTGGGTGGGTGGGTGGGTGTTGGTAGTGACCTGTGCTTGCACACAGGATTCTTGGTGTCAGCAGCGGCAGCATTAGCAGTTCATGCCCATCTCTGGGCTCTCAGCTGATATCCTTGGCTCGTGCCCATCTCTGGAGCTCACTTAGTTGGTGCTCTGCTTTCTGTGGGCACATAGAGTGGGAATCACCTCTTCTTACGCACCCCAAAACAATAGTCTCTTGCCTCTCCGGCAGGTCCAGACTTTTTTCTGGACTCCCTCCTGGCTAGCTGTGGTGCACTAGCCCCCTTCAGGCTGTCTTCACACAGCCAACCCCAGTCCTCTCCCTGCAGTCTCACCTCTGAAGCCCAAGCCTCAGTTCCCAGCCTCCACCTGCCCCAGTGAGTGAGCAGACAAGCCTCTCAGGTTGGTGAGTGCTGGTCAACACCTATCCTTTGTGCGGAAATCTCCCCGCTTTGCCCTCTGCACCCCTGTTGCTGTTCTCTCCTCCATGGCTCCAAAGCTTCCCCCCACCACCCCCCATCCCCACCAGTGAAGGGACTCCCTAGTGTGTGAAAACTTTTCATCCTTCACAGCTCCCTCCCAGAGGTGCAGGCCCCATCCCTATTCCTTTGTCTCTTTTTTCTTTTGCCCTACCCAGGTACATGGTGAGTTTCCTGCCTTTTAGGAAGTTTGAGGTCTTCTGTCAGCATTCAGTAGGTGTTCTGTAGCTGTTGTTCCACGTGTAGTTGTATTTTTGATGTATATGTGGGGAGGACGGTGATCTCCACATCTTACTCCTTCGCTATCTTGAAGGTCTCTGTGCCTCCATTCTTTTCCCGAGATCCTCGATCATCTTCACTATCATTATTCTGAACTTTTTTTCTGGAAGCTTGCCGATCTCCACTTCTTTTAATTGTTTTTCTGGGGTTTTATCTTGTTCCTTCATCTGGGACATAGTCCTCTGCCTTTTCGTTTTGTCTCTCTTTCTGTGACTGTGGTTTTCATTCTGCAGGCTGCAGGATTGTAGTTCGTCTTGCTTTCTGCCATCTTCCCTCTGGCCGTTGTTGTTGTTTTTAATTACAGATTTTATTTCATTTCTAGTGACAAGTCTGTTCAAATTATCTGCTTTCTCTTGACTCAACTGTTGCAGGCTGTAAGTTTTTAGAAACTTGTCCATTTCTCCTAAGTTGTCCAATTTGTTGGCATATAACCCTTCTTAGTATTCTCTTACAATATTTTGCATTTCTGTGGTATCAGTTTTTACTTATCCTCTTTCTTTCTTATTTTGTTTATTTGGTTCCTCTCTCTTTTCTTCTTGGTGAGCCTGGCTAGAGGTCTGTCAATTTTGTTTATCTTTTCAAGAAACCAGCTCTTGGTTTCATTGATCTTTTCTATTGTTTTTTAAATCTCTATTTATTTCCTCTGTGATCTTTATTATTTCCTTCTGCTGACTTTGGATTTTATTTGTTATTTTTCTAATTCTGTAAGATAGTAGTTTAGGTTCTTTATTTGAGATTTTTCTTGTTTCTTGAGGAGTGGCTGTATCACAAAGAACTTCCCTCTTAGAACTACATCACATAGATTTTGCAGGGTTGTGTTTTCATTGGCATTTGTCTCGAGGTATTTTCCAATTTCCTCTTTGATTTCATCATTGATCCACTTATTTTTAGTAGCATGTTTAGGTTTAGTATTTCTATACTCTTTGTTTGTGCTTGTCTGAGAAATTCTTTATCTGTTATTCTATTTTAAATGACAATCTTTCTGGGTAGAGTATCCTAGGTTGCAGGTTTTTCCTTTTCAGGACTTTGAATATATTATGCCACCTCTTTCTGTTCTGCAAAATACCTGAAGAAAAATAAGCTTTATGGGGGTTCCCTTGTAACTGACTCTTTGTTTTCCTCTTGCTTCCTTTAGAATCCTCTCTTTATCTTTAATTTTGCCATTTTAATTATGATGTCTTGATATGGGTTTGTTTGGGTGCATCTAGTTTGGGACCCTCTGTGCTTCCTGTACCTGAATATCTGTTTTTTTCTTTAGGTTTAGGAAATTTTTCAGCCATAATTTCTTTTTTTTTTTTGTAATACATTTATTTATTTATTTTTGTCTGTGCTGGATCTTCATTGCTGTGCACAGGCTTTCTCTCTAGTTGTGGTGAGTGGGGGCTACTCTTCATTGTGGTGCACAGACTTCTCATTGTGG